>NC_057801.1:806714027-807019270 GCF_018294505.1 Triticum aestivum | reverse complement strand
GCGCCCACGGAGTACGAATGGGGAAAAGGGAGGTAGAGAGGAAGGGGGAACCATGTATTCAGGGCGCGCTTCTCTCAAATGCGAGGAAATTTATAAACTTAGCCTCCGTTTCAAATTTCTACTACGTCACAGCAACATTAGTCGGTTGGGGATAGGACGGTAATCTCGCATACACCGAATATTAGCCGACGAGAGTTTATTTTTGGCGCCCACCGTGTATGAATATGAATTGGGGAGGGAGTCGATTTCGGCCGAGGGCACACTGTGTTTTGGCGCCCACCGTGTATGAATCCGGGTGAGAGGCGGTTATATCACGTTTGGGTGAAATTACAAACCTACCCCTATCGAAACCTATAGATATCCAGCAGATAGGCTTTGCATGGCAGGGATAGGCAGTAGTGATTTCCATCTCGCAGATTTTGGTTTCGGGCAGTTACTGTGACTTTCCCCGCTTCGTTCAAATTTTCTACAGTGCATGTTTACCGTGCCAACTCAATTCGAACCCCGTTTGTATTCTACTATTTTTTTCGGGCGGGATCCATTTTCAATTGGAATTACATTCTATATACATCATTTTTTATATGTACTTTCGAAAGAACAACACCATTTATACATAAATATGGTTTACAGATGGCTTGATCTCAGATTCATAAGGTTGTATCCATCAATTTGGATTTTCAAATATTTGAAACCACTTTATGTTGAAATCCAACGTATGCATTCCTCGCTAACTATCTCCAATTAATGTGTGTTTCATGCGGGTTTTTTTAACTTCTCAAACATGTATAATGTGTTTCACAAATGCAACATATAGTGTAATCCCGTTTAGACATTAATTGCATATAAACCATGCATTGTTTGTAATTGAAGAATCTATGGATCACCAATATTGATAAACTATATAACATTCCACGTGTGCCCAAATTCAAATGAATATGCATGTTTGATACACCAATTTGCGTTATGATATTATCGATGTCGTGATCTCCAGTTTAAATATTTGAATCCCCTTTAATCCAGATATTCGTCTCATATAGCTATCACTCATGCTTATATAGGACTATCTCTCTGGACCTATACGCGTTCATCGTCTCTCAGGCATCTCTCGTGCTACATGTATGTCGACAATGATCTTTTATCTTCGTTACACACCGACGGTACTCTCTCCCTCGACCTTCATGTTGGGGAACATTGCAGAAAATTAAAAAAATTTCTACGGTTTCACCAAGATCCATCTATGAGTTCATCTAAGCAACGAGTCACGGGAGAGAGATTGCATCTACATACCACTTTGTAGATCGCGCGCAAGCGTTCAAAAGAACGGGGGTGAAGTAGTCGTTCTCGTTGTGATCCTATCACCGGAGATCCTAGCGCCGAACGGACGACACCTACGTGTTCAACACACGTACGGTCAGCGTGACGTCTCCTCCGTCTTGATCCAGCAAGGGGGAAGGAGAAGTTGATGATGAAAGCTCCAGCAGCACAACGGCGTGGTGGTGGTGGAACAGCAGCACTCCGGCAGGGCTTCGCCAAGCACGTGACGGAGAAGGAAGAGGTCTAGCAGGGGGAGGGAGGCGCCAGAACTTCAGGGTGCGGCTGCCCCCTCCCCCCTCCCTTTATATAGGCCCCCAGGGGGGCGCCGGCCCTGGGAGATCCAATCTCCCAAGGGGGCGGCGGCCAAGGGGGGTGGAGTACCCCCCAAGGCAAGTGGGGCGCCCCCCCACCCTAGGGTTTCAACCCTAGGCGCAGGGGGTGGGCCTAGGGGGGCGCACCAGCCCACTAAGGGCTGGTTCCCCTCCCCACTTCGGCCCTTGGGGCCCTCCGAGATGGGTGGCCCCACCTGGTGGACCCCCGGGACCCTTCCGGTGGTCCCGGTACAATACCGGGTGACCCCGAAACTTTCCCGATGGCCGAAATACCACTTCCTATATAGTTTTCTTTACCTATGGACCATTCCGGAACTCCTCGTTTCGTCCGGGATCTCATCCGGGACTCCGAACAACATTCGGTATGCTGCATACTCATATTCATACAACCCTAGCGTCACCGGACCTTAAGTGTGTAGACCCTACGGGTTCGGGAGACACGTAGACATGACCGAGACGGCTCTCGGGCAATAACCAATAGCGGGATCTGGATACCCATGTTGGTTCCCACATGCTCCTCGATGATCTCATCGAATGAACCACGATGTCGAGGATTCTAACAACCCCGTATACAATTCCCTTTGTCAATCGGTACGTTACTTGCCTGAGACTCGATCATCGGTATCCCAATACCTCATTCAGTCCCGTTACCAGCAAGTCACTTTACTCGTACCGTAATGCATGATCCCGTGGACCAAACACTTGGTCACTTTGAGCTCATTATGATGATGCATTACCGAGTGGGCCCAAAGATACCTCTCCGTCATACGGAGTGACAAATCCCAGTCTCGATCCGTGTCAACCCAACAGACACTTTCGGAGATACCTGTAGTGCACCTTTATAGTCACTCAGTTACGTTGTGACGTTTGGTACACCCAATGCACTCTTACGGTATCCGGGAGTTACACGATCTCATGGTCTAAGGAAGAGATACTTGACATTGAAAAAGCTCTAGCAAAACGAACTACACGATCTTGTGCTATGCTTAGGATTGGGTCTTGTCCATCACATCATTCTCCTAATGATGTGATCCCGTTGTCAATGACATCTAATGTCCATAGTCAGGAAACCATGACTATCCATTGACCAACGAGCTAGTCAATTAGAGGCTCACTAGGGACATGTTATGGTCTATGTATTCACACGTGTATTATGATTTCCGGATAATACAGTTATAGCATGAATAAAAGACAATTATCATGAATAAGGAAATATAATAATAACCCTTTTACTATTGCCTCTAGGGCATATTTCCAACAGTCTCCCACTTGCACTAGAGTCAATAATCTAGTTACATTGTGATGAATCGAACACCCATAGAGTTCTGGTGTTGATCATGTTTTGCTCGCGAGAGAGGTTTAGTAAACGGATCTGCGACATTCAGATCCGTATGTACTTTGCAAATTTCTATGTCTCCGTCTTGAACATTTTCACGGATGGAGTTGAAACGACGCTTGATGTGCCTGGTCTTCTTGTGAAACCTGGGCTCCTTGGCAAGGGCAATAGCTCCAGTGTTGTCACAGAAGAGTTTGATCGGCCCGACGCATTGGGTATGACTCCTAGGTCGGTGATGAACTCCTTCACCCATATTGCTTCATGTGCTGCCTCCGAAGGTGCCATGTACTCCGCTTCACAGGTAAATCCCGCCACGATGCTCTGCTTGCAGCTGCACCAGCTTACTGCTCCACCATTCAACATATACATGTATCCGGTTTGTGACTTAGAGTCATCCAGTTCTGTGTCGAAGCTAGCGTCGACGTAACCCTTTACAACGAGCTCTTCATCACCTCCATAAACGAGAAACATGTCCTTCGTCCTTTTCAGGTACTTTAAGATATTCTTGACCGCTGTCCAGTGTTCCTTGCCGGGATTACTTTGGTACCTTCCTACCAAACTTATGGCAAGGTTTACATCGGGTCTGGTACACAGCATGGCATACATAATAGATCCTATGGCTGAAGCATAGGGGATGACACTCATCTCTTCTTTTTCTTTTGCCGTGGTCGGGCATTGAGCCGAGCTCAATCTCACACCTTGCAATACAGGCAAGAACCCCTTCTTGGACTGATCCATTTTGAACTTCTTAAAAATCTTATCAAGGTATGTGCTTTGTGAAAGACCTATGAGGCGTCTCGATCTATCTTTATAGATCTTGATGCCTAATATATAAGCAGCTTCTCCAAGGTCCTTCATTGAAAAAAACTTATTCAAGTAGGCCTTAACACTGTCCAAAAGTTCTATATCATTTCCCATCAAAAGTATGTCATCTACATATAATATGAGAAATGCTACAATGCTCCCACTCACTTTCTTGTAAACGCAGGCTTCTCCATAAGTCTGCATAAACCCAAACGCTTTGATCATCTCATCAAAGTGAATGTTCCAACTCTGAGATGCTTGCACCAGCCCATAAATGGATCGCTGGAGCTTGCATACTTTGTTAGCATTCTTAGGATCGACAAAACCTTCCGGCTGCATCATATACAGTCCTTCCTTAAGATGCCCGTTAAGGAATGCCGTTTTGACGTCCATCTGCCATATCTCATAATCATAGTATGCGGCAATTGCGAACATGATTCGGACGGACTTAAGCTTCGCTACGGGAGAGAAAGTCTCATCGTAGTCAATCCCTTGAACTTGCCGATAACCCTTAGCGACAAGTCGAGCTTTATAGATGGTGACATTTCCATCCGCGTCCGTCTTCTTCTTAAAGATCCATTTGTTTTCTATCGCTCGCCGATCATCGGGCAAGTCAGTCAAAGTCCATATTTTGTTTTCATACATGGATTCTATCTCGGATTTCATGGCTTCTAGCCATTTGTTGGCATCTGGGCCCGCCATTGCTTCTTCATAGTTCGAAGGTTCACCGTTGTCCAACAACATGATTTCCAGGACAGGGTTGCCGTACCACTCTGGTGCGGAACATGTCCTTGTGGACCTACGAAGTTCAGTAGCAACTTGATCCGAAGTACCTTGATCATCATCATTATTTTCCTCTTCAGTTGGTGTAGGCATCACAGGAACATTTTCCTGAGCTGCACTACTATCCCATTCAAGAGGTAGTACTTCATCGAGTTCTACTTTCCTCCCACTTACTTCTTTCGAGAGAAACTCTTTTTCCAGAAAGGATCCGTTCTTGGCAACAAAGATCTTGCCTTCGGATCTTAAGTAGAAGGTATACCCAATGGTTTCTTTAGGGTATCCTATGAAGACGCATTTTTCCGACTTGGGTTCGAGCTTTTCAGGTTGAAGTTTCTTGACATAAGCATCGCATCCCCAAACTTTTAGAAACGACATCTTAGGTTTCTTCCCAAACCATAATTCATACGGTGTCATCTCAACGGATTTAGACGGTGCCCTATTTAAAGTGAATGTAGCTGTCTCTAGAGCGTATCCCCAAAATGATAGCGGTAAATCTGTAAGAGACATCATAGATCGCACCATATCCAATAGAGTGCGATTACGATGTTCGGACACACCGTTACGCTGAGGTGTTCCAGGCGGCGTGAGTTGTGAAACGATTCCACATTTTCTTAAGTGTGTACCAAATTTGTGACTTAAATATTCTCCTCCACGATCCGATCGTAAGAATTTTATCTTTCAGTCACGTTGATTCTCTACTTCATTCTGAAATTCCTTGAACTTTTCAAAGGTCTCAGACTTGTGTTTCATCAAGTAGACATACCCATATCTACTCAAGTCATCAGTGAGAGTGAGAACATAACGATATCCTCCGCGAGCCTCAACGCTCATTCGAACGCACACATCGGTATGTATGATTTCCAACAAGTTGGTTGCTCGCTCCATTGTTCCTGAGAACGGGGTCTTGGTCATTTTGCCCATGAGGCATGGTTCGCATGTGTCAAATGATTCATAATCGAGAGACTCTAAAAGTCCATCAGCATGGAGCTTCTTCATGTGCTTGACACCAATGTGACCAAGGCGGCAGTGCCACAAGTATGTGGGACTATCGTTATCAACTTTACATCTTTTGGTATTCACGCTATGAATATGTGTAACATTACGTTCGATATTCATTAAGAATAAACCATTGACCATCGGGGCATGACCATAAAACATTTCTCTCATATAAATAGAACAACCATTATTCTCGGATTTAAATGAGTAGCCATCTCGTATCAAACGAGATCTAGATACAATGTTCATGCTCAGACTTGGCACTAAATAGCAATTATTGAGGTTTAAAACTAATCCCGTAGGTAAATGTAGAGGTAGCGTGCCGATGGCGATCACATCGACCTTGGAACCATTCCCGACGCGCATCGTCACCTCGTCCTTCGCCAGTCTCCGCTTATTCCGCAGCTCCTGCTATGGGTTACAAATGTGAGCAATGGCACCGGTATCAAATACCCAGGAGTTACTACGAGTGCTGGTGAGGTACACATCAATTACATGTATATCAAATATACCTTTAGTGTTGCCGGCCTTCTTGTCCGCTAAGTATTTGGGGCAGTTCCGCTTCCAGTGACCCTTCCCCTTGCAATAAAAGCACCCAGTTTCAGGCTTGGGTCCATTCTTTGACTTCTTCCCGGCAACTGGCTTACCGGGCGTGGCAACATCTTTGCCGTCCTTCTTGAAGTTCTTCTTACCCTTGCCCTTCTTGAACTTAGTGGTCTTATTGACCATCAACACTTGATGTTCTTTCTTGATTTCAACCTCTGCTGACTTCAGCATTGAAAATACTTCAGGAATGGTCTTTACCATCCCCTGCATATTGTAGTTTATCACAAAGCTCTTGTAGCTTGGTGGGAGCGACTGAAGGATTCTTTCAATGACCGCCTCATCCGGGAGGTTAATGTCTAGCTGGGACAGGCGGTTGTGCAACCCAGACATTTTGAGTATATGCTCACTGACAGAACTATTTTCCTCTATCTTACAACTATAGAACTTGTCGGAGACTTCATATCTCTCGACCCGGGCATGAGCTTGGAAAACTAGTTTCAGCTCCTCGAACATCTCATATGCTCCGTGTTGCTCAAAACGCTTTTGGAGCCCCGGTTCTAAGCTGTAAAGCATGCCACACTGAACGAGGGAGTAATCATCTGCGCGAGTCTGCCAAGCATTCATAATGTCTTGGTTCTCTGGGACGTGTGCATCACCTAGCGGTCCTTCTAGGACATATTGTTTCCTGGCAGTTATGAGGATGATCCTCAGGTTCCGGACCCAGTCCGTATAGTTGCTGCCATCATCTTTCAGCTTGGTTTTCTCTAGGAACGCGTTGAAGTTCATGTTGACATGAGCGGTGGCCATTTGATCTACAAGACATATTTGCAAAGGTTCATCTAATGAACTCCCACTCATATTAGACATCCCTCTTGTCATCTAAGTGTTACACGATCCGAGTCGACTAGGCCGTGTCCGATCATCACGTGAGACGGACTAGTCATCATCGGTGAACATCTCCATGTTGATCGTATCTTCTATACGACTCATGTTCGACCTTTCGGTCTCTTGTGTTCCGAGGCCATGTCTGTACATGCTAGGCTCGTCAAGTTAACCCTAAGTGTTCTGCATGTGTAAATCTGTCTTACACCCGTTGTATGTGAACGTAAGGATCTATCACACCCGATCATCACGTGGTGCTTCAAAACGACGAACTTTAGCAACGGTGCACAGTTAGGGGGAACACTTTCTTGAAATTATTATAAGGGATCATCTTATTTACTACCGCCGTTCTAAGTAAACAAGATGCATAAAACATAATAAACATCACATGCAATTATATAGTAGTGACATGATATGGACAATATCATACAACTCCTTTGATCTCCATCTTCGGGGCTCCAGGATCATCTTTGTCACCGGCATGACACCATGATCTCCATCATCATGATCTCCATCATTGTGTCTTCATGAAGTTGTCACGCCAACGACTACTTCTACTTCTATGGCTAACGCGTTTAGCAATAAAGTAAAGTAATTTACATGGCGTTCTTCAATGACACGCAGGTCATACAAAAAATAAAGACAACTCCTATGGCTCCTGCCGGTTGTCATACTCATCGACATGCAAGTCGTGATTCCTATTACAAGAACATGATCTCATACATCACAATATATCATTCATCATTCATCACAACTTCTGGCCATATCACATCACATGACAATTGCTGCAAAAACAAGTTAGACGTCCTCTAATTGTTGTTGCATCTTTTACGTGGCTGCAATTGGGTTCTAGCAAGAACGTTTTCTTACCTACGAATAACCACAACGTGATTTTGTCAACTTCTATTTACCCTTCATAAGGACCCTTTTCATCGAATCCGCTCCAACTAAAGTGGGAGAGACAGACACCCGCCAGCCACCTTATGCAACTAGTGCATGTCAGTCGGTGGAACCGGTCTCACGTAAGCGTACGTGTAAGGTTGGTCCGGGCCGCTTCATCCCACAATACCGCTAAAGCAAGATAAGACTAGTAGCGGCAAGCAAGTTGACAAGATCTACGCCCACAACAAAATTGTGTTCTACTCGTGCAATAGAGAACTACGCATAGACCTAACTCATGATGCCACTGTTGGGGAACGTTGCAAAAAATTAAAAAAATTTCTACGGTTTCACCAAGATCCATCTTTGAGTTCATCTAAGCAACGAGTCATGGGAGAGATATTGCATTTACATACCACTTTGTAGATCGCGCGGAAGCGTTCAAAAGAACGGGGTTGAAGTAGTCGTTCTCGTCGTGATCCTATCACCGGAGATCCTAGCGCCGAACGGACGGCACCTCCGAGTTTAACACACGTACGGTCAGCGTGACGTCTCCTCCATCTTGATAAAGCAAGGGGGAAGGAGAGGTTGATGATGAAAGCTCCAGCAGCACAACGACGTGGTGGTGGTGGTGGAACAACAGCACTCCGGCAGGGCTTCGCCAAGCACGTGACGGAGGAGGAAGATGTGTAGCAGGGGGAGGGAGGCGCCAGAACTTCAGGGTGCGGCTGCCCCCTCCCCCCTCCCTTTATATAGGCCCCCAGGGGGGGGCCGGCCCTGGGAGATCCAATCTCCAAAGGGGGCGGCGGCCAAGGGGGGTGGAGTACCCCCCAAGGCAAGTGGGACGCCCCCCCACCCTAGGGTTTCAACCCTAGGCGCAGGGGGTGGGCCTAGGGGGGGTGCACCAGCCCACTAAGGGCTGGTTCCCCTCCCCACTTTGGCTCTTGGGGCCCTCCAGGATGGGTGGCCCCACCCGGTGGACCCCCGGGACCCTTCCGGTGGTCCCGGTACAATACCGGGTGACCCCGAAACTTTCCCGATGGCCGAAATACCACTTCCTATATAGTTTTCTTTACCTCCAGACCATTCCGAAACTCCTCGTGACGTCCGGGATCTCATCCGGGACTCCGAACAACATTTGGTATGCTGCATACTCATATTCATACAACCCTAGCGTCACCGAACCTTAAGTGTGTAGACCCTACGGGTTCGGGAGACACGTAGACATGACCGAGACGACTCTCGGGCAATAACCAACAGCAGGATCTGGATACCCATGTTGGTTCCCACATGCTCCTCGATGATCTCATCGGATGAACCACGATGTCGAGGATTCGAACAACCCCGTATACAATTCCCTTTGTCAATCGGTACGTTACTTGCCCGAGACTCGATCGTCGGTATCCCAATACCTCCTTCAGTTCCGTTACCAGCAAGTCACTTTACTCGGACCGTAATGCATGATCCCGTGACCAAACACTTGGTCACTTTGAGCTCATGATGATGATGCATTACCGAGTGGGCCCAGAGATACCTCTCCGTCATATGGAGTGACAAATCCCAGTCTCGATCCGTGTCAACCCAACAGACACTTTCGGAGATACCTGTAGTGCACCTTTATAGTCACTCAGTTACGTTGTGACGTTTGGTACACCCAAAGCACTCTTACGGTATCCGGGAGTTACACGATCTCATGGTCTAAGGAAGAGATACTTGACATTGAAAAAGCTCTAGCAAAACGAACTACACGATCTTGTGCTATGCTTAGGATTGGGTCTTGTCCATCACATCATTCTCCTAATGATGTGATCCCGTTGTCAATGACATCTAATGTCCATAGTCAGGAAACCATGACTATCCGTTGACCAACGAGCTAGTCAACTAGAGGCTCACTAGGGACATGTTATGGTCTATGTATTCACACGTGTATTACGATTTCCGGATAATACAGTTATAGCATGAATAAAAGACAATTATGATGAATAAGGAAATATAATAATAACCCTTTTATTATTGCCTCTAGGGCATATTTCCAACACTTCATCACTCTATCTCTCTCTAAGTATATCTCGCTCCCTGCTATGTGTCTCTAGCTATGATTCTCCATGTGGAATCTCTTTCTCTCACACAAACACAAAACTTTGTCTCCCGGGGTCTCATTTCTCTCAACTATTCCCATGTGTGCCAGCCGCACACCCCTCATACAGAGATGTCTTTCGCTCCTTATATATGAGAACCTACGACTCTTCCTCTTCAATATCTCTTTCTCACACACAAACACAAACTCTGTCTCCTAGGGTCTCATATTTCGCCATTGTTCTCTTGTATGTCGCTCAAACACACCCTCTCTCCCTAGAGATATCTTGCGTTCCCTCATATGTCTTTCTAGCTATCACTCTCATTGTGAAATATCTTTCTCTCTCGCAGACACAAAACTCTGTCTCTCTAGATCTCATTTCTCTGTCATATCTGTTTGTATGTGACTCACATGCACCCTCTCTCTATCTCTCTCACACCCACACACATAACCCATCCTTCTGATCCACTCGACTCCTACCTCCAGCGCACACTAGCTAGCATCTTTATCTTTCTGTTTATCTGTTTCTCCATCAACCTTCTTTCTCGCCCTCACTCTTGATTCCTATCACGCACACTACATATGTTTCTCTCTACATGCAGTCAAGTGCCCTCTCACACACATATATAACTTCACCCTTTGAACCACCCGACGGTCATCTCTGACACCCAAACTAACAGATGTCTCTCTATCTAGCATCTCCATCTGTATCTATCTGTAGTTTCTCTGTCAACATTTCTTTCTTGCACGGAGTCTTGCTTCCTATCACCCACACTATATATGTCTATCCATACATATGCACTTATAGGTTGATCTCTTTTTCACAATCATTGCGCCTCACCCCCTCTGCTCGCCATAGATGCATGCTCCAGCCCACGCCATTATCTCTTAAAGACAAAAACACATGCTCAATTGTCGGGCCTTCTTCCCTGCATTCTCACATGCATGCATATTGTCATACCGATCCGTCTCTCCCATGTCGTTGATCTTAGGACTTATGTCTTCTTTCTTTTATCTCGATCATGCACGCGCGCACAGACACACATCCCACATATACATGTATACCTCTTACACATGCACGTTCAAGGTCTCTATGTCTCCATACATAGTTAATTACCCTCAATCCTAACGCCACATCAAATTGTTCTCCTCTTTTGTGCACATAACTTCCGCCTGGATGGGCAAAACACACACTAACACTTAACAATCTCCTTCTAGCTACCCCCCCCCCCCCCCCCCCCCCGCGCGCCTCTCACTCTTCCCCTACATCCCCAAAACCAATAAGACCATCCCTTTGTTTAATTCCCGCCTACATGCACCATCGATATATAGTAGTCTTCCTTGGTGTCTCTCGAACAAACACGTTCTCTCGATGTCGACTCCTCTCACGCGGACGCACCTTCTCTTCCCTCCCTACGGGCATTTTCTCTCTCGCACCCCATCGTTGGTGGCCTCTGCCATACACATCACCTCTCTATGATGAAGCCATGCACGCTTAAATTACATCCGCCACAGGGGACCCCGCGACACACACACACAAACACGCGCGCGCGTGCGCGCGCACGCACACCCCCACACACACACTAAGACTCCATCTCTCTCTCTATCACACACACACACGCACGCCCCCCCACACACTTAGACTCCATCTCTCTCTCACACACACACATAAACTAAGACTCCATCTCTCTCTCTCTCTCACACACACACACACACACACACCCCACACACACACTAAGACTCCATCTCACACACACATGCTCTAGGCGGAGCATTTGTTCCTACCACCCTTCATCCAACCTTACCCGTATGAAAAACAATCACCTTTATTTACTTGCATAACATGGACAGATTCCACTTTACTTTAGTAGTCAGCAAACTTATCATATGTACCCTTATAAAAAAACGAGTTGGCGATGATGGTGTGCCTGCCATCTTGTAATACAGACCGTATGATCTATATCTGACGGATAGGAAGCAAACTATGATAATTTTACAAAAGATACCAGCACCTCTCTCCACATCATTATCTCTCGCAACCTCATTGCTCAACAATTAAAAAGGAATAAGTCTCTGGAACAATCTAGCATGCATGGTGGCAGCTGACGCCTGCCGGCGCCGTCCATCCCCATGCCACCGCCCATTTCGACCACCAGTCACCACCACGCTCCACTCCTCCTCGCCTTATCTCTCATCTTTCATTTTTTCGATGACATTCTCGAGATACCAGTTTTTTGATAAAATTCTCAAGATATCATTAGTTTTTACACATGGGATTACTCCTACATGGGTCAATCACAATAGGTGTTTTGTAAAAAAATGCATATTGATGTTCCGTGCAATGCACGAGAATCTTGCTTGTAATTATATAATGCAAATCACGAGCAGGAAGTGAGATTTTTTTGACACAACCACGTTAACATGGCCACGTAAATCGCGAGCAGGAAGGAGAAGGGAAGCGGGCTGTGGAGTAATGTTTTTTACCACAATTTCTTAGGAAACTGAGTGCAATAATTGATTAGATTTGCAAACTACCATTACTAGTACACCTGAAACGATTCAAAACCTATACTCACTTGCCAGCGCGCGCTTCCCGCGTGAAATGGTCAGCATCACCCTGGAGCGCAAGTGCCGCATTAATGCCCGGCCCGAGCGGAGGCGACCTCTCACTCGCGCCGGCTTTGAAGTGGCGCGACGGCCGAGAGAGCGCCGCTTCCCTGTGCACGCAACTGCTCCGTGTCGAGACTGGCCATATGCCCTGTTTGGATCCATGGGTTAGAGTTAGTTTGAGCTAGTTGGGGCTCAAATAGCCCTAAAGTATCCAAGCATGAGGGTCTAAATTGGAGCAAGTTGCACCGAACCCACCAAAAAAAACTATCCCACCCAAGAGGTGCTAACTGCAGATAGTTCTCATTGGGACCACTGAAAAATCACTTTTCTCTCTCCATGAAGTGCATTTATTGTCAATCTAACCCTGTCACCCAAACACCTCTTTGGCTACAGTTAGTTCAGGGTTAGTCATGAGTTAGTCTAACCTCTAGCTAAGTTAGAGTATCAAACAGGACCAGTATAGGATATGCAAGTTGCTCAAAGCATACAAGCAAATTCGTACATGAAAGGATTTTTTTCTTTTTGAAAACGGAACATGAAAGGAATTTTTTTAGAATGCTCTTGGCATGTCACTAACATGTGATAGTTAACCGACCTCAATAGACGGCAGAAACGCCAGCCCACCGCACTTTTATAGAGACGAGGAGGGAGAAGAGATATAGGCTGTTGGATTACTAGAGATGTCTGTCGCACGGAAGCCAAGAAATATGGTGATAGCGTGGGTTAGCCATGTACTAGTATGATGTAACTACACTGTGTTGCCGTGTTTCGTACTCTTCCAGTCCACTGTGGAGATGATTGGTTAATTTTATATCGCTGAATAATATTAAATATTATGAGTGCAGACGCTCCACCACGAGGTTCCTTGCTCCTTCTCGGTCGTCCGGAATCTATGTTCTTCCACTCTATTTTTTTACGTGATCTTTGTTCATCCTTTTGCCAACACGCGAGACATCTAGCATCAAGGCGCACGTGTTATGAAACGATCGTTCCATCTATATGAAGAACACATGGCACTAGAACTATGAGATGGACATGTACCCAGGAGTGGACGTACGAACCTGAGTAATGTAGCGCAGTAAGTGAAGTAGAAAGACACATATGGTATGAACATGCGTGGCATACAGGGTGTGTTTGGTTGCGTTCTCGTCTCAGCATAGTTGTTCCCTCTTCATGCATGCTCAACTCAACACCGCTCTTCATGCATGCTCTCTTCATGCATGCTTCTAGTGTATTTGTGCTAAACTAGTGTGGACTCGTGCACCCTCCATACACTCTACCAAACACCCAAAAGTAGGTCGAGAAGGGAACTCTTGGGCGGCATTTGTCTCTTACTACGTACTACCACTAAATGTTGTACGTGCAGTGCACGGCGATGTTATGGAGTATGTGCCTAAGTACTCTACTACTATTATATTAGTTGGATGCACATATTAACTTTTATATTTCTTTACGTGTATGCCCCGAGACCTTCCAACTAGACATGTCTTTCTCTCCATGTCGCAATTTGTATCGTTCATACCACTAAGTACTACTACGTGTGGTCTCCATCCCAGAAGTGGAAGAAGTGGAGACGCTCTACCATGATATATTTTTTTACGCTGGGCTCTACCACGCTGTTCATGTCCCACTCCTTTCGCTGACGTGTGGGACATCCAGCACGTGCCGTGTTTGGCACCCTTCGTCGTATGAGTTGAAATGCTAGCATTCATCAGAAATAAAAAATAAATATAAATCGGCAGTGATACTATTTTTTTTGCGAACCAATCAGCAGTGATACTATACCACGCGGTTTCGTTGCTCCTCGATATCGGAAAGAATACTTCCGTTCACCAACACGTGGGACATCGACCATCCTCGTCCATTTGCCATGCACGCAGAACTCCAAGGGAGAGTCACCTAGGTCATCGTGCCGCAGTAACAATGACTAATGAGCCGTCAAATCACAGGCCCACTTCCCACTTTGAAATTGCTCGGACGAAGGAACCATCATGACTTCGTTGAATTCCGCTTCTTGAAGAAAACTACTGTACCAGCAGTACTGCTAGCTACAATATTTACTCCAACAGAGGCCTCCTTTCGTTTATAGGATAGGAATATGAAAATAATAGGAAGTGAGATGACATGCATCTCAATTCCTATAGAGAAAGAGATGCCATTTGATGCATATGATAGGAATTTTTCCATTTAGTCTAGGCTAATGTACTAGTAATTTACTCTAAAAACTACAGTAGTAACTAGTAGTACTGGTACATGCTCGTACTCAGATATAGACACACACAGTAACTACTAGTACTACTACTTCTCACATGCTGGCCAGACGTCGTCGTTCTCCTTCCCGGCTTTGTCGGCGACACCCCACCGTGCTTGGATCTCCGCCGACCTCTCCGCAGCAGCGCGTGCGTCCTTTTCTTTCTTGCGGCGGGGGCCCTCTCTTTTCTTGAGTGCTTTCTGACTTTTCCGCTCCCTCTGTGCGGCTTTGGTGGCCTCTTGCTCTACCGCCCATTCGGCCTTGGCATCTTCAAATTCCTCCCACATAGTTGTGAGGTTGCGAGCGGCGATGAACTCGGCACGGCGGGATGCCATCGCTTCCCTACCATTTTGTGTGCGTTCATGGGCGGCGAGGAACTCGGCGCGGCGGGATGCCATCGCTGCCTTACCAGTTAGTGTGCGGCACAGTGGCATGAACGACGCTTGGTGAGAGTTCTGGGGTGGAGTGGCCGGACAACCGTATAGTGCATTGGTTTGTCAAGAGCTCAAGGACAGAAGACAAAGCAAATTAGGATTCCCCTTCAATCCGGGTCATTTATTACTGAGTAAAATGCATTGGCGGTCATCGAACTTGTCTTGATAGCTCACTTTGATCATTGTATATGAGATATGGTGATTATACGGTCGTTGGCTCAGTGTAAAGCTCCGTATTTGTATGGTTGACTAGTCAAACAGTCCAGATGCGCCTCATCAGCTCGTGTTCTTTATCTATCTACGCGGGCCTACCTGTGAATGGAGAAAGAAATACTGTAAAAACCAAAATTATGCGTATGTGGGGAGTCAAACCACGGACTAGTCGCTGCAACGCACCCTTGTAAGCCAAATGAAAATGAAATACTTCGCGTCAGAAACTCATGCTCACGCTGTCAAAGCATGATAATGCATGCACGTCGCCCTCTAAATCAAAGTCCTGCTCATGGCGCAACGCAAACGGCGAGCCCATCACTTGCGCGCCCCGGCGGTGCCTGACATTACTATTTAGACGTTTGATGGAGGCCTACGCGAACGCCGAGCATGTATTCACCTGGCTCAACACCAACGGTCATACTCGGACCGCCTTGCTCATGTATATCGTCCATCACAACGACAATCTATAAAACAGCCTAAGCTAGAGAGGGTACTATGGTAGTATGGTACGGAGTATGTATTATCGTGAGCGACCGATCTTAGTGCCACTGCACACCGAAACCCCTTCCATCGCTAGCGCGCGCTTCCCGCCTGAAATGGTCATCGTCTCTCCAGAATGTCAATGCCGCATTCACCGGACTTAACTGCAGGTGCAATTGGTGTGTCACTAACATGCGGGACAGACGCCCGTTGGGCCCACATGTCAGTAACCCAAACGCATCTGCAGTTAAGTCAGTAAAGAAGCGTCCGCATTAACTCCCGACGAACCTACTCTGGCGCCAGTTATCCATCCGTCTGCCGCGGCTCATTGCCATTCGCCCGCTATATTAACTTGAGCCCCAGCTCCCAGCCATAGTCAAAGACCCGCACTTATTCTCCTCTGGTCCCTTCCTTCTGTCGGCACCACTTCAACCATGGCTTCCTGCCGATCCGAAGCTCTCTTGGACGTACTGTCGCAGGAGTAGACGAGGGACATCGGCGGCTCCGCTCCGGGCGCGCTCCAAAGCTCTCTTCGACGTACTGTCGCAGGAGCAAACAAAGGAGATCGCCGGCACCCCCCGGGCCGCCCTCCGCCGCTATGACCACGAAGCCGGTGCGCGTGCACGGGCGCAGTCGGCAGCGAGGAAGAGTAGTACATGGTAGGTTGCCGCCGCTCTGGTCCCGGGAAGGCCACCGCTACTCAACTCAGTCGAAGCCAAGCTTGGTGGGGTAAACATCGGCGGCCGATTAGCCGCTTGACGGCGACGTGGAGGCGGAAATCTTTATAACCTTGTGCTCCAGCCGGAGGAGGAGGTTATTGAGGCGGATGAGGAGGAGGCAAAGGGAATGGCCTACTTTCTCGGGTTCATGGCCGGACATGGTGGTCGGGCGCCGGCGATCGTTTAGATTAGGTTTACAGTAGGTTTAGTACGGTTTGTGCAAAATATGTAATTAATTTCATCCAGTTTGTAGGAAAAGTTTTCGAAATGTAATGCATTTCATCGGGTTAATTTCATCCAGTTAATTTGAAATTTGCTTTGTTTGCACGAATTTTATCCGGTTAGTTCATATAGTTGTCAAAAGGTATGCGGGCAGCATCGGATGGCATCCATCAGTGTCCTCGGACAGATGCCGATGTAAATTTGTGGGCCAGCACTGGAGATGCCCTACCTATCATGCTATAATCGCTAATAATCCTCCATTATTTGGCAGGGAACAGTTATCCCTCGATCAAAATCAGATCCGCGGTGTTTCGAACCCCTCCCGCGTAAGAGTGTAAACTCTTGCTTACATAAAAATGGAGCAAGTGTCGATTCCTCAAAACTAGCCCGCCTAATGAGCGGGAAAGCACCGCCCTCGTTATTTTCTTCTGGATTTCTATCGATCGATCGCGCGAAAATGTTACGTTTCGCAAGTTCTAAAGGAAAAGGCGGCACACTTACGACTCGTATGCGTCACAACCCCGACAGTCCGGCTCGCACGCTGCTCACCAGAGGGGACACGCGTTGTCTTGCAATTTCACTGACATTTGGGACCATAATTGAATAAAACGTCGATTCCTCAAAAAAGGTTAAACCGTCGATAGCCGAAATCTAATCGCTCGGCGGGCGTCGGCTGAGAAGAGAGAAACGGGGGAGGGAGAAGAGATCGCCCGCCCGCCGCGCACGGAAACACATATTCATAATATTGATGCCAAAAGATGCAAAGTTAATAATGATAGTGCAACTTATTTGTGGCACTGCCGTTTGGGCCATATCGGTATATAGCGCATGAAGAAACTCCATAAAGATGGATTTTTGGAATCACTTGGTTATGAATCATTTGATGCTCGCGAACCGTGCCTTTTGGGCAAGATGACTAAAACTCCGTTCTCCGGAACAATGGAAGGAGCTACTGACTTATTGGAAATAATACATACCGATGTATGCGGTCCAATGAGTGTTTATGCTCTTGGCGGGTATCATTATTTTCTGACGTTCACAGATGATTTGAGCAGATATGGGTATATCTACTTAATGAAGCACAAGTCTGAAACATTTGAAAAGTTCAAAGAAATTCAGAGTGAAGTGGAGAATCATCGTAACAAGAAAATAAAGTTTCTACGATCTGATCGTGGAGGGGAATATTTGAGTTACGAGTTTGTCCTTCATATAAAACAATACGGAATAGTTTCACAACTCACGCCACCTGGAATACCACAGCGTTATGGTGTTTCCGAACATCGTAACCGCACTTTATTGGATATGGTGCGATCTATGATGTCTCTTATTGGTTTACCACTATCGTTTTGGGGTTATGCATTAGAGACAATGACATTCACGTTAAATAGGGCACCATCTAAATCCGTTGAGACGACACCGTATGAATTATGGTTTAGCAATAAACCTAAGTTGTCGTTTCTTAAAGTTTGGAGTTGCGATGCTTATGTGAAAAAGTTTCAACCTGATAAGCTCGAACCCAAATCGGAGAAGTGCGTCTTCATAGAATACCCAAAGGAAATTATCGGGTACACCTTCTATCACAGATCTGAAAGCAAGATATTTGCTGCTAAAATTGGATCCTTTCTAGAGAAGGAGTTTCTCTTGAAAGAAGTGAGTGGGAGGAAAGTAGAACTTGATGAGGTAACTGTACCTGCTCCCTTATTGGAAAAGTAGTTCATCACAGTGAGGAAGCTAATGATGATTATTATGAAACTTCAAATCAAGTTACTACAGAACCTCGTATGTTTTCCATAGTACGGTCTGCACCAGTGTGGTATGGTAATCCTATTTTGGAAGTCATGTTACTAGACCATGATGAACCTACGAACTATGAGGAAGCGATGATGAGCCCAGATTCCGCGAAATGGCTGGAGGCCATGAAATCTGAGATAGGATCCATGTATGTGAACAAAGTGTGGACTTTGGTGGACTTGCCGACGATGATCGGCAAGCCATAGAAAATAAATGGATCTTCAAGAGGAGGACGGACATTGATAGTAGTGTTACTATCTACAAAGCTCGACTTGTCGCAAAAGGTTTTTCGACAAGTTTAAGGTGTTGAATACAATGAGATTTTCTCACTCGTATCGATGCTTAAAGTCTGTCCGAATCATGTTAGCAATTGCCACATTTTATGAAATCTGGCAAATGGAGGTCAAAATTACATTCCTTAATGGATTTATTAAAGAAGAGTTGTATATGATGCAACTAGAAGGTTTTGTCAATCCTAAAGGTGCTAACTAAATGTGCAAGCTCCAGCGATCCATCAATAGACTGGTGCAAGCATCTCGGAGTTGGAATATATGCTTTGATGAGTTGATCAAAGCATATGGTTTTATATATAATTTTTGGAAAAGCTTGTATTAACAAGAAAGTGAGTGGGAGCTCTATAGCATTTCTGATATTATATGTGGACGACATATTGTTGATTGGAAATGATATAGAACTTCTGGATAGCATAAAAGGATACTTGAATAAAAAGTTTTTCAATGAAAGACCTCGGTGAAGTTGCTTACACAATGAGCATCAAGACCTATAGAGATAGATCAAGACGCTTGATAAGATTTTTCAATTAGTACATACCTTGACAAGATTTTGAAGTACTTCAAAATTGAAAAAGTCAAAGAAAGAGTTCTTGCCTGTGTTGCAAAGGTATGAAATTGAGTAAGACTCAAATCCCGACCACGGCAGAAAATAGAAAGAGAATGAAAGTCATTCCATATGCATCATTCATAGGTTCTATAAAAGTATGCCATGCTATGGACCAGACCTATTGTATACTCTGCCCTGGTTTGGCAAGGGAGTACAGTAGTGATCTAGGAGTAGATCACTGGACAGCGGTCAAGAATATCCTTTGTGACGACTAAGGAAATACTTCTCGATTATGGAGGTGATAAAAGAGCCCGTCGTAAAGAGTTACATCGGTGCAAGCTTTTACACCGATCCAGATGACTCTAAGTCTCAATCTGGATACATATTGAAAGTGGGAGCAATTAGCTAGAGTAGCTCAGTCCAGAGCATTGTAGACATAGAATATTTTGCAAAATACATACGGCTCTGAATGTGACAGACTCGTTGACTAAACTTCTCTCATGAGAAAAACATGATCATACCTTAGTACTCTTTGGGTGTTAATCACATAGCAATGTGAACTAAATTATTGACTCTAGCAAACCCTTTGGGTGTTGATCACATGACGATGTGAGCTATGGGTATTAATCACATACATATGTGAATATTGGTGTTAAATCACATGCTGATGTGAACTAGATTATCGACTCTAGTGCAAGTGGGAGACTGAAGGAAATATGCCCTAGAGGCAATAATAAAGTTATTATTTATTTCCTTATTTCATGATAAATGTTTATTATTCATGATAGAACTGTATTAACCGGAAACATAATACATGTGTGAATACATAGACAAACATAGTGTCACTAGTATGCCTCTACTTAACTAGCTCGTTGATCAAAGATGGTTGTGTTTCCTAGCCATAGACATGAGTTGTCATTTGATTAACGGGATCACATCATTAGGAGAATGATGTGATTGACTTGACCCATTCCATTTTCTTAGCACTTGATCGTTTAGTATGTTGCTATTTCTTTCTTCATGACTTATACGTGTTCCTATGACTATGAGATTATGCAACTCCTGTTTACTGGAAGAACACTTTGTGTGCTACCAAACGTCACAACATAACTGGGTGATTATAAAGGATCTCTACAGGTGTCTCCAAAGGTACATGTTGAGTTGGCGTATTTCGAGGTTAGGATTTGTCACTCCGATTGTCGGAGAGGTATCTCTGGGCCCTCTCGGCAATGCACATCACTATAAGCCTTGCAAGCAATGTGACTAATAGGTTAGTTGCGGGATGATGCATTACATAACGAGTAAAGAGACTTGCCGGTAACGAGATTGAACTAGGTATTGAGATACCGAATCTCGGCAAGTAACATACCGATGACAAAGGGAACAACGAATGTTGTTATGCGGTTTGACCGATATAGATCTTCGTAGAATATAAAGGAGACAATATGAGCATCCAGGTTCCGCTATTGGTTATTGACCAGAAATGTGTCTCGGTCATGTCTACATAGTTCTCGAACCCGTAGGGTCCGCACGTTTAAGGTTTCGATGACGGTTATATTATGAGTTTATGTGTTTTGATGTACCGAAGGAGCTCAGAGTCCCGGATGAGATCGGGGACATGACGAGGAGTCTCGAAATGACCGAGACGTAAAGATCGATATATTGGACGACTATATTCGGACTTCGGAAAGGTCCGTGTGATTCGGGTATTTTTCGGGGTATCGGGGAGTTACGCGAATACGAAGAAGTAATGGGCCTCATGGGCCAAGTGGTGGAAGAGAGGAGGCAGGGCGCGCGCCCCCCTAGCCCAAACCGAATTGGACTAGGGGGCCGACCCCCCTTTCCTCTTTTTCCTCCCTCTCCTTCCTTCTCCTTCTCCTCCCCTTCCTTCCCCTCTCCTACTTGGATTAGGAAAGGAGGGAGTCCTACTCCTAGTGGGAGTAGGACTCCTCCCCGGCGCGCCTCCTCCTGGCCGACCGCACCCTTCCCCTTGATCCTTTATATACGGGGGCAGGGGGCACCTCTAGGCACAACAACAATTGATCTCTCGATCTCTTAGCCGTGTGCGGTGCCCCCCTCCACCATAATCCTCCTCGATAATATTGTAGCAGTGCTTAGGTGAAGCCCTGCGACGGTAGAACATCAAGATCGCCACCACACCGTCGTGCTGACGGAACTCTCCCTCGACACTCGGCTGGATCGGAGTTCGAGGGACGTCATCGAGCTGAACGTGTGCTAGAACTCGGAGGTGCCGTAGTTTCGGTGCTTGATCGGTCGGGCCGTGAAGACGTACGACTACATCAAATGTGTTGTTCTAACGCTTCCGATTTCGGTCTACGAGGGTACGTGGACTTACTCTCCCCTCTTGTTGCTATGCATCACCATGATCTTGCGTGTGCATAGGATTTTTTTGAAATTACTACGTTCCCCAACAGTTTGTTCTAAAGCAGTCGCTGTTGTAGTTCAGATTTATACAATCTTTGTTTAGTTGTAGCTGAGGAAGAACAGAGGGTTAATAATTCAGAGTAGTACTCAGTACTTTATAGAACTTTGTTGTGAAGGAAATGAATCAACAATATCTGCGTGTTGCTCCAGTTCAACTCGTCCACAACACTTTTACTATAGTTCATTATCAAATGAACCCTAACTAGTAGTAGTACAATACAGAGTTGGGTCTCTGCGAGTCTGATTGCTAGGTTGTCATGTGAGCTCACGGGGCTGGAGATATGGTGGCTGTCATGCTGTCCGACAATGCTAGTGTGATTCAGATACTCGCGCCTGTACGTAGCTCAAAAGTCACTCAATTTTGCCATGTCACATGCACATTTTTGTACACAGTTTTGTTTGAATTTTTAGTTCAATCTTCTCAATGTTGCCATGAAATGTCCCAACGATAACAACCGATAATTGCTATGAGTAGTTGCCATGGAAACATTCTGCGGTAATTGTCATGGAAAGTTTCTTTAATAGTCTCCATGGGCAGAATTTATACGAGTAGTTGCCATTGCAAATTTTTCTGTAGTAGTAGCCATGGGCAGTATCCATACAAGTAGTTGCTATGCCAAGTTTGTTTGCGACAATGGCAAACTTTTTTATCATGGCAAAAATGGTTAGTGAATTTGCCATTGCAAATTCACTTGATGTCCCACTGCAAATTCACTTTATTGTCCATGACAAGTTTCTTTTTTTAAGATCATATTAAACTTCTTTTACAAACCATGACATTTTTCTGACAAACCATGGCAAATCTATTTAAATGGAATAGATTTTCCATACTACGTGGTATTTTTTTCCCGGAACATGGCAATTCCTTTTTATGAAGCATGGCAAATTTAGTTAAATGGATTCTTTCTATTGAGTACAAAATTGTCATAGCACATGCAATTGATTTGCCGTACCACATGCCAATCCCCCCCCCCCTCCACCTTCGCAAGTTTATTTTACGAACCATGGAAAAACTTAGATAACTGAAATAGATTTTTCCATACTACATGGCAAAAAAATACCCCTGACCATGGCAATTATATTTTATGAAGTATGGCAAATTCGATAAAATTGAATAGATTTGCCATATTACATGGCATTTTTCCCCCATCCACCATGGCAAGTTTATTTCTAAGAACCATGGAAAATTTAGTTATTTGAAACAGATTTGCCATACGACATGGCATTTTTTTCCTAGCCATGGCAATTCTATTTTTTATACAAAGCACGCCAAATTTAGTAAAATGGAGTAGATTTGTCATAGTTGATGGCATTTCCTCCCAAATCATGGCAATTATTTTTGTTACAAACCATGGGAAATTTATTTAAATGGATCATGTCAATTTTTTCTGCCGTTGTTGCTATAGGAAGAATCCCTATATATAGTTGTCATGGCAAATACCGCTAAAAAAGTTGCCATGGAAAATTTGTTTGTGACAATGGCAAACTTTTTTTTACCGCTATGGCAAATTCACTTGATGTCCCACGGTAAATTCATTTTCTTGCCCATGGCAAGTTTCTTTTTTTAAGAGAATGTCAAACTTTTTTTTATATTTGCCATACTACATGACACCTTTTTCCCTGGAACATGGCAATTCTATATTTTGCGAAGCATGGCAAATTTAGTTCAATGCATTGTTTTTGTTGAGTACAAAATTGTCATAGCATATGCAATTGATTTGCCATACTACATGGCAATTTTTTCCCCTGACCATGGCAATTCTATTTTATGAAGTAAGGCAAATTTAGTAAATGGAATAGATTTGCCATACTACATGGCACTTTTTGATATGAATCGGCCATAGCAATTTTCTTGTTCATAAAAACATGACAATTTTAATAAAAATACCATGGCAATTTTTCATGTGAATCTGCCATCGTAATTTTTCTTCATGTTTAATTTTCAACTTTTTTTCACACACCGCAAATTCCTCATACAAAAACATGGCAATTTTAATTAAAACACCATTCCAAATTTTCATATGAATCTACCACGGAAATTTTATTGTTTATACTTAATTTTAACCTCTTTGTATTTTTTGCACACACGGCAAATTACTGATACAAATAACACGACAATTTTAACTAAAACACCATGGGAAATTTTCACATGAATCTACCATGGCAATTTCGCTCGTAATTCTTTGTGTTACTTTTACATACATGGAAAATTTCTCATAATAAACATGAAAATTGTAAATTGTAATTAAAATATGATGATGTTATTTTATTTGAACCATGGCAATTTCATTTCATAGTTTTGTGTTCTCTTACATCGCGGGAAATTTCATATACAAGCATGGGGATTTTAATCAAAATATCATGGCATTTTTTCTAATACGAATCTGATGCATTTTTTTGTTCGTAAATTTTGTGCTACTTTGCATACAATGGAAAACTTCTCATAAAACATGGTTTTTTAATTCAAATATAACAACAATTTATATATGACCATGGCAAGTTTATTTTTATAGTTTTGTCTTTTTTGTACCTAGATGGCAAATTTTCGCATACGAACATGCAGATTTTAATTGAAATATCAGGTCAAGTTTCTAATAGAAATCTGCCATAGCAATTTTTGACTTCACATTTTTTTGTAGTGTTTCTCTGTGTATTTTAACCAACACTTTCTGTTTTTTGCATTTATTTCTCAAGAAAATGTCGTTGTTGGGCTTATGAGTGCTCGTGGCCCACTAGAGGGGGTCCAACTAGGAGGTGTTCGCGATGGGGCCTGCTTTGATCGAACAGAAACGTTCCCTCGATGGTGTTGTTTCGTTTGGTCGGGGTGTCCTGGTGCCACACGTATGGCAGTTTTAATGTGCGCCCACACAGGATTGTGTGGGCAGCCTCCTGCTTACACCACACACGGTGTGTGGGCGGGTGTTGCTCCCACCACACGTGTGGGCGTTATCGGTGTCCTAATTTTTATTTATTTTGGAACGTGCGTGGGTTGAACTCCGGTGCCAAAGGCACGCCCGTCTGCAACGTGATCTATGCTGCCGCCCATACCATTGGTTGCTTGCAGGAGACCAAGTTCGCTCTGTCGCTGACATCTCGAACTCCATCATCCACGACACCCCCCTCCCACATGAGGATTTTTGCTTCCTCATGGCCATTGGCACCCATGGAGGAATGCTCCTCGCGTGGCGTAGATCCCATGTCTCCCTCTCTAACCCAATAATTAGCGAGCACCACGTTACCGCACTGGTCACTCCCTCCATCGGTGACGGTCATTGGTGGCTCACCAGCATGTACAGATTCTCAAGATGACGAGGCCCAACTAGAATTCCTTGCCGACCTTCATGACTTGTGTGGGTCCTGCATCGGGCATGGCTCATTGGTGGGGATTTTAAAATGGTCACATCGGCGGCCAACAAGAATAACTCGAACCTCAACTATCATGTTATGAGTAGATTCGGGCGCTTCATCACCGACGAGGACCTCAACTACAACTTAAAATGATAGTAGTTTTATTCTAATATATGTCAATTCAAATTCACCATCTTGATTGTTAGTGTTGGAAAACAACATACCATGTTCAAACTGCTCATTACAGCTAAACCTTCAATGAAATCATCCGAACTCACCATCCATTGGGAAAAAAATTGGAAGTTAAAATACAAAATTTGTAGAAATAGCACTAGGAAAATGCACAACATTCCGACAGGATGAAGAAGATGAGGGGAATGGCACGACACAGAAGGTGTCGGCGGCGTTTCAAAAGATGCCAATATAGAAATCTACACGCGGCAGGAAAACTGGAGAAGAGAAAGTGGTATGGTTTGACTGGACCTGATGTGGTGGACATGTTGGGCCTCTACTCATATGGGCTGAGTTTGAAAAAGTGTCTGGACATATGCGGAACAAGTTTCGAAGTCCACCCTTTGACTGTTTTCTTGTATGAACAGTCTGTTCAGACATACAGGAAAAGTTTGGAGGCCTCTTAGGCTGGTCGTAATGGGAGTATCATAAGTAGTATCATGCATACCAACTAGACTTTTTGGATGAGGTGGCACACCATTAAATGAGGAAAGAGAGGGTGTGGTATCATATCATGATACTCTATCATATTAAATGTTGAACTACTTTGTGTCTTGCATGGTAATTAATAAGGCAACCTAAGATACTAACTTATGATACTATGCATTATGGAATTAGTATCATATGCATGATACTAGTATATGATACTTACCATTACGACCAGCCTTAGGGTATATTTAATGTGAAACCCCGTTTCTTCCCTATATGTTTGCACCGGATGGTTTGGACACTTCTATGCCAGCAATGATATCCTTCCTTTATTCACAGACCGGTCTACATGTACGAAATCTCCTAGTCTTCCCCCAAATCGGGGGTGTTCTAGGGGAAACCGGACTGTCGGCGGACACCGCCAAATTATCATGGGACAACTCCAACCCCATCATAAACTCACTTTTTGGAAATGTCCTTACAGTTCATCTCTACGCGCGCTCACGCGGGGGGGGGGGGGGGGTAAGTCAGGCGTGGTAGAACCTTTTTTAGAAACGGTAGCCATGGTATACCTAAGCTCTTTTCATTTTCCAACGTGTTCTCTCACATTTTTGTGCAGCCTAATAGTGTAGAATAGTGGAATGATCACCCAACAATTCTAGGCCCATCCTACATGAGAGCCAAATAATTCTTGGGCGAACTTACATTATTGTTGCAGGCAGGGCCGGCCCTGCTGTATGGCCGGAGGGGCAATTGCCTAGGGCCCAGCCAAGGGAGCGGCCCATGATATGGTATAACCCAGAGAGAGAGAGAGAGAGAGAAAGAGAGATAGAAAGGAAGGACCAGTCTGATGGGCTTGGCAAAATTGCCTGACCACTAGCAAGCGTCGCACTAGCCAGGAGCTGGCCAGGGCGGCGAGGAGGAAGGCAAGCAGGTTGCAATGGAGGCCGGGGTAGGATCGTACAAAAAATTCCTTTAGGTCGGGGACTGGTGATGAGCCAGAGGGAGAACGAGATGCTGAGATGGAAGAGGCAGACAAAAACAGGAAGAGGGCTTCGGACATTGCAGCTACACAGAACAAATTGCTTGCTCCTAATGCAGCGACTATAGCAAAGGGCAACCTTCTGGATTTACCTCCACTTATTGTACCAGCAAGTCCGCCCCCAAGCATGACTCCAAAAGAGCTAGAGTGACTGTTGAAACTGACAAGAACATGGGTAAGAGTGGTACTCAAGGAAAGAATGATCAAATTTTGGCGGGCTCCAGTGAGGAGTGCTGCCGGGCCCAATGAGTGCTCTTTGTTGGAACGGTCGTGGCATGGGTAAAGCCGCGACAGTCCGCGAACTTCGCGAATTCGTGAGGAAATTTACCCCTACCCTGCTTTGTATCGTTGAAACGCAAGTTGAAGGCCCTAGGGTAGTAGAATTAGCTAGTTCTATTGACTTTGATAATTCTTATGCAGTTGATAGTCAAGGTAGGAGTGGTGGTATTGGTCTTTCTTGGAACAATTCAATAAAAGTTGAAATTCTCGGTTACTTTGGACATCATCTAGATGTCTCAGTTGAGGAACGGGGGCAAGAAAAGTGCAGGATGACATGTGTGTACGGAGAAGCTCAGACACATTTGCGGCACCAAACTTGGACGGTCGTAAAAAACACAAGTACTTTGAGCAGCTTGTCGTGGCTCTGTATAGGGGACGTTAATGAAGTACTACGTCCAAACGAGCACGAAGGAGTTGGGCAACGCGGCAATACTCAAATCCAAGCTTTTCGAGACACCGATGATATTTGCATGCTTTTGCTTGACATTGGATATAAGGGCCAGTTTTGGACTTCTGAAAAAAGGTCATGGGTGGAAGCTTCACAAGGTGCAGGCTGGATAGAGGTTTGATGAGCACTGACTGGATGACGAGGTTCCCCGTGGCATCTGTGACACACCTTACAACTGCTACCTCGGATCACGCGCCGTTGCTTCTCGAGTTTGGTACCTACAAGGAGTTATATAAGAAATGTACCTTCAAGTACGAGCTAATGTCGGAGACTCATGAGGGACTGAGAGACATGTTAATGGCAGGATGGGACCCGGGGCGCCTTGTACCATAGTTGATGAGATGAGGATCAAGCCCTAGAATCTAGCCACAGGCTTTGGGAAACTGGAGCAATGTAACTTTCGGCAGTGTCCACAAGGAGATTAAGAAGCTAAAACAAATACTAGAAGAGCTACGCAGTGATCCGCAGAGGACGGCTCTGTCTCATGTCGAACTGAAAATTAATCAACAATTAATTGAGATGTACCTGATGGAAGAGATCATGTGAAGGCAGAGGGCATGCATGGAATGAATTTCGACAGGAGACAAGAATACTAATTTTTTTCATCTACACGCAAGCATTAGGAGAAAAAAGAATATGATAAAGGCTCTTAAAAATTCACTAGGGGTGGAGATAACTAATCCAGCGGAGCTGAGGAATTTGGCAAACGTCTTTTATCAGAATCTGTATGTGATAATCCCATGTGCAGAGAATCATTATAGCAATTTCCAATGGTGGAAGTGATAAGTATGGAGTGTCAAACCCACAAGGAGCTAAAGGCAAAATCAATATTCTCTCAAGTCCTATCTGCCACTGATACGACTCTACGTACACCAAACGTTTGCTTCTAGCAAGGAACGAGAAATAAAACTATGTTGTGGGTATGAAGAGGATAACTTTGCATAATATCAGAGAGCTAAAATATAAAAGTAGATGTTGTTATCATAAAGTTAGAATATATTACTAAATATTATAAATAGCGAGTGTGGAACAATGATTGGTCGGTGTGCGGAATTATCCTAGGCAAATGTTAACAAGACCAGTAAGCACTATTACAAATACCACGTCCCTCTGGGCGAGCAATAAGTACCGCATAGCTCTCACTTCCAACCAACTAGTTGTTCTTTTTTATGCGAGAACCGCGAGCACAATTGCTTATGAAGCATTAATGTAGCTAAACCATTGGTTATCTTATGTGTGTGTGTATTGAAAAAAAAGTCTTGTGTATATGTGACGTATTGCAAGTTAGTTTATTTTGCTTTTGCCTTTCTATTTTTTTACTTTTCTTTACATTTTCTTCTCTTTTGTTTTTCATTTTCATTTTTCCTTTCATTTTATAAGTGTCCATCGCATATATGAAAAATATGATAATCATATATTTGACAAATACGTCCTCTGTCCCAAAATATAAGAACGTTTTTAACACTACACTAGTGTCAGAAACGTTCTTATATTATGAGACAAAGGGAGTATTAAACATGTATGAAAAGGTTCCTCATGTATACAAAAATGTATAATGTGTATGAGCAAAAGTAGATATCAAAACATGTATTTTGAAAGATCGAGGATGTCGCCTAGAGGGGGGGTGAATAGGCGCTTTAAAATAATTATGGTTAAGGCTTGAACAAATGCGGAATAAACCTAGCGGTTAATTTGTCAAGAACAAAACCTAAAACAACTAGGCTCACCTATGTGCACCAACAACTTATGCTAAGCAAGATAAGCAACTATTTGATAGCAAGATATATGACAAAGAACAATATGGCTATCACAAAGTAAAGTGCATAAGTAAAGGGCTCGGGAAAGAGATAACCGAGGCACGCAGAGACGACGATGTATCCCGAAGTTCACACCATTGCAGATGCTAATCTCTGTTTGGAGCGGTGTGGAGGCACAGTGCTCCCCAAGAAGCCACTAGGGCCACCGTAATCTCCTCACGCCCTCGCACAATGCAAGATGCCGTGATTCCACTAAGGGACCCTTGAGGGCGGTCACCTAACCCGTACAAATAGAAACCCTTGGGGGCGGTCACCGAACCCGTACACTTTGGCAACCCTTGGGGGCGGTCACCGGTACCCGTCAAATTGCTCGGGGCGATCTCCACAACCTAATTGGAGACCCCGATGCTTGCCCGGAGCTTTGCACCACAATAATTGAGCTCCGAACACCACCAACTGTCAAGGGTGACCAAGCACCCAAGAGGAACAAGCTCAAGGGCACCAAGAACCCAAGAGTAATAAGCTTCTCAACTTGTAACTTCCACGTATCACGTGGAGAACTCAAACCGATGCAACAAATGCAATGGCAAGGGCACACGGAGTGCCGAAGTCCTTCCCTCCCAAATCCCACCAAAGAAACTAATGCTAGGGAGGAAAATGAGAGGAAGAACAAAAGAAGAACACGAAAAACTCCAAGATCTAGATCCAAGGGGTTCCCCTCACTTAGAGGACAAAGTGATTGGTGGAAACGTGGATCTAGATCTCCTCTCTCTTTTCCCTCAAGAACTAGCAAGAATCATTGGAGGGATTGAGAGTTAGGAAGCTTGAAGAATATCAACAATGGGGGAAGAACACAAGCTCAAGAGATGAGTCTCAATGGGGAAGAAGACCCGCTTTTTATAGGTGGGGAGAAATCCAACCGTTATCCCCTCACTCAGCCCGCACGACGCGGTACTACCACACCGAGCTGTGGTACTACCGCGGATGGCTGCGGTACTACCGCTGCAGGTTGTGGTACTACCGCTTGTGCGGCACTGGCCAGATGAATGCATGTTGCACAGGGCAACGGGCGGTAGAACCGCCGGAGCGGTACTACCGCGCGCCCCTACGATACTATCGAAAGGCAGGCAACACTAGCAGAGAAAGCATGGAAGTAAAAAATTACTTCTGTACCTACTTCCGCTGAGGGAGGACCTGCGCAAAAATCCGGCACGGTACTACCACACACGTGGAGCGGTACTACCGCGTAAGGCGCGGATGTAAAAAATTACATCCGTCCCTACTTCCGCTCATGCTGATGTGCCTGGCCAGAGCCCACGGTACTACCGCGCCCGTGGCAAGGTACTACCGCATAGGGCGCGGATGTAAAAAATTAGATCCGCCCCTACAACCGCTCGAGCAGCTGCGCCTGGCCTGAGGCCACGGTACTACCGCTCCCACAGAGCGGTACTACCGTGAGCACCAGCAGTACTACCGCAGGGGACTGTGGTACTACTGCACGACCTGCGGTACTACCGCTCCAGAGAGCAGTACTACCGCATGCCCCTGTTGGGGAATGTAGTAATTTCAAATAAATTCCTACACACACGCAAGATCATGGTGATGCATAGCAACGAGAGGGGAGAGTGTTGTCTACATACCCTTGTACACCGTAAGCGGAAGCGTTAGAACAACGCGGTTGATGTAGTTGTACGTCTTCACGGCCCGACCAATCAAGCACCGAAAGTACGACACCTCCGAGTTCTAGCACACGTTCAGCTCGATGACGTCCCTCAAACTCCGATCCAGCCGAGTGTCGAGGGAGAGTTCTGTCAGCATGACGGCGTGGTGACGATCTTGATGTTCTACCATCGCAGGGATTCTCCTAAGCACCGCTACAATATTATCGAGGAGGACTATGGTGGAGGGGGCACCGCACACGGCTAAGAGATCAAGAGACCAATTGTTGTTTATGGAGTGACAAATCCTAATCTCGAAATACGCCAACTCAACATGTACCTTCGGAGACACCTGTAGAGCTCCTTTATAATCACCCAATTACGTTGTGACATTTGGTAGCACACAAAGTGTTCCTCCGATAAACGGGAGTTGCATAATCTCATAGTGATAGGAACATGTATAAGTCATGAAGAAAGCAATATCAACATACTAAACGATCAAGTGCTAAGCTAACAGAATAGGTCAAGTCAATCACATCATTCTCCTAATGAGGTGATCCCGTTAATCAAATGACAAATCTTTGTCCATGGCTAGGAAACATAACCATCTTTGACTAATGAGCTAGTCAAGTAGAGACATACAAGTGACACTCAGTTTGTCTATGTATTCACACATGTATCATGTGTCCGGTTAATACAATTCTAGCATGAATAATAAACATTTATCAGGAAATAAGGAAATAAATAATAACTTTATTATTGCCTCTAGGGCATATTTCCTTCAGTCTCCCACTTGCACTAGAGTCAATAATCTAGTTCACATCATCATGTGATTCAACACCAATATTCACATTTGTATGTGATTAACACCCATAGTTCTCATCGTCATGTGATCAACACCCAAAGGGTTTACTAGAGTCAATAATCTAGTTCACATCGCTATGTGATTAACACCCAAAGAGTGCTAAGGTATGATCATGTTTTGCTCATGAGAGAAGTTTAGTCAACGAGTCTGTCACATTCAGAGCCGTATGTATTTTGCAAAATATTCTATGCCTACAATGCTCTACACTGAGCTACTCTAGCTAATTGCTCCCACTTTCAATATGTATCCAGATTGAGACTTAGAGTCATCTGGATCGGTGTAAAAGCTTGCACTGGTGTAACTCTTTACGACGGGCTCTTTTATCACCTCCATAATCGAGAGGTATTTCCTTAGTCGTCACTAAGGATATTCTTGACCGCTGTCCAGTGATCTACTCCTAGATCAAAATTGTACTCCCTTGCCAAACTCAGAGCAAGGTATATAATAGGTCTGGTACACAACATAGCATACATTATAGAACCTATGACTGAGGCATAGGGAATGACTTTTCATTCTCTTTCTATTTTCTGCCATGGTTGGGATTTGAGTCTTACTCAACTTCACACCTTTGCATCACAGGCAAGAACTCTTTGTTTGACTGTTCCATTTTGAACTACTTCAAAATCTTTTCAAGGTATGTACTAATTGAAAATCTTATCAAGCATCTTGATCAATCTCAATAGATCTTGATGCTCAATATGTAAGTAGCTTTACTGAGGTCTTTCTTTGAAAAAGAAAACTCCTTTCAAACACTCCTTTATGCTTTCAAGAAAATTCTAAATCATTTCCGATCAATAGTATGTCATTCACATATACTTATCAGAAAGGCTGTAGTGCTCCCACTCACCTTCTTGCAAATACAGGCCTTTCCAAAAGTTTGTATAAAACCATATTCTTTGATCAACTCATCAAAGCGTATATTCCAACTCCGAGATGCTTGCACCAGTCCATTGATGGATCGCTGGAGCTTGCACATTTTGTTAGCACCTTTCAGATCGACAAAACCTTATGGTTGCATCATATACAACTCTTCTTCCAGAAATCCATTCAGGATTGCAGTTTTTGACATCCATTTGCCAGATTTCATAAAATGTGGCAATTGCTAACATGATTCGGACAGACTTAAGCATCGTTACAAGTGAGAAAATCTCATCGTATTCAACACCTTTGAACTTGTCGAAAACCTTTCACAACAAGTCGAGCTTTGTAGATAGTAACACTACTAATAGTGTTTGTCTTCCTCTTTGAAGATCCATTTATTTTCTATGGCTTGCCGATCATCGGGAAAGACAACCAAAGTCCACACTTTGTTCTCAACGTGGATCCCATCTCAGATTTCATGGCCTCAAGCCATTTCGCGGAATCTGGGCTCATCGTCGCTTCCTCATTGTTCATAGGTTCATCATTGTCTAGTAACATGACTTCAGAATAGGATTACCGCACCACTCTGGTGCAGATCTTAATCTGGAAGATCTACAAATTTTGGTAGTAACTTGATCTGAAGTTTCATGATCATGATCATTAGCTTCCTCACTAATTGGTGTTGGAATCACTGGAACTAATTTCTGTGATGAACTACTTTCTAATTCGGGAGAAGGTACAATTACCTTATCAAGCTCTACTTTCCTCCCACTCACTTCTTTCGAGAGAAACTCCTTCTCTAGAAAGGATCCATCTTAGCAACGAATAACTTGCCTTCGGATCTCTGATAGAAGGTGTACCCAATAGTTACCTTTGGGTATTCTATGAAGACGCACTTCTCTGATTTGGGTTCGAGATTATCAGGTTGAAACTTTTTCACACAAGCATTGCAGCCCCAAACTTTAAGAAATGACAACTTTGGTTTCTTGCCAAACCACAGTTCATAAGGCGTCGTCTCAACGGTTTTCGATGATGCCCTATTTAAAGTGAATGCAACTGTCTCTAATGCGTAACCCCAAAACGATAGTGGTAAATCGGTAAGAGACATCATAGATTGCACTATATCCAATAAAGTATGGTTATGACGTTCGGACACACCATTAAGCTGTGGTGTTCCAGGTGGCATGAGTTTATGAAACTATTCCACATTGTTTTAATTGAAGACCAAACTTGTAACTCAAATATTTGTCTCCGTGATCAAATCGCAGAAATTTATTTTCTTGTTACGATGATTCTCCACTTCACTCTGAAATTCTTTGAACTTTTCTAATGTTTCAGACTTGTGCTTCATTAAGTAGATATACTCATATCTGCTGAAATCATCTTGTGAAGATTAGAAAATAACGATACCCACCGCGAGCTTCAATATTCATTGGACCACATACATCAGTATGTACGATTTCCAACAAATCAGTTGCTCTCTCCATAGTTTCGGAGAACGGCGTTTTAGTCATCTTGCACATGAGGCATTGTTCGCAAGTACCAAGTGATTCATAATCAAGTGATTCCAAAAGTCCATCAGTATGGAGTTTCTTCATGCGCTTTACACCTATATGACCTAAGCGGCAGTGCCACAAATAAGTTGCACTATCGTTATCAACTCTGCATCTTTTTGGCATCAATATTATGAATATGTGTATCACTACGATCGAGATCCAATAAACTATTTTTATTGGGTGTATGACCATCGAAGGTTTTATTCATGTAAACAGAACATCAATTATTCTCTGACTTTAAATGAATAACCGTATTGCAATAAACATGATCAAATCACTTTTATGCTCAACGCAAATGCCAAATAACAGTTATTTAGGTTTAACACTAATCCCGAAAGTATAGGGAGTGTGCGATGATGATCATATCAATTTGGAACTACTTCCAACACTCATCATCACTTCACCCTCAACTAGTCTCTGTTTATTCTGTAACTCATGTTTTGAGGTACTATTTTTTAGCAACCGAACAAGTATCAAATACTGAGGGGCTACTATAAACACAAGTAAGGTACACATCAATAACCTGTATATCAAATATACCCTTGTTCACTTTGCCAACCTTCTTATCCACCAAATATTCAGGGCATTTCCGCTTCCAGTGACCATTTCCTTTGAAGTAGAATCACTCAGTTTTAGGCTTTGGTCCAGCTTTGGGCTTCTTCACGGGAGTGACAACTAGTGGTCTTGTCAATCATCAACACTTGATGCTCTTTTCTTGATTTCTACCTTTGTTGATTTCAGCATCACAAAGAGCTCGGGAATCGTTTTCGTCATCCCTTGAATACTATAGTTCATCACGAAGTTCTAGTAACTTATTGATGGTGACTAGAGAACTCTGTTAACCACTATCTTATCTGGAAGATTAACTCCCACTAGATTCAAGTGATTGTAGTACTCAGACAATCTAAGCACTTGCTCACTAATTGAGCGATTCTCCTCCATCTTTTAGGCGAAGTATTTGTTAGAGGTCTCATACCTATTCCCACGGGCATGCGTCTGAAATATCAATTTCATCTCATGGAACATCTCATATGTTCCGTGACGTTTCAAACATGTTTTTGTAGTCCCGGTTCTAAGCCATAAAGCATGGTGCACAAAACTATCAAGTAGTCATCATTTTGAGATAGCCAAACATTCATAACGTCTGCATCTGCTCCTGCAATAGGTCTGTCACCTAGCGGTGCATCAAGGACATAATTCTTCTGTGCAGCAATGAGGATAAACCACAGATCATGGACCAAGTCTGCATCATTGCTACTAACATCTTTCAACTTAGTTTTCTCTGCGAACACATATATAAAAACATAAGGAAGAATAACGCGAGCTATTGATCTACAACATAATTTGCAAAATACTATCAGGACTAAGTTCATGATAAATTAAAGTTCAATTAGTCATATTACTAAAGAACTCCCACTTAGACAGACATCTCTCTAGTCATCTAAGTGATCACGTGATCCGAATCAACTAAACCATGTCCGATCATCACGTGAGATGGAGTAGTTTTCAATGGTGAACATCACTATGTTGATCATATCTACTATATGATTCACGTTCGACCTTTCGGTCTTCGTGTTCCGAGGCCATATTTGTATATGCTAGGCTCGTCAAGTTTAACCTAGTATTCCGTGTGTGCAACTGTTTTGCACCCGTTGTATTTGAACGTAGAGCCTATCACACCCGATCATCACGTGGTGTGTCAGCACGAAGAACTTTCGCAATGGTGCATACTCAGGGAGAACACTTCTTGATAATTTAGTGAGAGATCATCTTATAATGCTACCGTCAATCAAAGCAAAATAAGATGCATAAAGGATAAACATCACATGCAATCAATATAAGTGATATGATATGGCCATCATCATCTTGTGCTTTGTGATCTCCATCTCCGAAGCACCATCATGATCACCATTGTAACCGGCGCGACACCTTGATCTCCATCGTAGCTTCGTTGTCGTTTCGCCATCTATTGCTTCTACGACTATCGCTACCGCTTAGTGATAAAGTAAAGCAATTACAGGGCGCTTGCATTTCATACAATAAAGCGACAACCATATGGCTCCTGCCAGTTGCCGATAACTCGGTTACAAAACATGATCATCTCATACAATAAAATATAGCATCACGTCTTGACCATATCACATCACAACATGCCCTGCAAAAACAAGTTAGACGTCCTCTACTTTGGTGTTGCAAATTTTACGTGGCTGCTACGGGCTGAGCAAGAACCGTTCTTACCTACGCATCAAAACCACAACGATAGTTCATCAAGTTAGTGCTGTTTTAACCTTCACAAGGACTGGGCGGAGCCACACTCGGTTCAACTAAAGTTGGAGAAACTGACACCCTCCAGCCACCTGTGTGCAAAGCACGTCGGTAGAACCAGTCTCGCGTAAGCGTACGCATAATGTCGGTCCGGGCCGCTTCATCCAACAATACCGCCAAACCAAAGTATGACATCCTAGTAAGCAGTATGACTTATACCGCCCACAACTCACTTATGTTCTACTCGTGCATATAACATCTACGCATAAAACCAGGCTCTGATACCACTGTTGGGGAATGTAGTAATTTCAAAAAAATCCTACGCACACGTAAGATCATGGTGATGCATAGCAACGAGAGGGGAGAGTGTTGTCTACATACCATTGTAGACCTTAAGTGGAAGCGTTAGAACAACGCGGTTGATGTAGTCGTACATCTTCACGGCCCGACCGATCAAGCACCGAAACTACGGCACCTCCGAGTTCTAGCACACGTTCAGCTCGATGACGACCCTCAAACTCTGATCCAGCCGAGTGTCGAGGGAGAGTTCCGTCAGCATGACGGCGTGGTGACGATCTTGATGTTCTACCGTCGCAGGGCTTTGCCTAAGCACCGCTACAATATTATCGAGGAGGACTATGGTGGAGGGGGGCACCGCACACGGCTAAGAGATCAAGAGACCAATTGTTGTTTATGGGGTGCCCCCCTCCCCCGTATATAAAGGAGTGGAGGAGGGGGCCGGACAAGGGGCGTGGCGCGCCCTAGCGGGGGAGTCCAACCCCCACCGGGAGTAGGACTTCCCCCTTTCCTATTAGGAGAGGGAGAGGGAAGGAAGAGGAGGGAGGGAGGAAGGAAAGGGGGGCCGACCCCCTTCCCAATTCGGATTGGGCTTGGGGGCGGGGGCGCGCCCCCTCCTTTGCTCCTCTCCCCTGCTTTCCACTAAGGCGCATTAAGGCCCATATACCTCCCGGGGGTTCCGATAACCTCCCGGAGCTCCGGTATTGTCCCAATCTCACCCGGAACCTTTCCGGTGTCCAAATATAGTCGTCCAATATATCGATCTTTATGTCTCGACCATTTTGAGACTCCTCGTCATGCCGTGATCATATCCGGGACTCCGAACAACCTTCGGTACATCAAAACTCATAAACTCAGAATAAAACTGTCAACGAAACCTTAAGTGTCCAGACCCTACGGGTTCGAGAACTATGTAGACATGACCGAAACACGATTCCGGTCAATAACCAATAGCGGAACCTGGATGCTCATATTGGCTCCTACATATTCTACGAAGATCTTTATCGGTCAAACCGCATAACAACATACGTTGTTCCCTTTGTCATCGGTATGTTACTTGCCCGAGATTTGATCGTCGGTATCCAATACCTAGTTCAATCTCGTTACCGGCAAGTCTCTTTACTCGTTCCGTAATACATCATCTGTAACTAACTCATTAGCTACATTGCTTGCAAGGCTTATAGTGATTTGCATTACCGAGAGGGCCCCGAGATACCTCTCCGATAATCAGAGTGACAAATCCTAATCTCGAAATACGCAAACTCAACATGTACCTTCGGAGACACCTATAGAGCTCCTTTATAATCACCCAGCTACGTTGTGACGTTTGGTAGCACACAAAGTGTTCCTCCGGTAAATGGGAGTTTCATAATCTCATAGTCATAGGAACATGTATAAGTCATGAAGAAAGCAATAACAACATACTAAACGATCAAGTGCTAAGCTAATGGAATGGGTCAAGTCAATCACATCATTCTCCTAATGATGTGATCCCGTTAATCAAATGATAACTCTTTGTCCATGGCTAGGAAACATAACCATCTTTGATTAATGAGCTAGTCAAGTAGAGGCATACTAGTGACACTCAGTTTGTCTATGTATTCACACATCTATCATGTTTTTGGTTAATACAATTCTATCATGAAATAAGGAAATAAATATTAACTTTATTATTGCCTCTAGGGCATATTTCCTTCAGTCTCCCACTTGCACTAGAGTCAATAATCTAGTTCACAACATGATGTCATTCAACACCAGTATTCACATCTGTATGTGATTAACACCCATAGTTCACATTGTCATGTGATCAACACCCAAAGGGTTTACTAGAGTCAATAATCTAGTTCACATCGCTATGTGATTAACACCCAAAGAGTACTAAGGTATGATCATGTTTTGCTCATGAGAGAAGTTTAGTCAACGAGTCTGTCACATTCAGAGCCGTATGTATTTTGCAAAATATTCTATGTCTACAATGCTCTGCACTGAGCTACTCTAGCTAATTGCTCCCACTTTCAATATGTATCCAGATTGAGACTTAGAGTCATCTGGATCGGTGTAAAAGCTTGCACCGATGTAACTCTTTACGACGGGCTCTTTTATCACCTCCATAATCGAGAAGTATTTCCTTAGTCGTCACTAAGGATATTCTTGACCGCTGTCCAGTGATCTACTCCTAGATCAAACTTGTACTCCCTTGCCAAACTCAGAGCAAGGTATACAATAGGTCTGGTACAAAGCATAGAATACTTTATAGAACCTATGACTGAGGCATAGGGAATGACTTTTCATTCTCTTTCTATGTTCTGCCATGGTCGGGATTTAAGTCTTACTCTACTTCACACCTTTGCATCATAGGCAAGAACTCTTTCTTTGAGTGTTCCATTTTGAACTACTTCAAAATCTTGTGAAGGTATGTACTAATTGAAAATCTTATCAAGCGTCTTGATCTATCTCTATAGATCTTGATGCTCAATATGTAAGTAGCTTTACTGAGGTCTTTCTTTGAAAAAAAACTCCTTTCCAACACTCCTTTATGCTTTCAAGAAAATTCTACATCATTTCCGATCAATAATATGTCACTCACATATACTTATCAGAAAGGCTGTAGTGCTCCCACTCACCTTCTTGTAAATACAGGCCTTTCTCAAAGTCTGTATAAAACCATATGCTTTGATCAACTCATCAAAGCGTATATTCCAACTCCGAGATGCTTGCACCAGTCCATTGATGGATTGTTGGAGCTTGCACATTTTGTTAGCACCTTTCGGATCGACAAAACCTTCAGGTTGCATCATATACAACTCTTCTTCCAGAAATCCATTCAGGAATGCAGTTTTTGACATCCATTTGCTAGATTTCATAAAATGTGGCAATTGCTGACATGTTTAGGACAGACTTAAGCATCGTTACGAGTGAGAAAATCTCATCGTATTCAACACCTTTGGACTTGTTGAAAACCTTTTGCAACAAGTCGAGCTTTGTAGATAGTAACACTACTAATAGTGTCCGTCTTCCTCTTTGAAGATCCATTTATTTTTCTATAGCTTTCCGATCATCACGCAAGACAACCAAAGTCCACACTTTGTTCTCATACATGGATCCCATCTCAGATTTCATGGCCTCAAGCCATTTCGCGGAATCTGGGCTCATCATCACTTCCTCATAGTGCATAGGATCATCATGGTCTAGTAACATGACTTCAGAATAGGGTTACCGCACCACTCTGGTGGCGATCTTAATCTGGAAGATCTACAAATTTTGGTAGTAACTTGATCTGAAGTTTCATGATCATCATCATTAGCTTCCTCACTAACTAGTGTAGGAATCACTAGAACTAATTTCTGTGATGAACTACTTTCCAATTCGGGAGAAGGTACAATTACCTTATCAAGCTCTACTTTCCTCCCACTCACTTCTTTCGAGAGAAACTCCTTCTCTAGAAAGGATACATCTTAGCAACGAATAACTTGCCTTCGGACCTGTGATATAAGGTGTACCCAATAGTTACCTTTGGGTATTCTATGAAGACGCACTTCTCCGATTTGGGTTCGAGCTTATCAGGTTGAAACTTTTTCACATAAGCATCGCAGCCCCAAACTTTAAAAAATGACAACTTTAGTTTCTTGCCAAACCACAATTCATAAGGCGTCGTCTCAATGGATTTCGATGGTGCCCTATTTAAAGTGAATGCAACTATCTCTAATGCATAACCCCAAAACGACAGTGCTAAATCGGTAAGAGACATCATAGATTGCACTATATCCAATAAAGTACAGTTATGATGTTCGGACACACCATTAAGCTGTGGTGTTCCACGTGGCATGAGTTTGTGAAACTATTCCACATTGTTTGAATTGAAGACCAAACTCGTAACTCAAATATTTGTCTCCGCGATCAAATCGCAGAAACTTTATTTTCTTGTTATGATGATTCTCCACTTCACTCTGAAATTCTTTGAACTTTTCAAATGTTTCAGATTTGTGCTTCATTAAGTAGACATACTCATATCTGCTCAAATCATCTTGTGAAGGTTAGAAAATAACGATACCCGCCGTGAGCTTCAATTTTCATTGGACCACATACATCAGTATGTACGATTTCCAACAAATCAGTTGCTCGCTCCATAGTTCCGGATAACGGCGTTTTGGTCATCTTGCCCATGAGGCATGGTTCGCAAGTATCAAGTGATTCATAATCAAGTGATTCCAAAAGTCCATCAGTATGGAGTTTCTTCATGCGCTTTACACCAATATGACCTAAACGGCAGTGCCACAAATAAGTTGCACTAGCATTATCAACTCTGCATTTTTTTGGCATCAATGTTATGAATATGTGTATCACTACGATGGAGATCCAATAAACTATTTTCATTGGGTGTATGACCATCGAAGGTTTTATTCATGTAAACAGAACAACAATTATTCTATGACTTTAAATGAATAACCGTATTGCAATAAACATGATCAAATCATATTTATGCTCAACGCAAACCCCAAATAACATTTATTAGGTTTAACACTAATCCTGAATGTATAGGGAGTGTGCGATGATGATCATATCAATTTTGGAACTACTTCCAACACTCATCGTCACTTCACCCTCAACTAGTCTCTGTTTATTCTGTAACTCCTGTTTCGAGTTACTAATTATTAGCAACCGAACAAGTATCAAATACTCAGGGGCTACTATAAACACTAGTAAGGTACACATCAATAACATGTATATCAAATATACCCTTGTTCACTTTGCCATCCTTCTTATCCACCAAATATTCTGGGCATTTCCGCTTCCAGTGACCATTTCCTTTGCAGTAGAATCACCCAGTTTCAGGCTTTGGTCCAGCTTTGGGCTTCTTCACGGGAGTGACAACTTGCTTATCATTCTACTTGAAGTTCCCTTTCTTTCCTTTTGCCCTTTTCTTGAAACTAGTGGTCTTGTCAATCATCAACACTTGATGCTCTTTTCTTGATTTCTACCTTCGTTGATTTTAGCATCACGAAGAGCTCGGAAATCGTTTTCGTCATCCCTTGCATACTATAGTTCATCACGAAGTTCTAGTAAATTACTGATGGTGACTAGAGAACTCTGTCAATCAGTATCTTATCTGGAAGATTAACTCCCACTAGATTCAAGTGATTGTAGTACTCAGACAATCTAAGCACTTGCTCACTAGTTGAGCGATTCTCCTCCATCTTTTAGGAGAAGTATTTGTTAGAGGCCTCATACCTCTTGACACGGGCATGAGTCTGAAATATCAATTTCATGTCGTGGAACATCTCATATGTTCTGTGACGTTTCAAAAATGTTTTTGTAGTCCCGGTTCTAAGTCATAAAGCATGGTGCACAAAACTATCAAGTAGTCATCATTTTGAGCTCTCCAAACCTTCATAACGTCTGCATCTGCTCCTGCAATAGGTCTGTCACCTAGCGGTGCATCAAGGACATAATTCTTCTGTGCATCAATGAGGATAAACCTCAGATCACGGACCAAGTCCGCATCATTGCTACTAACATCTTTCAACTTAGTTTTCTCTAGGAACACATAGATAAAAACATAGGGAAGAAACAACCCGAGCTATTGATCTACAACATAATTTGCAAAATACTATCAGGACTAAGTTCATGATAATTTAGAGTTCAATTAATCATATTACTAAAGAACTCCCACTTAGACAGACATCTCTCTAGTCATCTAAGTGATCACGTGATCCAAATCAACTAAACCATGTCCGATCATCACGTGAGATGGAGTGGTTTTCAATGGTGAACATCACTATGTTGATGATATCTACTATATGATTCACGTTCGACCTTTCGGTCTCCGTGTTCCGAGGCCATATCTGTATATGCTAGGCTCGTCAAGTGTAACCTGAGTATTCCGCGTGTGCAACTATTTTGCACCTGTTGTATTTGAACGTAGAGCCTATCACACCCGATCATCACGTGGTGTGTCAGCACGAAGAACTTTCGCAACAGTGCATACTCAGGGAGAACACTTCTTGATAATTTAGTGAGAGATCATGTTATAATGCTACCGTCAATCAAAGCAAAATAAGATGCATAAAGGATAAACATCACATGCAATCAATATAAGTGATATGATATGGCCATCATCATCTTGTGCTTTGTGATCTCCATCTCCGAAGCACCGTCGTGATCACCATTGTAACCGGCGCGACACCTTGATCTCCATCGTAGCTTCGTTGTCGTTTCGCCATCTATTGCTTCTACGACTATCGCTACCGCTTAGTGATAAAGTAAAGCAATTACAGGGCGCTTGCATTTCATACAATAAAGCGACAACCATATGGCTCCTGCCAGTTGCCGATAACTCGGTTACAAAACATGATCATCTCATACAATAAAATATAGCATCACGTCTTGACCAGATCACATCACAACATGCCCTGCAAAAACAAGTTAGACGTCCTCTACTTTGTTGTTGCAAATTTTACGTGGCTGCTACGGGCTGAGCAAGAACCGTTCTTACCTACGCATCAAAACCACAACGATAGTTCGTCAATTTAGTGCTATTTTAACCTTCTCAAGGACAGGGCATAGCCACACTCGGTTCAACTAAAGTTGGAGAAACTGACACCCGCCATCCACCTGTGTGCAAAGCACGTCGGTAGAACCAGTCTCGTGTAAGCGTACGCGTAATGTCGGTCCAGGCCGCTTCATCCAACAATACCACCGAACCGAAGTATGACATGCTGGTAAGCAGTATGCCTTGTATCGCCCACAACTCACTTGTGTTCTACTTGTGCATATAACATCTATGCATAAAACTAGGCTCTGATACCACTGTTGGGGAATGTAGTAATTTCAAAAAAAAATTCTACGCACACGCAAGATCATGGTGATGCATAGCAACGAGAGGGGAGAGTGTTGTCTACATACCCTTGTAGACTGTAAGCAGAAGCGTTAGAAGAACGCGGTTGATGTAGTCATACGTCTTCACGGCTCGACCGATCAAGCACCGGAACTACGGCACCTCCGAGTTCTAGCACACGTTCAGCTCGATGACGTCCCTCGAACTCCGATCCAGCCAAGTGTCGAGGGAGAGTTCCATCAGCACGACGGCATGGTGTCGAGGGAGAGGGAAGTAAGAGGAGGGAGGGAGGAAGGAAAGGGGGGGGGGGCGGTCCCCTTCCCAATTCGGATTGGGCTTGGGGGGGCTCCTTTGCTCCTCTCCCCTCCTTTCCACTAAGGCCCAATAAGGCCCATATACCTCCCGGGGGGTTCCGATAACCTCCCGGAGCTCCAGTAGTGTCCCAATCTCACCCGGAACCTTTCCGGTGTCCAAATATAGTCGTCCAATATATCGATCTTTATGTCTCAACCATTTCGAGACTCCTCGTCATGTCCGTGATCATATCCGGGACTCCGAAGAACCTTCGGTACATCAAAACTCATAAACTCATAAGAAAACTGTCAATACCCTACGGTTTCGAGAACAATGTAGACATGACCGAAACACGATTCCGGTCATTAACCAATAGCGGAACCTGGATGCTCATATTGGCTCCTACATATTCTACGAAGATCTTTATCGGTCAAACCGCATAACAACATACGTTGTTCCCTTTGTCATCGGTATGTTACTTGCCCGAGATTTGATCGTCGGTATCCAATACCTAGTTCAATCTCATTACTGGCAAGTCTCTTTACTCGTTCCGTAATACGTCATCCCGTAACTAACTCATTACCTACATTGCTAGCAAGGCTTATAGTGATGTGCATTACCGAGAGGGCCCAGAGATACCTCTCCGATAATCGTAGTGACAAATCCTAATCTCGAAATATGCCAACTCAACATGTACCTTCGGAGACACCTGTAGAGCTCCTTTATAATCACCCAGTTACGTTGTGACGTTTGGTAACACACAAAGTGTTCCTCCGTTAAACGGGAGTTGCATAATCTCATAGTCATAGGAACATGTATAAGTCATGAAGAAAGCAATAGCAACATACTAAACGATCAAGTGCTAAGCTAACGGAACGGGTCAAGTCAATCACATCATTCTCCTAATGACGTGATCCCATTAATCAAATGACAACTCTTTGTCCATGGCTAGGAAACATAACCATCTTTGATTAATGAGCTAGTCAAGTAGAGGCATACTAGTGACACTCAGTTTGTCTATGTATTCACAGATGTATCATGTTTCCGGTTAATACAATTCTAGCATGAATAATAAATATTGATCATGAAATAAGGAAATAAATAATAACTTTATTATTGCCTCTAGGGCATATTTCCTTCAGCCCCAGATCAGCAACACTAGGAGTCCTTCATTTTGAAGAGAAGACAACAGAGGGAAACAATAAAACCAGAACTGCCATAACTTCTGCAAATGAGCTCCGAATTGAGAAAACTCAAGCTTGTTGGATACAAGACAATGAGTAGCATCAAAACAACGAAGGAGGTATGCCTAGCAAACAAAGGAGTGAAACCTCCAACAGAGAAGAACCGGCATACCCTCCAACATCGAAAACATCATAAAGATGCATGTGAACTCCGTTTTCGATGAACACGAGCTTGTCATAAAAATGACTGTAAGCTCCAAAACTCACAAGGAGAAGAACCAAACAAGAACCAATAACGATGATGCAAGGAAGCAATGGTTTGATCTCTCTATGAACGATACGATCAAGCAACTCATCGAGAGCCGCCCTTGATAGTACGGTAATCGATCCTAAAACCCGGTCTCCCAACTACCACCATGAGACCGGTAAAGTAGAAAACCTATCAAGGGAAAACCTTTGCCTTGCACAAAGTCCATTTGAGCTAGATGATGACGATCTTGACTCCCTCAAGTTGGACCACCTTTCTTGATTGTGTTGGCTCGATGAAGACAGGATGATTGCTCCCCCATAGACCACTATGGGTGAGCCACACTTCGGCTCATCTTCACAAGTCCATTGTCACCACAATGGACGGCAAGCTTCAAGCACTTGATCTCTTCGTGATGCATCACTTGAACTTGCACACCGCATCCTAACCCCACAATGAACTCTCACGAAGACCATGGGTTAGTACACAAAGCATAATTGACAATGCTTACCATACCATGGGATCACTTGATCCCTCTCGGTACATCTTCTACACTTTGTGTGTTGATCAACTTGATTCACTCTTTGACTTAGTCTTGATCAACCTCTCACAAGACCAATCTTTTAGGTAATTCCTTGAATAGCACCTTGGTCGACACAAACTCTCCTTGAAACCAACACATGTACTCCAAGAAAAGCCTATGGACAAAAACCTTCAAATATAACTCAGGGCAACCATTAGTCCATAGAGATTGTCATCAATTACCAAAACCAAACATGGGGGCACCACATGTTCTTTCAATCTCCCCCATTTTGGTAATTGATGACAATCACTTTCAAGATAGTTTATACAAGGAATTATGCATCACCATGCGTTGCAACAACCAATGATGCATGAGAATGGGATGTAAATGCTTAGGAACCAAAACCAAAGCAAGGAGAAAACTCTGAAGACTTCTCCACACAACTCTCTGAAACTCCTCCCCCATTGGCATCGATTGCCAAAATGGGTGAAAAGCTTAGAATGCCAATATAAAGAGTGTTCCTCCAAAATTGTGTATCTCTCAACAAGAGAGAGGAAAGCAATACACATATCCAACGGTAAATACTTGGAGGAAGACAAACTATATTGAGGCCCAAAGATTTCAAAAAAAGATATGCCACAAAGACATAGCAAAGAGAGAAACAAGCAATCGAGCAATCAAAATATACCAATTGAAGCAAGCAATGAATGGATATCAATTGAACCAACTAGACCAAAGATCCTACGAGCCACATGAATAAAGGATGTTATGATATGAGCAAAGGAGTGTTCTAAAGAAACTAGAGAAGCTCCCCATGACTTGTGCACACATAAGAATATTTGTATTTGGATACAAAGTGCACAAAATAGGATCATAGCTCCCCCAAAATCAATAGAAACTAACAACAAGTGCAAGTGGGCAAATAGGAAACTAAGCCTAGCACTTGCAACAAGCACATGGTTGAGCAACATGTAATAGAGGCAACTAAGAATAGGCTCAACCAAAACTGATGTGTGTGATTCAATGCAATGCACTTAAGAAGACAACTAAGAATAGGCAACTACGGATGAGCATTAAGCATCAATATAGTCTTGAAATAATGAGATACACGGTGCAAGGCATGTCATTCCCACACACAACTAGCAAACGGGTTTACAAGCTCACTAACAAGCATATAAATGAAAGCCTCATCAAGACGAGGAATACACTACAACAAATATGTCAACTTGTGACCACCACTATTGGTCACTGAAAGGTCATGGCTTTTCATTTGCGACATTTTTGTGACCAAAAACAGAAGGTCAAAAGCTGAGGGTCGTAAACTGACTATAGCGACCTTCTATGTGAGAAGGTCGTAGACGTTTACGACCAAAATATGCCTACTGTGGCGTTTTGGTCACTAGCAACCTCCCCGGGCCACGTAGGCATCCAGCGTGGCAAGCTGATGTGGCACAAGATTCAGCCCGGTCCAATTCGGTTTTCTACATGGGCCGAGCCCAACAATTCGGCCTTTTAGTGTATTTTTCTGTCAATTTCCGCACGGGCCATACTTCCATATTAGGGGGGCTTGGCCTTTTTTGCAATATATTTATTTTTTATTTTCTGAAGCTTTTTTTGTTTCACTTTTTAAACAGACCAATGCTTGTTGGGTTGAGGCCTTTTTCTACCCAATTAGTTGTCCACTATTAGATCTCGGATTTTGAAACAAATGTTTGGAAAAAATTGTTTGGGCACAAGACCTCTTTAATCCAGTTACACACACACATCCGACATTGTTTCATATTCAAATCAGGAAAACTCAATGTCGAATTCAAATAATCCATCATACACATCACATAACACATCTCCCAGGTTTAGATAACATAACAAAATCATCTCAGGAATACATTTCCTTACACAGGAATTATGGCACATCTACCACTATCCTAACATGTACGTATATGCACGTGTGCTTGCTTGACCGGCGCATGCATCACTGTAGCAGCCAAGCAAGTAGGCATCTTTGACGTCTACTCACAGCTTTCCTCGCATTAGAGAAAGAGTCAAAACAAAAAATATTAGTAACTTTAAATTAGAAAGTATATCCACATCACATAGAAGCCAAATACTATGAATTGATGATTAGTAGACACGGACATGATTCAGCTACGTAATGGCTACCACAAGCAAGTGACAAGTGCGTAAGCAAGCTGCTAGTGTACACAAGGTGATTTAGCTCCTGTTGTTTAGTACGCATACATGGTAGGCTACTGCTTCTAGTGTTCTAAACCAACAGAGCATGCTATAGGAGCAGAAAATAGGGAGCTAGGGCTAGAAGATGGAGCCGACTCACCAGAGAGCTTGTGTTCGCCGCCGTACAAAGCCGCCATCACGTCGGTCGCCTCAAGAAGCACCACCGCGCCGGAGACGGTGCCAGACGTGTGCAAGAGCAGAGCACCTGCTGCATCCATTTCCAAATAGAACAAGAACAAAAAATTAGGAAGGGCTGCAAACAAATTAGGAAGGGTTTCAAAAAAGGACAATTATTTAGAATGACAACAGAAATTCAGCTAGTACCATGCTTTTCGTTCTCCAGCTAGTTAAAATGAGATACTCATTCATACAAGAAAACATAGACACAATATGAATATTCATTGCACAAGTGCAAGTCATGCAAAATACTTCACTGCAACACATTGCGCCTAAACTTCGCATAAGATATAATTGATAAAAATCAGTTTGCTGCTACTGCCATTGGAAAACCAGCACCGAATTGAGCGGTAATAGAGATATATTTGATAAAAATCAGTTTGCTGCTACTGCCATTCAAAATCTAACTGACCAACTGGTTCGAACACTAGGCAAAGTAAGACAGAAACAAGTAAATCGGCACCGAATTGAGCGGTAACAGAGAGGGGAGGGGAGACGTGCAACTTACAGCATCACTCATGGACTTCCACTTCTCACCACCGGCCTTGCCAATCTGCAATTCAACCAACCTAAACCATATTAGGACACAAAATTCACAAGGAAACTCATCTCGCAGCACCACCAGTTCGAACGAACAACGAGACAGAGGCGGATGGGGGACGCTTACCACGGAGACCAGCTTGACGCCGGGGTGCTTCTCCTTGTACTCCTTCCTGAAGTTGTCCCTGCGAAGACGAAGCACGCACCAAATCCCCGGTCAGGACGCGACGCCACACCACAGAAGCAACACGAATCGAACCAGGAACCAAGACTGGGACTCACATGAAGATGAAGAAAGCGCTCGGGGGCGCGTGGGCTTGTTGGGGTCCTTCTCACCCTTGATCTTCTTCACCGCAAGCCTGCGCCACCACAATGGAAACAACAATACCAAACCAAACCGAGTCAGAACCCGGCGTGAAATAGCAGCAGCCACTACGGGAAACAAAAATGAGACGGGGAGACGAGGGAGGGAGGGGTCGGGACCTGGAGTTGCCGGCGCAGGAGCCCACCTTTGTTAATATGTTAAAGAAAGTTGATTTGCCAACATTGGGTAACCCCACCTGCATGAAACATCAATAGTAAACTTCATATATCCTATTATTCCTCTACTTGGAACCAGCAGAATAGTGCGCCAATCATCTCGTGCGCGAGGAAGTCCTTGTCGTCCACTGCCAAGCAGCAGGATGCTGGTGGAGCATCCCTCATCGAGCCTACAGGAAGTTTTGCATATAGTTAGAAAACCTGGAAACGTACAGGATGGACTACCATAACATAGCATTGAAGAAAGGAAAGCCCACAGAATGAAAACTGGGTCGCTAACTTGACTATCTTCCCCTCCAATTTGTTTTGGATGAGGAATTACCTTAATATATGGTGCTGCAGTACACCTATTTTTCTAAATGAAATTAAGCCTACCACTTCCTGCTCTCAGATTTCAGTTCATTTCTAAACTCTGCATTCTATTTATACAAGCACATCTAATATTCTACTATATATGCTAGATTATTGTTACCTTACTAAGCTCTTAATTATTATTAGTTTATAATGGAAATAAAGTACCGTAATGCATCCCCTATTAAATGACATTACAAACTGCAGTGTGCGTGTGTACTGATATGTTTACCCACATGTTGTGAAGCATGGAACATGACAAGAGAAATGCAAAGGATGCCCAACAGAACTCTTGCTCCATGGCATTATTTCTACTATAGTTGCAGACTTGGGAGTCCCACGTAGCTAAACCTTTTGTACATCATGTTTAATAAATAATCTGAACGTCCTTTTAACCTACTAATGAACACTACCTGGGCACTATTCAAATCTAGAGTCAAAACAGAAGGCACTAATTAATTCCTAGGATTGACAAATGTAAAGCAGCGACAAAAGTAAAGAGTGCTACATCTAAAACCTGCTGATGTCTGCTATAATGAATTCAATATGGAAAGTACCAACAAAATGGCAGTATCCTCTCACATAATTCAGACAACATGTATAGGATAATGTAGCAGTACATGTGTGTGAAGAGAAACCAAGTTCATTATGGAAAGTACCTACAAAATGGCAGTAAAAGGTTTTTCAGTTTTATGTTTAGTAGCACAGGCAGCAAGTAGATCAGTCCATTTTTCAGTTCAGGGAAATTCAAGACAATTTAGAAATGCCTAATTATTTTATATCCACTACAGAAGAATTGGCAGATTATCCTCAAACTGCATTCTTTACTGTAAGAGGGATGCTTCACATGTATGCATCACTTCCATTCGTACGTGCTAAGGCCAATTCAAACCCCTGAGACTAGCGGCATTGAATCGTTTTACAGGGTAGAATCATTGTCCCAGATCTGGATTTTAGCTGCTATTATAACACGAAATTGATTTTGGGTTTGGCGTGTGTGACACTGACTACTGCTGAAAAACTGGCCATGGCCATGGTGGTTAATGCGAACGAAGATGGGCATGGATGGGACGAGGGGCAGGGACTTACTACTTCGATGTTGATCCTGTAGACGACGTGCAGCACAACAGCTTCTCCTTGGCTGGCCCCCTTCCTTCACAAGTTGAAGCAGACCATGCTGTAGCAGATCGGAGTGAGCAAACTGCAGAGAACGCAGGAATCAAATGCGGGATGAAGGAAACCAGAAGAAGGAGAAGAAGAAGAGAAAGGGATTCATACCTAGCATACCATAGCCTCTCCTTGTGGATGTTGCGTTGATGATCTTGCTCTTGGAGAAGAGGGTGCTGAGGATCCAGAGCTCGGTCGCCATGGCCACCCGCGCATGGGCTAGGGTTTGAGGCGCGAGGAGGGAGGAAGGGAGGGAGAGCTGTGGAGGTGGAAGGAGGAGGGCGTGGTGGCGGCGGGGCTCCTCTCCTCGGCCGCGGTTTGGGCGTGGTGGTGGCGCGGATGCGGATGCGGAAACACCGCGCGGTGCGGATCTGGCCCTATGGAGGGGAGGGGAGGGGAGCGGAAAGGAGGGGGCGCCGGCGGGGAGGAAGTTGGAGAGGAGTGCGGGCGGGAGGAGCAGGTCGAGGAGGATGATGAGGAGCCCGATGTGAGCCTGAGCAGAGGCGCATGGACGAGGAAGGTGCGGAGTCATCGGCGAGGAGCCAGCAAAGATGGCGGTGGAGGTGCGGCGTCGAGGGCGGGACAAGCGCGGCGCCCATGCGACGGAGGGCGCCGACTGAGGCCTCCGGGACGGGCGGAGGAGCGGGTGGTGATGCGCGGGCGCGGGCGGCGGTGTCGGATCTGAATCGGCGAGGTGGCAGCGGCGATGTGGGAGAGGGAGCGCGTGAGGGAGGGACGGTGAGCGTGCGTGGACGGCGAGGTGCGGTGTGGATCTGGGAAGCGCGGGGTGTGGGGAAGGACTGTTATGGGGAAAAGGGAGCGGCGGCGGCGATGGGGAGAAGGGGTCATGCGGTGATTCAGGAGAGCTAGGGTTTCGGCTTAGGTGGGCTTCGGGTGAGGACAGCCGTTGGATCCGGGAGCATCCGACGGTGATCCATCCACGATCCGCGTGAAACGCCCACGGACCAATCAAAATGCAGCACACGCGTATGATGTCATGACCATCTAAATTGGTCATAGTTAACTGAAAAATTGGTCATGGTTGATTAAAAATTCATTTTCCATTTTTCGAGTGCCCAAAATGAGTTCTTTTGTAAAGGATCTACCATATATTTATTTCAAAATTGTACCAAATCAATTTTATAAAATACTAGAACATATTTAATGCACAATTGACTAAATGGTTGGGTGTCAAAAAAATTTATACACCTCTGGTGAAAAAGACAAATTTCGGTCGATTCAGTTGGAAGCGGGTCAAATATGAACTACAGCTGTCTCATAGTTTGCTCTTTATTTTTTCCAAAAATCATTTCTAGGTACATAAGTATCTGTTTAATCATACAAACACAAAAAAATTCAAGATTCAACCACTAGCTAGGAACGGTCATGCCCGACGTTTTGACCGCATTTTGAAACGAGCATAAAAAATTCAAAAAAAAATCAAAAAATTGGAAAACCTTCGCATTGTGTCATTATATGTGACCAAGTTTCCAGGAAAAATAATAAACTTGTAATACGGTAATTGTTTTAAAAAAGTGTTCTTAGAAATGAGCTATCATGCGTGAAGATTAATGGCTTTCAAGCCAAATGATCAATCTTATGGCCACATTCATGGCATAGTTTGTTCAAATGATCTCATATTGTGCACAAGGGTACATCTTGGAATTCCAAACAATGTTGCCTAAGGAAGTTTTCATTTTCTTTGCACGGAAAATTCATTTTTCATTTTCCGAGTGCCCAAAAGGAGGTTTTTTGTGAAGGAACTACCAAATAATTGTTGCAAAAATGGACCAAATCAATTTTATAAAATACTAGGATATATATAATGCACAATTGACAAAATGGTTGGGTGTCAAAAATTTTGATCCACCTCTGGTGAAAAAGACAAATTCCCGTCAATTTAGTTGGAAGCGGGTCAAATTTGAACTGCAGCTGCCTCATAGTTTGCTCTTTATTTTTTCCAAAAATCATTTCTAGGTAAATAAGTATCTATTTAATCAGAAATACATGGTTTGATGGCGAGACATCGAGGTTTGGACGGTGGCCGAGGGCCCCAACACTAGAGCGCGTAAGCTCGCATGCCCGCCGCGTGGTCACCGCGTGACCGTGGCGTTGCCATGTGTTCTGGGCGGCCTAGGCATGTCTAGTGGGTTGGGCACTCCCCAGGTAGGTGCTAGGAAGAAAATCACAACATAAGATTCTCACGAGGATACCGATCGATGCTCAAACATGAATAAGCAGCCAAGTGTTTGATTTGCGGTACGGGAAATGCACATGGCTAATGGGTGTGACTTTTGGCTGAGGATGATCAATTACTAAGAAGACCGTCTTCATAAGTTTTCACCTCAAAAGGAGGAGCCTAGGTGGTACTTGCTTTGCAACGTACCACACTGGACATAAATACGAATGTTGAAGCTGGGCTCAAAATAATGAATGGATTGAGCTGGCATTTGGTGGAGGATGGTTATTTGGGCATAGGAAAGCACTGTAGAAAATGGATACCATTTGGACATGCCAAAGTGGTACTTCCTTCACAAAGTGCTGCTCTGAACAGAATAGGAAAATGAATATTGTTGAGTTATTTTTGAACTAGGCTAGGAATATTTTTGACATATTTGATGAAGATATGATCCAAAATATTTATGAGAATTTTTTGGGAATTTTTGGAATAACAGAAATATAGGTTGCTTCACAACCTAGGGTAAAAACTGCCACATGGACATGACACATAGGCAAAACTGTTGAGATGGCGCCTAGTCATCACAACCCACCACAATCTACAAGGCTATGACCATCTATATTGGTCGTTAACAACTAGAAATAAGGCATCGGACTAGCACTATTTTCTTTGTGACCATTTCGTGTAAGGAGATTACGACCTTTCTGACCAAAAAGTGTCGCAATGGTTTAGGGTTTGGAGCCCCCCGAACAGCTTTTGACCAATTGGTCTGAAATGGTCATAGATCTATGACCAATTCTTTCAGGGTCACTGACATAAGGTCACTAGTTGACATATTTCTTGTAGTGATACCAATTAAGGCCTCGTCAAGACAAGCATGAGGAAAAATATCTTCACCACAAAAGAGTGCATCAAGATGCAACGAGATAAGACCCGCACTCAAGACAAGATCTTTCACGGAGCCACCAAAGAAATAACAAAAGAAAGACAAGGTGGACGTGAAAAAAAGGATATCATCTAGAGATGTACTTTCTCTCATGTGTATAAGGTTCTAAGTAGATGAAATCATGATGATATATGTCTACAAAGAAGGATGTACACCCGACATAGTTACAACGCGAAGGAATAAGATATCCAAAAGGAAGTCATACATATACCAATAAGATATTTGCTGGGAAGCATAGCACATGGCTAGATATGGTCTTATTGTATATAAATGAATTCCTACCACACAACCATCAAGGACATCACAACTAGCAACATGAGATCATCGTTGAGATGCTTTGAGAAAGGAAACAAGTATCACAAGATATGAAATGAATATCATGCCAAGATGCAACCTACACAAGGTTGAATGCAAGAGACGAAAGCATGAATATATACTTGTTACCGAGATATCATTGGAAGGATGTAGTAGATACCAATTGAAGGTAGATAGTAGTTCATTTATCATCCTAACTTGACTCCAATATGCACATGGTGATGACACCTTCCTTGTGAGTGAGCCGAGCATCCAATTTTTCACACGTACAATTTTTTTAACATAATATCAAAAATATATACTACACATATTCAAAGAAATGTTCAAAAATATGTATTTGAAATTTCTTTAATCATATATCTGAAAAAACTTAACATGTATAAAAAAATCTGCAATGTTTACGAAAAAAGTGGACATCAAACACATACTTTAGAATAATGTTAATCTTGTATTTGAAATATTAAACTTGCATAAAAATGTTTCATATGTACATGAAAAAAGAACAATGTGGAAGGAAAAAAGTAGAAATCAAAACACATACTTGAAAAAAGGTTAATCATGTATTAAGCTATTTTTATAATATGTAGATAAAAGATTGGTTATGTATATGACAAATGTACATTTTTTATAAAAAATGGGTAGACATCAGCCTATTTTTTTTTGAAGTGTTAAACATGTATTTAAAAATATGAAATGTGAATATGAAATGTTTCCATTGTATAAAAACACTACGTCTATGAAAAAATAAACATAATTGAAAAAGGAAAAGAAAAAAAGAAACAAAAATCAAAGAAACCCATAAATAAAAACATGGAAAAAGAAAAGAAAAAAAACAATGAAAATTTATGAAACCGGTAAATTAAAACAAATGAAAAAACACACTAAATACTGAAGAGAGCCATAGAAGGACAACACAGGAAAGCAAAGGTATGCTAAAATCAGCGAAAAACCGATGAAAATTATTAAGGAATCATACAAAAGAGGAAAGGAAAGAAATAACCATCTCAACCGACGAAAATCGTAAACAAAACACAAAAAAGGAATAAAAATAAATAAATAAAATCTTAAGAAAACTATAAAAAACACACTGAAAAGAAAAATAAAGAAAAACCATTGAAAATCCATAAAGAAAAACACAGAAACATACAGGAAAAAACCATGAAAACTGGACCAACAAGCCAAGAGACAAGAAATAAGAAGAAATAACATCAAACAATGATAGATCAAGCGAGAAAGCATCGCATGGTTTTCTAGCCACGATACAGAGAGAAGAAATGGGTCCGCCCGGTAACAAGTCAAATGGGGAACTTGAGGCAAGAGTAGCATACGGCTCACTATTAGCAAGATATAGGGAAGCAACTAACTAAGGGGCACTTTTGGTGGGCTGAGAGCATGCCACTTGGCGCGCTCTCAACTGCTGCCATGTGTCGTGTGCTGGGTGCTCCATCAGAAATTTTGTGTCTGCGTTTTGTGTTTTTTTGGCTTTTTGGTTGTTGCCTGCTTTTCCCTAGATTTTGGAGAATTTATATTTCCAAAAAAAAACATTTTGGTGTGAATTTTTTTGCTTCCACGAGAGGCACATATTTGCCTCTCGGAAAGGAGAAAAAACACATTTTTTGCATCCACAAGAGACATATATTTGCTTCTTGTGGAGGCATAGGTTTGCTTTCGCGAGAGGCCTCTCAAAAAGGGAAAATATATTTTTTTTTTCTTCAACGAGAGTCACATAGTTGCTTCTTGTGGCAGCACAGATTTACTTCCGCGGGAGGCACGGCTGTTCTGCGCCTCCCGGAGCGAAAGGAAAAAAATATGTTTGCCTTTTTGTTTCTTGTGGAGAAACATGTTTGCTTGGACGAGTTGTGCCTCTCGAAAAAGTTAAAAAAACATGTTTTTTTCCACGAGAGACACAAGTTTACTTCTGGTGGAGGCACAGATGTGCTTCCGCGAGAAGCATAACTATACCTCTCGAAAAGGGAAAAAAGTGAAGAAAAAACGTGTTTCCGACTATGGTTTTTTTCTATCTTTTTTTCTGGGTTTTTACATGAATAATGTTTTTGTCAAAACCTACTAACACGTTTTTTAGTTTCAATGATCTCAACGCGAGGAATCCAGTGATGAAAATGGTTTTGGATTTGGACCCATGGTTCAAGAGCTAAAACATTTTGAAAAAAGAATCTACGAAAAAAAAGGAAAACTTTCAGGTTGCCATTTGGGTGTGGTGGGAGTGACATTTGCAAGGGGTACCCTAATTAGCGATGTTGATGATATATATATATAGAGTTGCCGCAATAAGTAGGAGAGGATGAAAAAAATTGAGGCAAGATGAAAAAAATATAAAAACTCAGAGAAGGCCGAGCCATCTGACCTCTCAGCCCACGTGTAAGAAAGAGTCAACCTGCGAAAACGGCTCAAAAGATCTAGGACAACGCTAACGCCCACACGTGTGGTGGGAGCCAAACCCGTCCACACGCCCTATAACATACAGACTACGTCATATCACCGCATGCATGCATGTAGAAATCTTTTTGGATTTTCAGTTTTTAAAATGTTTTATCTCTTAAATGAAAAATCTGATTGAAGATCCGTTTTCACCATTAAATCCCTCGCGACGAGATCTTCGAAACTAGATCTCATATCAATATATTTCGACAAATTAGTTTTTTGGTTAAAAGTTGCCATGTCTATTGCACATGAATTGCCATTATGTTTACAATAAAGTTGACATGTTATGTTTCAGCTATTTTTTTCTATATTAAAAAGTAAATTTTGACATATTATAAAACAGAGAATTAAGAAACTAGACTTGCCATGCACCATAAACTAAAATTGCCATGATACATGCACTTAAAATTGCCGTGGTTCATGCAAAATATATTTTCATGCTCAAAATAATGGAATTGCCATCATCAAAAACTAAAATTGCCATGATCTACAAATTAAAATTGCCACATGACAACTTTAGTTTAAGCACCATGGCAACTACAATGTAAACACCATGACAACTTTTGGGCAAAAAAATTTTTGTCGAAACATATCAACATGGAGTCTAGTTTTAAAAATCTCGTCGAGGCGGATTTATGCTGAAAAAACAGATTTTTAATTCGCTTTTTTAATTAGGAGATAAAATATTTTTAAGCCGAAAACCAAAAAGATTTCTGCTGATGTCATCTGTTCATACGTGGCAAAATGAATGGTGATGGAGACGTGTGGGCCATGTGCAAACGCCCACATGTGTGGGCGTTAGTTTTTCCGAAGATCTATGGTACGACCGTCCCATTTTTATTCCAAGATTCGGAGTAGAATCGATTCTCTTCAAGAATTCTAACATATTTCTACTCCTCACCAATGTAGATCAGCTGTTATTTAAGACTACCACTTGTCCACGGTCCGTGGTTTGTGCTGGTCGTATCTAAGGTTCGGTTCATTGTATCAGGATAAAGTAACAGCTTTTGAGAGGGCCTGACTGCTGCTTGGATAATATATAGATATGGCTCACTGGTCACTGTAAAATGTAACGAGGACCAATGAGCTAGCGTCGTAGTAGTAGTATTAGTATATGTTAATATTACCTGGCTGGGGATGTGTGTGTGTGTTGATGATCCTTTGAAAAGCAAAGCCACTTGCAGCTTGTTGGGTTGGCAATCCAGGCATGAACACCTGCACCTGGTCGGTCAGGTGAAGTGAATCTAGCCTCATGTACGTCTCTCTCCTCATTTGTACTCCCTTTGTTCGGAATTACTTGTCATAAAAATGGATAAAAATGGATGTATTTATAACTAAAATACATCTAGATACATTCGACGAGTAATTTCGAACGGAGCAGTATATTTGTACGTGTGAAACTATCCCCTCGGTCTAGAAATGTAAACATGTACGATTATGCTTAGCGGTTATAGTTTTACTACTACTTTTCAAGTTTGGTGTCCCACAATCAGTAGAGTACAAGTTTGGTACCATTGCAAAGTGAGTTTTAATAGAATTCCAACGACATCAATTTTGCATCACCTAGTCATGTATTGCTTGCTGAACAATTTTTTGTTGTCAAAAACAAACTAATCTTGCTCAAACTAATTTTTTGTATCACCTAGTGCACTTATATTTCTGGACGATGGGAGTGTTAGTTAGATAGGGAGCATAATGAAGGGGTTAAGGAGTGGTAAGAGTTGGAGCAAACATATACAGGGAGTACCAAGTTACAGCGCATGTTTATCTGATCTGGGGGGTTACGATGAATGTGATGACATAAAGGTTAGCTGAGCTGGGTTTCTCCAGCCAGCTAGGTGCATTGAACGCTCCAGCAGTCATCATGCACGGTACGTATACGCAGGCAGGTTGGATAATTTGTCATACTGAGGGCGACGTGTGCACTATAGCATCCTAGGATGTCATAGGTAGTGAGGAAGGAGAACACCGAAGAAGCTCTGTGCGTCTCCGCCACTCAAAACTCCATCTCAGGACACGCAACGACCAAGAAGCAGACAGCTACGCGCCGCTCTAGCTCACTTTGTCAAGCTCACATCACATGCATATGTAGGTAGTCAGGACTCAGGAGCTGGCTGGAGATATGGAAGGGAGCGTGGCGACGACGACCCTTCTCGTGGCGGGGGCGGCGGCGGCGCTCCTCCTGCTCCCGCTGCTGTTGCCCCCGCTGCCGCCGCCGCCGTCGCTGCTGCTGCTCGTCCCCGTGGCGCTCATGCTCGCGCTGCTCGCCCTCGCCTTCCTCGTCCCCAACCGCGACGTCGCCGCCGCCCGCGGAGGCGGAGCGCCGTGGTCTGACCACTTCCCGCACTGAATTGACTGTAGCGCGTTGTGGCCGTCGTTCCGGATGCAGCGAGGGAATTGGCCGGCGCCAATGAGGAGATCGATCGACGCGCAGTGCGGACGCACCCTTCACCGTGCAAGCTGCAGCAAGTAAGCTTGTGCATTAGATCCATTTACTGGAGGGCATGCAGAACTATTTGAGGGATCGATGTGCATCTGCAAGGTAGGAGAATTGACCATGTATTATTTTGAGCGAGATGCAGATATTCTTCTTCTTGCATGCATAAATAGTTAAATACCTTCGTCGATAGTATTGCTTGCATATGCTGTAAGAATACGATCAATGATCGTTGAAAACTCGATGAACCAGGTCAGAGTGCCCCTTTCTTTCAATTTATTTTCCTTTTCAGACGAGCCTTGTGCCTTCTTCTTGCTTGTGAAGGCAAGTGACTAGTGACTCCGCTCCGCGAACTTTCTTTTTTTTGAAAAGGACTTCACGAACTATACAATACAATGTTACTCTTACGCCCCATTTTTGCTCATTATAATCAAGTTATTATTCGGGTTCATCGCACAACTTGTACTTTCTGGACTTGTTGGTTCGCTTTATATATAAAGTTGGGTGAAAAGCCTATTTAGAAAGAACTCATATTTCATAGTAAGCTGTTTGATCGACCATTTCGATGGGTACAATGTCACTTACTCATTATGCATTTTTAGTTAATAAAATCACCCTTTATCCAAAAAACTATCTCACTATGCATTGGGAGTGGCCATAGAGAGGTCCCTGCGACTGCAAGCATGTACTTGTGTCCAATCCATCATTTTTAATAGGTACAGTGGCCAAGTGCAGGCTCATCAAACCGCGGACCCCAGGCCAAAACGGGGATACCGTCCTAGGTTAGTTGAGACTTTTGAATCCTAGACCCAAATTCTGGACTGGTGCTTTGTTGTTTCTTGCCTAGCGGCATGTACAATGGTTCTATCTTAAGAATGTCATGTAGGATAAATGATGAGGTGGAGGAGAGAGAAATCATAAAAGAAGGCTTGTCTTCTCTTATTTAAGAGAAGACAAGAGATAATCTCTTAGCACAATTTGTCTCACCATATTTTTAGGAACAACTAATTATTGAAGATAAGACTAAGAAATGACCCATTGTAGACATGTTTTTTTGTCATTTTTAATTTACATGTAAAATTTAAGATAAGACTATCTTATCAACCATTGTACATGCCCTAAGTACTGTGAATCAAAGCTCCAAAAACCAAGGCCCTTTGGGCGATTGCCTTAATCTATCCAACATGTTGGCACTAAATTAGCTGGTGCATGCATCCAGCCGGGCAACGACAAGATTGGCCCAGCAACTAGCCTCCCATGCACACAAAGACCTCAACAAATATAGCCGGGGTCTTTTCTTTTTGCCAAAAAAAGCCTAGTAAGCAAGACACCTCAGCTCTTGGTCCTACCTTGTGACATGTTTGTTGGCAAATGAGGTTATGTGACCACCTTACAACATTTTGAGAGATGTGTGACTGAACTGTTCATCTTTGGTGAGTTGTGTGACCGATGGTGTGTTTATCCCGTTATTCGCAAAAGCTAGGTGAATCCCATTTGGAAAAAAATGTTTATACACTAATACCAAAAAAATATCATAATTTTGAAGAAAAGGTGAAAAAGATGAACAAACAAAAAGAAAAAAAAGGAAAAAGATAAAACCGGTAAAAACACATAAAAATTGGACAAATCGAATGGAATGGTTGCAATACCAGCATTGAAAGGTCCCAAAAAATTTAAAGTCAAACGATGGCTATCCGCTACTAGGCTACAGCCTGCTTCCCATCGCCAGAGGCGAGCGCTATATCTTCCTCGCAATAGGCACTCTTCCTTTGGATCTAAAGCCCAACTGTTATCCGAAGGATCTGTATGTGCAAGAAGAGTGAACGAATACAATTAAATGCTTTGGCGGCGTGGCAGCCAGAGACGCAATAACTATTGGCAGGCAAATGCATAGGGGATAAGCAGCTGGGCAGTGCACTTCAGCAATGCTGCACCACTATAATTTCCTTGCCCTCTATTGTTTTTCCGGTTGTTTTTGTCAGAACAAACTGACTACAATATTTTATTACAGACTCAAAAAAGTGAAATTACAATTTTAATTTTCCACAAATCTAAAATTTACGTGAATTTTTAAATATGTCAAGAATTTTAGTAAACTTCATAAGTTGAACAAATATTTAAAATTTTAATACAATATTTGTTTATTTTTTAAAATAACCACATATTTATTTTTTAATGTATTTCAACAAGTGGCCTTGAAGTAGAAAATGTTCATGAATTTTCAACACAGATCCTCAATTAAAAATTATTTTTGAATTGTAAAAACGTGTAAATAGTTTTTTAAGTGTTCTTCTATTTTAGAAAGAAAACAAGAAATTTTTAAAATTCTTCTATATTTTTTTTCAAAAAATTAATTAACAGATTTGCAAAGTGTTTTTAATATTCATGTATTTTAGAAATTTTTGGAATTTAAAAAATGTTTGTGAAATTAAATAAGTCAAAAAACGATAGAGGAAAAAATTAAAATAATAAAAGGAGAATATATTTGAAGAAGATATATGGTGGGCCTCCACACATATGGGGTGAGTTTGAAAATGTGTCTGTACATATGGAACATGTTTTGAAGTCCACCCTTGAACTGTTTGTTTTTTGTCTGAACTGTCCGTTTGGACATACAGGAAAGGTTTGGAGGTTTTTTAGGGCATCTTCCACGTGGACCCCCATTTCTTTCCTATATGTTTGGACCGGATGGTCTGGACACTTTTAAGCCACCAATGATATCTTTCATGTTTTTCACACGCTGGTCTAGATGTGCAAAATCTCCTAGTCCGCCCCAAAGCTGGGGAGCTCTAGGGAAGTCCGGACTGTCTGGGGACATTGCCAAATTATCATGGGAGGCAACTAATACAGGGAGATTGTTGGATGGCCGACCCCCGACAAGATTTTCATGGACATGTCGAGAAGTGTCTGCGGACATTTAAGGGTGTCCATTTGAGGATTAGTGTTGGAAATGCCCTTAGAGCTCATCTCTACACGGGGGGCGGGGGAGGGGGAGGTTGGTTTAAGTCAGGTGTGCTATAACCCTTTTTAGAAACTGTAGGCATGGTACACCTAAGCTCTTTTCAATTTCCAACATGTTCTCTCACATTTTTGTTGCGGGCGAATAATAATGTGCAGAATATTGGAGTGATTACCTAACAATTCTAGGCCCATCCTACGTTATTGTTGTAGGTGTGACATACGCGGGATATGGACACCCGTACACCTTCGTGCAAGTGATCTGTCTGTGCTCGGCACAAACAAAGACTTGGTTGACTTGACTGTTGTTGGATATGTAGCGCATGAACTATTTTGGACCTGTTTTAGTATTTGCCAACTAATGGTACACATATTTTGGGTATCGAACTAATCATGCTCTTTTCTATAAATACATTTTACATGTTCTTCAACTATGTGTAAAGTTTTATTAACTAATGCGGTTATTTGTAGGCTACACAAAAAAGACATATACCTAGCCCAAATAGAAAAAAAGCATAAGTTTTATATATGTATTTGTGTTTTCTTGTGTACATCACATATGAACGCATTTGATGAAATTGTGTACGTGTACCCTACAAATATATGCTTATGTGTATACTTCTTTTCAGATTTTTTTGAGGTGTAGTAATAGTATGTTCACTGAAAAAATTAAAGGGCTCACTGGAGCTCAGCTTCCATATGCATTTTTCACCGCCTACGTATGCTTGGCACATTTTTTACTGTCATTTTTATTCACAGATTTATAGAGGAATAAAATTCATAATCAATCTAAAACTAAAAAGGGTACAGAAAATGGCAAGTGAATGTTTATGCTCGTACATATAAAATGTACATGGTGTATTCTTAAAATGATCGCCGAGTATTAAAAACATGTTTATCATTTTTTTGTGGCGTATTAAAACAAAGGTTATCACATATTTAAAAGGCTGCCTACTATGAAAATGTTGAATTATTCTTCACTTATTACAAAATATTCATTGCAAATTATAAAAAAAAGGAACTTAGAAAAGAAAGAAACAGAAAAAAAACCCGGTGGAAACCAAGTAGAAAAGGAAAATAAATGAAAAAAACCAATAGAAAATCCAAAAAGAAAAAAGAAAATTGGTGCTCATTGCTCATTGGCTGGTTCAAGAGCAACACAGGGGTTGCGCGTTTGCCCAGTATTTCACGCTATCAACACCAATAAGGTTTGGTCCTGTTTGGATACGCCTCGTCCTTTTTCTATTATTAGTAGTAGTAAAACTACCTATGTTCTTCTACAGAACAGTAAAATACTCCCTCCGTTCCAAAATAGATGACCCAACTTTGTACTAAAGTTAGTATAAAGTTGAGTCATCTATTGTGGAACGGAGGGAGTATATTATTAATGCACATTCCGACTTAAATTTTGTTGTGTTATTTTTAGGACATCTTTGTCTTGTCTTGCTATCTCTATCATCTCCGCCCATCACTTGACTTGGATCCAGTTCACGTCTATCCACCGTAGAATGTATTTTGTCATCACGTTCAGAATATCCCCATCCTGGTATCACTGTATGCACATGCTACTTCATGGCGCTTGCCTTCTCCGCACCCACTTTATTAACTTCGCTTCACAAACATAAATATTTTTTGGCACCATTGATATCACTTGGTGACGATTAGAAAATATTTATTACGCCGGTTTTATGGAAAAACATATAATCCAAGGAGAAGAGACTTACTCCCTTCGTCTGGTGAAGAATGTTTATCTAGAAATTTTAGGACTAATTATGAAGTGAAGTAAAAAATGCATTGGAAAGGTGCAAGTCACCATCTCTCTCCTCTTTAATTACCCAACCCCCAATTAGCTAAGTGCATGTAAAAATTAACAAGACCATGTGCAGAATGTTATTGGTCTTGATTACCATGTGATGAGAGAGAAGTATTTTTTTCTACTTTAAAGTGCATTGAAAAGATAGAAATACACTCTTTTGTGGACAAATTTTAAAGCCAAACATACACTGTTCACCTGAAGGAGGGAGTATATAAGAACAATAAGATTCATGCCGCTCCATTGGGCACTCCATAGATGTTCAGCGGCGATAAGAGGCTACACCACACCCATAGGTTTCACCTATATAGCTCTAACATTTGCACTTCAGTACCATTGACGGCTCCGACTCTAGCCTCCACCTCCACTGGTAGACATGCAAATAATGTAGACGTTTCATTTATCAAAATAGACTTAAAACCTAGGGGGAATATTTTTTTAAGCCAGCGGGATGCACCCAAGTGCATTATCTACCAATTAGGAACACACGTTTCTTTATGGACAGTCAAGCCGGGGGGAGCTGTTTTGGCAGGAGAAAGGGCAGGAAGAATATGGTGCTGATCGAGTGCACTTGTCTGGATTTCCGTGTCCTCGTAGGTTCCACGAGCAAACAATTAATCAAGGAGATGCAATTAATTCATGAAAACAAACATGCACCAAGCTACTCCCTCCGTTTAGGTGTGTAAGTCATCTTACGAAAACCAAATAATCCCAAAACACTTAGGCGCGGTGCATTAAATTATACATCGTTTCTTGTTTCTTGACATATCAACCAATAAGAGATGTGGTGTGTGCATGCTTTTAATGACTTGAGACTACCAAACACGACATGCAGTGGTTAGTTCATTACATGCAATGCTATTAATTATCAAATGAACATTAAATTCTCTCGTTTTCCCCTCCTCCTTGGTCACGGTGCACAACCTAAGATGACTTACTCACCTAGACGGAGAAGAAACAAACTGCGCATGCTTTGATTGAATAATCAAAGGGACGGCTGAAGGCCATCTTACAAGCAACAGCCCTGAAGGGGCAATATAGTAGGAATGGAAATAAAATGCTCCGACAGCTGCGAGATCCCACGGACGGGAGCACCTAGCATGCACAGACTACAACAGATGATGCAAACGATCACCCTTCACTTTTTGATTGCTTCGCAATTATACCAAGTCACCTGAAGGATGAAGTTCAGGTTCTTTGCGGCTGCCCATGGGCTCGTCATCCTCGGATTCCCGTACTTTGCAATCTCTTTTGCCAGGGGGATATCCTTCCAATTCCTTGTTCCGTCCCAGCGCTGGTCCCAGCTAAGCAGCGCGCAGGAAATTACTTTCCACTTGACGACGAGTTCAAGCTCACGTGTTGGAACATGAGTTTCAAGCTTCGTGTCCCATGCTTTACTCACGAAATCACTGATAGTGGTAAACCGTTGGGCCTCACAGATCATGAGGATAAACGTGGCCAAGGCCGTCTGGAGGTCCGCATCGGAGGTAGAACCGTCCGGCTTGTACCTTGCTAGGATAGACGTTGCTTTCAGGGCTGAGTGCCTTCTGACATCCACCCTATCTAGGTGTCTGTGGCCTCTACCGCCGGTGAGAGATTTGTAATCGTCGTTGAAGTTAAGCGAGATGTTCCTGCGGTACAGATTCCTATTCTTGAACACATACCAGGAACCTTCATTGGTCCTGAAGCCGACGAGGTACAAGTTGTCTGCCCTGATGGCAAGGGTGGACGTCTCTCCCTGACCCCCCTTGAGGACCACGTGGATCCAGGTGTCCGGCTCCCAGTTAATTTTCTGCACACCGAGCACCGGAGTCCAGCGGATGGTCCACTTGTTCCCCCTCGTGTCGACCAGCCTCTGGTGCAGCTCGTTCATGAAGGCCGTGTAACCTTTGGCTGAAGCAGCCACGTTCAGTTCGAGCCACTCTTCCTTTGCCTCGGTCCTGAGAAACAGATGATAATACCGTCTTGTTGTTACATTCTTATAGAAATCTATGAACGGTGGGGACCAAAATCATAGATAGAGTAGTACACACTTTCTTCTTTCTGTACATGGTGACTGTGATCTTTGCTCACTATACTTCTTATATATCATACACAACTTTTAGTGAGTGCCCATGGGGTGGCTCGGCTTTTAGTGAGTGTTCTGGATATTGAGTTCGTGCCTGATAAGGTCAACTGGACCTATAGGGGAGAGGTGTTCCCACTAGAGATCGAGTTTGAGGACACTGATTTATTTGTTGATGCGGTTAATGGAAACAATGTTCACATGCACGACAGTGATGGCAATGCGGGGGCCAAGGGGGCACCGTCAGATGAGCCCACGCCAGAGGGGTCTAACGGTTCTCACCCAGCTACTCAGTCGCCTGGGGATGGGACCGGGGTTGAGCCCGCAGTTTCACCAGCGGTGCCCGTGACTACTCTGCGTTTTGGGTCTTTTGAGCCAGCCTCGGCACCTCCCAGACTATGGAGTGACCGGGTAGATTCTGTTGATTATCTTGAGCACACGCTCCCTCCGTTGGAGTTCGAGGGGGGTGCTCGATTGTTTGCTGGACGACCGGCAAGGACTTTGGTCGGCGCTACGGAGAGGAGGCCGGAGGGTACTTCTCTTGTCCTGGCGCCTCACGTGGACGCGACTCCGTTGTCGGCGACTGCGGGCGAGATGGGTCGTGGGGGAGGGGGTTCGGGGCAGGTGGCCTCGTCTTCTCCCATCCCCATCCCGATCCTGGTGGCGTCGGTGTCGCCGGCCCCGAGGGGGTCGGCCGGTGCTCGGCTCCTGCTACTCCGATGGTGGCGGTATCCACCACGGCAGCAGCTACGTTGAGGGGTGATGGGGCAGGAGGCCCTGTCTCCTCCCTCTTCCCCGATGGTCAGGAGGACCGCCTCTCCCTCGCCCATGGCTCATCCGTCTGAGCCGACGGCTGGGGTAGGAGGAGGGTGCGGGCAGGCGGCCCCCGTCATCCCCTCTTCGCTCCACCCTTGGTCGGGGTCCCTGGTGTGGGGCACCCGTCCGAGGGGATCGGGAGCCCACAGACGCCTTCTCTGGTAACCTCGGCAGACCCTTTGAGGGATTCAATGCCAGGTTTTACTAGGGAGGAGGTTGTCGCGTTTGGCGGGATCCCGGACCCTATCTCCGAGGGGAGACGGATGAGTGCTCGCATCCTCGACATCTCTGAGGTGGATGATATGCAGCAGCGGTGCGCTATGAGGGCGGCCAAGCTTCAGGAGGCTGCTTTATCTTCTGGCATGTCCGTCAACTTATCTAATTCCTTATTGCATTTTTCTAATGAGGACATTATAAATAATGCAAACCAATTAGGAGTTTCACTAGGTGCTACGGATAGTGAGATTACTAATTCGGTGAATGATCTATTAGATTTGGAGGCGGAACGTGCCTTAGAGACTATTCGTAATCTTGCAGCAGTTAAACCAATGAATGATGATGAGATTGATGCGTTAGGGGTTAGAGTGCTCGATAATTTTGTGCGGATCTAGCACCCCCCCAATCATGACTCTAAGGAATATGATGTACCCCTAGAGAATGATGCTAGTAATATTTGTGAAGCCGGTTATGAGGACCGGGCGATAGAGCTTAGTAAACCTAAGCATAAGTGGAAACGGAAGATCTATCCCGATTCCGCAGTTCGTAGGAGTGCTAGGATTCGAACCACTAAAAAAATTCCATGATGAATTATGAGAGGAATTTTTTGGAATAGCAGAGGTCTGAAGGACTTGGCTAAAAGAAGATTCCTAGCTGAGGCAGCTTTAGAGCAGAGGTTAGATTTTGTTGCTCTATCGGAGACGGGTAGAGATAACTTTGCGCCCCAGTTTCTCTCTTCTCTTGTGGGTGGTATTGATTTCGATTGGCATTGCCTCCCTCCGCGAGGAAGATCGGGTGGTATCTTACTAGGTGTGAGATGCGATTCGCTTGAAGTCTGAAGTGTAATGATGGGCGACTTCACGGTGAAGTTTCGAGTCATGTCTAGGATAGATGGTTTTAACTGGGCTTTGGTGGCGGTTTATGGTGCCGCACAGCCCGAGCTTAAAGCGAAGTTTCTGGCGGACCTTATTCGAATCTGTGGGTCAGAATAGCTTCCAATTTTAGTTGGAGGTGATTTCAATATCATCAGGAGGAGAGAGGAGAAGAACAATGATAACTTTGAAGGCAGATGGTCGTTTATGTTCAACACCATTATTGAAAGCTTGGATCTGAGAGAGATAGAGCTTTCTGGTAGAAAGTTCACCTGGGCTAATGCTCTGCCAAACCCAACCTATGAAAAACTTGATCGAGTTCTTGCGAGCGTGGAGTGGGAACAAAAGTTCCCTCTGATTACGGTGCAAGCTCTTTCGAGGGGATTATCTGATCACACCCCATTGTTCGTGGACTCAGGGGAGCCGAACCACGTGGGTAACAAGAACACCTTCTCCTTCGAGATGTCATGGTTTGAACGTGAGGGGTTCTTGGACATAATTGCCAGGGAATGGGATAGAGGTGTAGGAGGCAAGACTGCGATAGAGCGTTGGCAGAATAAGATTAGGCATTTGAGAAGTTTCTTAAGGGGTTGGGCTAAGCACCTCAGTGGTGTGTATAAGATTGAAAAGGATAGACTCCTTACTCTTATACAGGCCCTGTACATACAGGCCGAATCCACTATTTTATCGCCAGCTGAGCTTCAGGTTAAAAATGAGGCGGAGAAGAGGTTGAAAGAACTGCTCCGCGAAGAAGAATTGAAGTGGGCTTTGCGTGCTAAAGTCCGCAAAGTGGTCCAAGGGGACGCGAATACTCAGTTCTTCCATTTGATAGCTAATGGCAAGCACAGAAAGAAGCGTATCTTTCAGCTTGAGCAAGACAAGGGCACTATTTTAGGTCAGAATAACCTAAAAACATATATTACCGACTATTATAAGCAGTTATTTGGACCTCCGGAGGATAATTGTGTGTCCCTCGATGAGTCCAGGACTGAGGATGTACCTCAGCTATCGGCTGCCGATAATGATATTCTGGTTGCCCCGTTCTCGGAGAAGGAGGTGTTTGCTGCTATTGCACAGATGAAAAACAATAAGGCTCTCGGACCAAATGGATTCCCGGCAGAGTTCTATAAAAAGTGCTGGCACATTATTAAGGGGGATTTACTACCTATGTTCCATGATCTGTTCTCTGGACAGCTTCAATTATTTCACTTGAATTTTGGGACTATCACACTGCTTCCCAAGAAGACGGATGCGGTCAGAATTGAGCAATTCAGGCCGATCTGTTTCCTCAATGTTAGTTTCAAAAAATTTCACCTAGGTCGGGACTAACAGACTCACACAGATTGCGCATTTTGTGGTGCAACAGTCCCAAACTGCTTTCATGCCGGACAGAAATATCCTTGTAGGGGTGGTCGTCCTGCATGAAACACTCCATGAAATCCATTCCAAAAAATTAGATGGAGTAATTTTTAAGGTGGATTTCGAGAAAGCGTATGATAAGGTCAAATGGCCATTCCTCCAACAGTCATTGCGTATGAAAGGTTTTGATGAAGCCTGGCATCGACAGGTTGAATCATTTACGCAAAAAGGTAGTGTGGGAATTAAAGTTAATGATGACATAGGTCATTACTTCCAGAGACATAAAGGCCTAAGACAAGGAGATCCGATGTCCCCTATCTTGTTTAACATTGTGATGGATATGTTAGCAATTTTGATAGGAAGGGCTAAGGAAAATGGTCAAGTGGGTGGATTGGTACCTCATCTTATTGATGGAGGTGTATCCATCCTTCAGTACGCTGATGATACAATCATCTTTATGGAGCATGACTTGGCCAAGGCGAGAAATATGAAGCTTGTGTTATGCCTATTTGAACAATTGACCGGGTTAAAGATTAACTTTCATAAGAGCGAGCTGTTCTGTTTTGGTAGGGCCAAAGATGAACAGGATGCTTATAGGCAATTGTTTGGGTGTGAGTTGGGAGAGTTACCCTTCTCTTACTTGGGGATTCCAATCCATCATCGTAGGCTGACAAACAGAGAATGGAAGTGCATCAAGGACCGATTTGAGAAGAAAATGAGTTGCTGGAAGGGTAAGCTCATGTCATACGGAGGCCGATTAATCCTGATTAATTCTATGCTCACGAGTATGCCAATGTTTCTCCTATCGTTCTTTGAGGTCCCAGTTGGTGTTAGGAAGAGACTGGACTTCTATCGATCGCGTTTCTTTTGGCAGGGTGATGAGCTTAAAAGAAAATATCGGCTTGCTAAATGGGATATTATCTGTAGACCGAAAGACCAAGGGGGTCTAGGTATTGAGAATCTAGAAGTTAAGAATAAATGCCTTCTTAGCAAGTGGCTGTGAAAGCTCTCATCGGAGAATGATGCTATGTGGGATCAAATCCTTCGCAACAAGTACCTCCAGACAAAAACTTTGTCCTAGGTTACAGTCATGCCGACCGATTCGCCCTTCTGGAAAGGCCTGATGAAAGTCAAGCAGGCCTTGCTTAATAGGACGAAGTTTGTTATTGGAAATGGCACGAGTACACGTTTCTGGGAGGACACTTGGCTCGGCGAGACACCCTTGGCCATCCAATACCCGTCTTTGTACCGCATTGTTCAACGACGTGAGGTGTTCATCGCATCGGTCTTTCAATCTACCCCCCTTAATATTCAGTTCCGACGAACGCTAGCGGGCAATCGTTGGGAAGAATGGCTCCGTCTAGTTAGGAGACTGATGGAAGTCCAGCTTTCACAACAACCCGATGAATCACGCTGGAAATTGACTAAGTCTGGAGTATTCACGGTTAAATCAATGTATATTGATGTTATTAATTCGAACTCCATTCCTACGTCCAAGCATGTTTGGGATGTCAAAGTTCCTTTGAAAATAAAAGTGTTTATGTGGTTTGTCCACAAACAAGTTATTTTAACTAAGGACAACTTGATAAAGCGTAATTGGACAGGACCTACTAGGTGTAGTTTCTGCGATCGGGATGAGACTATCAAACACCTCTTTTTTGATTGCCCGTTGGCCAAGGTACTTTGGCAAACGGTACACATTGCTTTTAATATCAATCCACCGAATTCTGTTAATGCGTTATTTGGGACATGGCTTAATGGTTTTGAGCCTGACTTAGCAAGACATATTCGGGTTGGAGTTTGTGCTTTGCTGTGAACTATCTGGACTTGCAGAAATGATTTGGTTTTTAACAGAATATCATGTATACATTTTTTGCAGGTCATATTCCGAACTACGGCACTGATCCGTTCGTGGTCGCTACTCACCCAGACGGAGGCCAGGGAGCATTTGGTTACTGGGTCTTTCCGCTGGGAGATGGTAGCTCGGGATATCTTCAACCGGTTTGGATGACGGTCATGTAATAGGATAGGTATTTAGTATCCCTATCTAGTTTTAGCCGGCCGGTTGTGGCGTCTTTTCTTGGCTAGTTGGTGTTTCTAGCCCTTTTTAGCTCTGTGTGAGGTTTCTGTGCTTTTTTTATTACTTTTGGAGACCTTTGAAACCATGTTGGCACTACTTTATTTGGTTAATAAGATGGCCGTATGCATCTTTCTGATGCAGAGACCGAGGAATCCCCCTTTTCCAAAAAAAAATATCATACACAGCTCGCAAGCAGAGATTCAGCTGACTACTTTATGAATTTTGAACATGGAACCCGAACATCAAGAGGTACTTCTGCTCAATGAGATAATAGACAAGTAGTACTACTACAGCTAACTTACACGTTAAAGACCAACGGCGGCGCTGTCAGGTCCGATTCCGGCGTCTCCGGTGTCTTGTTTGGCTTCCATCCAGCCCTGAAATTGAGAAGACCGGTCGAGGGGAGCAGTTAGCTAGCGTATCTCGAAATGAAGAAACAGAAAGAAACGAATAAACGGCAGCACTCTTACACATTGCCGTCCTTAGCATTGACGACGAACGGAAGGAACAGCAGTAGTGCAGCAACCACGGCCACCTTCTTCATCAGCATCGTGCAAGCTACTAGATCGATGCGCCACTTGGATTGAGTGGTTTGCTTGGTTGCATCATGCATAGGGAGGCTAAGGGGTATTTATACCCATGAGGCCATGACCCCAGTCCAGCTAGCCTCCACACACACACACACACACACACACACACGACCAAAGCATGGTGGGGGCGGCGTGCTATTGAAGTGCACGTATGTACTGCATGTCCGCATGGTGCCGACCGGCACGCGTCTGTGCAACGCCGCCCAATTCCAAAGGCATGTGCATGCTTGCTTGCTCCAAGGTCCGACGTACGTACGTACGTGCTTGCGTGATCGATCATGCAGCAGCTGAAGATGATGTAAGCCGTCCTCCATTGGTCGGTGCCGCGTGATTCGCGATCGACTGGCAACGGCAAACGAAGCTAGCAGTACTTTGTCATCCGAATTCCAACTCCATCGGTTCAGCATTCACACAGAAGGGGGTTTCCAGCAGGACACGCCAGGTTTTCCAGAGTAGCATGCAGTGGAGAGCTACAATGACCAGTCTCATCACAATCAGAGTGTGCACTACGGTTTGCAATACTGGTCCATCTGAAGGCCGATCAATCGATACACTCATGGTATGATGGACACCTTTTTTTCTTATATAGTTAGAGCATCTACAACCACACATGGTAAATTCGGCCCCTCAAACGCCCGCGGACGCGCTATGGTAAATTCGGCCCCTCAAACGCCCGCGGACGTGCCCGAGCGCATTCGCGGGCAGTGACTGGGCACACCTCAAATTTCACTTCCTGCATCTGTACATCTCATACTCGATTTTTATATCCATACAAAGACACGCAAAAGGAAATAGAACCGACATACTACGTCGATCCTAGCTACTCCTCGTCGGAAATCAGGATGATCTCTGTGCCCGGCTTCGGCAGCATGGGCGGCAGCTGTAGCTTCGGCTCCTCCAGCTGCTCCGCTCCGGCCTCCTCCGCCTCTATCTCTGCGTCGAGCTCGGCAAAGAGCGCGTCGGATTCCGCCTGCTCCCGCCAGAGGAACCCCCGGTTGGCCTCCACATAGGCCTCATCCTTCATGGACTCCAGGATGGCCTGCTGCTCGGCCATCCCGTCCGACTGGGCGATGGCGAACTCCGCCTCCGCGTGCTCCATGTTGAAGGCCGGCACCTGCTGGTCCGGCTCCTCTGCCTCCTCCACCTCCGTCGGAGCCATGTCCTCCTCCTCCTCTTCCTCCGGCTGCTCCTCCTCCTCCTCCGGCTCTGGCGAGTCCGGAGACAGCCCTGCAGTGATGCAAGCGGCGTGCGCGGCTTTCCTTGCCCGGATATGCTGCTGGATCTCATAGCGGCGCTCCGGCGTCAGCAAGGCATAGTAAGTGATCTTCCTCCAGACCATGGCGTAGTGCCGGAGCTTGGGTAGAGTGCCAGAGCGGGAGAGGAAGGAGGTGGATGGGCTCGGACTGGCGGCGGAGAGTGGATAGTGGCGACGGCGGCGGACAAGGCCGGAGAAAAATGTGGAGGGACGGTAGAGTTTCAGTGCCTTCGGTCCATTTAAATAGTCGGGCAATGCACTACGCGGCGCGCCAGAGCTGCGCCACGCGGCGACGCCGGTTCGACAGAGGAGACGAGCTTCGGACCGCAGGGTTTGAGGGCGTTTCCAGCCAGGACCCCTTCGTCAGTCCGACGTGGCGGACGTGCCCGGGCGCCCCCATATCTTCCCCATATTTGGGTTGGATACGGGGGGTCCCAGTCAGCCCGGGCGTTTGAGACCCGTTTGAGACGTCCGTTTGGGTCAAAAAAATCGTGACCGGACAGTAACCGGGCGGCCCGCCCGGGCGTATGAAACGGATTTGAGAGGTTCGGTTGTAGTTGCTCTTATACATTGCTAGTACATACTCCCTCTGTTTCTAAATATAATTACTTTTAGAGATTTCAATACAAACTATATACATATGTATATATATGTATTGTAGAGTGTAGATTCACTTATTTTTCTCCGTATGTAGTATATATTGAAATCTCTAAAAAGACTTATATTTAGGAATGAAAGGGAGTTGATTGATGTTTAGAAATAGGATTAGTTGATTTAGTATCCTTTGTATAAACTGGATCTGATAAAACTCTCTTGGTTTCCTAGAGCAGTTGTAGCCGGTCACGTAACGGTTATAGAGGAGTAAAATTTTGGTTTTACTCCTCTAACCTGCACCTAGATAATCCCCTAAACGGAACAGTAGAGTAAATTTTTTACTCCGCCTCCTATCCGGCGCCTAGATCTACTCGGCCGCCCACCTCTGGAGCAAAAAATCTTCCCCACCCCGCAGCCTCACCCACCCTACTCCCGCTGCATTTACGCCAGCGCCACCCTTCCCGCCTCCGCTGACCACCACTCGCAACCGCCGACGCTTCCTAGGCCCCGCCGCGGTCCTCGCCCACCCGGATTTGAGCCTCCCTCGCCGTCGCCGGTGCAGAAATCGGCAGATCTATGGTTGTCACCGCCGCCATCGGATTTGGCGCATCCGTCCGCCACCGACAACTCCTTTGTTATGGATTGGCCGGGTACCGAACGCACACTACTAGGGAAAACCCTAGTAGTAGTGCGGGTTTAATGTCCACTAGTGGCGCGAGACACCGCGCTATTAGTAAGGCGCTATAACTATTACTTAGCAGTAGCGCGTGAGACACGCGCTACTGCTAAGACATATAGCCGCAACGTGTGTACACTCCTGCGCTACTGCTAATCTAGCTAGTAGCAGCGTGTTTACTATCCATCACTACTAGTATTCTTTTTTTCATTTTTTTTCATTTTTAGTGTATTTATACGTCGTTATACAAATTTCGGTACAATACCAATTATGAGGTTTATATCATTATGTCCATAACAGTGTGTCAAATGAAGGTGGATTAGATTCGAGTGGAGGCAACATGTGGTGCATGTCAAAAGTATACTACTAATCCAAACTTGATCTAGTTTGGACTAGTAGTACAAATTCGATGTGCACCACATGTTGCCTCCGCTTGAATCTAATCCGCTAGCACAAGCTATTTAATCATCATCATAGTCATTACCACCGACAGTAGCTATTTAATCATCATAGTCATAGTGTAGCACATCATCATCTTCAAACTCATTCTAGCTAGCTAATCACCACCAGCACTAGCTGCGGTAGCTATCTAATCACCACCAACACTAGCTAATAATAATCATCATAGTCATTATCACCAAGATTAGCTATTTAATTATCATACTCATAGTGTAACACATCATTATCTTCAAACTCATTTCTAGCTAGCTAATCACTCCTGCTGCTCTCTCTCAGGTAAAATAGCATAAAACATGTGTAGCACTCCTGCTTCATCATGTTGGAGCATGTAGATGAACCTGTCTCCTAATCGTAGCCTGCGCTTCTGACAGCTGCCCCCTAGTACTTCTCTGCGATCGTTCACAATTTTGCTCCAGTCTTTCACTATTAAGCATTCCTCGCTTTTAGAAATCTTGAATGCACTAAAGTGCATTGTAGGATGTCTTGGCCGTAAGCTAACCATTCTTATGCGACCTTTAGTCTCGATCCAATGAGGAATAACATTCATCGGAAGTCCCTGTTGAAGAACATCGTATAGTAACATACTTAGGAATGAAGTTTAGCTTAAGAAATAATGTATGCAAAAGATGCACTGAGAACAAATAGTAAAAATCTTACTATCTTTCCTAAATAGATGTGACCATAGTTCAGTACGAACACTATTGGTCGCACGTTTTGAGTATAAGATTTTCAAGTTCAGGAAAATAATTTGTCGTGACAGGATGAAGATCCTCAAGCCATGAAACATGATGACTTATCTCCTCGCGGTTTAGTTCAGCCCCGGGATAGTAGCAGGTTTTGTCTACCAAGCACTGAACATGTTTGCTTGAATGGAAATAATCTGTCAATAGAAATTAGTTATCAACTATTTTTGAATAAACAATATCAAAGACATAAATATGGTTGAGAAAACTCACATAATGGTATAATTGGAGGCGTCTGCACATCGACCCATATGTCGATATTATCTTCAATATCAACTTCCGGACGAATATCAAAGGTGATAATCATATTAGGCTCAAATGCATAAGTCTTGCATAGTGCTTGCCAAGTTTTGCATTCAAAATAGGTGTAGGTATCTGTGTTGTATAATTTTTAGTGGAAAGTATAACCATGCTCGGTCTTCAAGTAAACTCTCTTTACCTCCATAATAGTTTTCATAGGACTGAAACCTATATTATCCAAGGCAAAAACTCTTGCATGGCAGAGGATACTCTAGTAGAATAGTAAAAAAAAATTAATTTATAAGTTGAAGCAAATGAAGCAGATGTCATGCTTAATTACGAAAAAAGACCTGTCATTGTGACTTACTATATACACTTCGAAGTTCTCGTCCAGCTTGACACTGAAGCGCCTATCATCTTCTAGGAAGATTCTGTCGCACATGCCTTGCTCGTCTTCACTGTATTTGTAAATACCAAAATCCTTTTCATCGTCAGACATTTCCTATGTTCATAGTTGAAACATTAATTCAAAATCGATCGAAGAAAACTACCAGGATACTCAACACACAAATCAGGGACACTCGATATTTCCTACATATTCTAGCAAAAGTCATGCCAAAATTCACGGAAAAATCCGGCATGACCTTTGCTAAAATAGGACATATCGAGCGCCTGAAATTTGCCGGAACGGAAATGAATCAACACTCCGGCAAAACATAGGCCACTCGGAGGCATGACCGGCCACTTGGGCAAGCATATATCCTATTTGAGCAACACAAGATATACATTTCAAAATATCTTATAGGACTCATATTGACATGAGCATTTATTAAGCAAAACCAAATCATAAAATAAATAAGTATTCAAATTAGCATGCATTCAATAAGCAAAAGTAAATCATCTCTTGCGTCCGTACATCGTCGAATATTATGACTAATACACCCCGAATAGTATCATATATATAACTTCATTAATACAACGAAAACCCTAGTGAACGATGGGTATCGGCGTGGGCGGTGGACACCCAAAGAGAAGGAACCAACGCATGATCATAGCTCGAGTGAGATCCCTGAAGAACCTGTGCTCCAGCGCAACCAAGTAGCAATGGACGTGCGCGTCCTCCTCGCTGACACGGTGACGTATCACCTCCGCGGGGTCCTCAAGCCTCTCGAACGTCACTGACCCACGCGACCTCCACCAAAGAAGGTTCGGGTAAATGACGGGCTGACTCCTCACCGAGCTGCGGCCCCCGTAGGTAGCGCCTCCCAGTACCAGCCCGACGGAGTCCAGTCCCAGACATGGCCCATCTGGTAAAGCAGGTGTCCTCCGTCGTGTCGACGACGAGGATGCGGGATAGGCATCATCGACGTCGATGCGAGAAAAAATGCTTTAACTAAAAAATAACAACAAATGTGACATGTTCAACTACTTTTATTAATTCAACTTGTTCTTACTAAAAATAAACTTACTATAAATAAAAATAAACTAGTATCTAATTAGTACCCAGTTCTTACTAAGTAATTAGTACCTAGGAACTGATGCCCTAATTACCATCTAATTTGATGAACCTAGAGGGGGAAAGTGGTAGCGGATAATCCAAAATTTGATGCAATAGATGAACCCTAACTAATTTGATGCAATTAAATTTGAAGAACCCTAGGCAGAGGTAGGGAAGAGGGAGGAGCAGGCGTGCTCACCTCAGGTGCCTGCGGCGAGGGAGGGGCGGGCGACGTCGAGGTCGGGTCGGGGCTCTGGCGCGCGGCGCAGGGCGGCGTCGAAGTCAGGGTCGGGGGCGGCGTCGAGGTCGGTGGCAGCGTCGAGGTCGGGGTCGGGGGCGGCGTCGAATCCGGGGTCGGGGGCGGCGTCGAGGGTGTGCAGAGAGCGACGGGAGAGCGAGCGGCGGCCGACGGGCGACGGCGGCGGTGACAACGGAGGAGTTGGGATTTGGGGGAAGTGGCCGTGTGGAAGAACGAACCGCGCGGTTAAGTCAAAAGTAGCAGTAGCGCTTTCCGGGAAGTGCGCTACTACTAAGTTAGCTATAGCACGTTCCTGGATACGCTCTACTGCTACTCCTTTCTCTTTTTCCCCCTTTTTGATTTATTTTTCTTTACAATTTATTTTTTTCCTTTCTCCTTTTTCTATTTCTTTCATTTTCATTTACTTTTCTATTTGCTTTCCATTTAATTTTATTTCCTTTATCAGTAGCGCCTTTCTGTGTAAACGCACTGCTACAAAGCATGTAGCGGTATCGCTGTTCGCCGTAGATCGCTATTACTATGTGTAGCCTATCGGCTAAGCAATGGGAATTTTAGTAGTAGCGCTTTTATCTTCAGGCGCGCTACTGCTACAATTGTATCTGTAGCGTGGTTTACGCCAACGCGCTACTGCTACTTAGCACTAGCGTGGTTTTTTGGCACACGCTACTGCTAAAGTTCTGGGTATAAGGTTTTCCCTAGTAGTGGCACAAACCCGAGAATGACTCTGCGCCGCATGTAGGTATGTCCTCCCCCTCTAGCCGCTCGGATGTCACTCGTCGGCGAACCGCTGACAAAGACATGCCCGGACGTCGGCCTGGCTTGGCACTTGCCCAGCAACTCGTCAGCTCCCTGTTACCGGTCATCAAGTGCGATGATTGCCCGCGACAGGTGGTGCGCCGAGTTTTGACCACACCGAAACATCCCAGATGGATGTTCTGATGGGAAACGTTGCATGAAAATATATATTTTTCCTACGAGAAATACCCAAAGATCTATATATGGAGATGCTAGTAATGGGTGGGGAGTTTACCTTGTGGACCAAAAGCGTGCGTGCGTGCGTGATCGATCATGCAACAGCTGAAGATGATGTAAGCCGTCCTCCATTGGTCGGTGCCGCGTGATTCATGACTGGATACGGCAAACGAAGCTAGCTAGCAGTACTTTGCCATCCGAATTCCAACTCCATCCATTCAGCATTCACACAGAAGGGGGTTTCCAGCAGGACACGCCAGGTTTTCCAGAGTAGCATGCAGTTGAGAGCTACAATGACCAGTCTCTTCACAATCAGAGTGTGCACTAAGTGTCAACTACTCCCTCCGTCCGCCAAAGAGTGGACGTCTGGGTTTTCTAAGACAATAAGGATTTTGCAAAAAAGCCCTCCCACCACTCAATTAAGGCGCCACACCTTTGCCACTACTTCGATTCCTGCAGGAGTAAATGAGAAGGGAGAAGCAAAACAGAACTTTACCAACAGAATTTTGCTCCCGCCACAGTACTTCCCGCCAGCAACAACTAGTACTAAATATTAGAGGCGCCAGATTACAGAATTTAGAGGCGCCAAGTTTACAATTTCAGTAGATGAAACGTCTGTGCCCAGCTATAAAGCCAGCACAGTAGCACCAAGTAAAACAACACACACACAGACCATGGCCATTGACTTGAATATAGCACCAGGAGAGGGAGAAGATGAACATGAGCCTCCCTTGCATGAGGAAGTGCTCCAGTTTGGTCATCACTTCGATCTGAACATGAACCCAGGTACATCTTGATCATCTTTTCATTTGTTCCCCTTGAACATGTGCACATGCTGATGTTTCTTCATCACCGTAGAGGACGAACATGAGGCTGCCTTGCTTGAAGAACCCCACGTTGGTTTTGATCCTCACTTGCATGAAGGAGTATATGGCTGGGAAGCTTGTAGCTAGTCAGCAAAGGTCGCTGTGAGTGCCCAATCCCTGTGCAGAAAAAGGGAAAATGTCGGTGTGCATGTCTTGAGCACAGCAGTTATTACCAGGCACACGCAGCCAGCAACACTAGTACCTCGTTTTAGTCGAAGATTCCCCTGCAAGCGCTGCTGCTGCAGGCTTGTTCAACATGTCCATCGCCGCCAATTTTATTCGTGTTCACATGTATACCTTGTTCAGTCACAGATGAAATATCAAATTTCCCACATCGTAAAGCTTAAGAGCAGCTCTAGGCCTCTAGCATATGTGTCATATATGTGCCCGATCTTCATAATAACCGCTAGTATGACGAACAATACATAAAGAAAATCTAGCAGAATATGCATCATCCGGATTGCCATAATATATGGAGCTCGCAACAAAAATGAGAACCTTAATTTTTTTATTTTGGAACGTGCGTGGGTTGAACTCTGGTGCCAAACGCACGGCCGTTTGCATCGTGATCTATGCTGCCGCCCATACCATTGCTTGCTTGTAGCAGACCAAGCTCGCTCACATCTCGGACTCCATCATCCTCGACCCCCCCCCCCCCCAACATGAGGATTTCTGCTTCCTCCTGGCCACTGGCACCCGTGGAGGCGTGCTCCTCGCGTGGCGTAGATCCCATGTCTCCCTCTCTAACCCAATAATTGGCGAGCACCACCTTACCGCACTGGTCACTCCCTCCGTCGGTGACGGTCATTGGTGGCTCACCAGCGTGTATAGATCACAAGATGACGAGACCCAACTAGAATTCCTTGCCGATCTTCATGACGTGTGTGGGTCCTGCATCAGGCATGGCTCATTGATGGGGATTTTAAAATGGTCACATCGGTGGCCAACAAGAATAACTCGAACCTCAACTATCGTGAACTACCGTTTAAAACGATAGTAGTTTTATTCTAATATATGTCAATTCAAAGTCACCATCTTGATTGTTGGTCTTGCAAAACAACATCCCATGTTCAGGCTGCTCATTACAGCTGAACCTTCAATGAATTCATCTGAACTCACCATCCATTGGGAAAAAAATTGGAAGTCAAAATACACAATTTGTAGAAATAGCACCAGGAAAATGCATAACTTTCTGACAGGATGAAGAAAATGAGGGGAATGGCACGACACAGAAGGTGTCGGCGGCGTTTCGAAAGATGCCGATCTAGAAATATACACGCAGCAAGAAAACTGGAGCAGAGAAAGTGGTATGGTTTGACTGGACCTGATGTGCTGGACATGTTGGGCCTCTACACATATGGGCTGAGTTTGAAAAAGTGTCTGGACATATGGAACATGTTTCGAAGTCCAACCTACTGTTTTCTTGTTTGAACAGTCTGTTCGGACATAAGGGAAAAGTTTGGAGGCCTCTTAGGGTATATTTAATGTGGAACCCCATTTCTTCGCTATATATTTGGACCGGATGGTTTGGACACTTTTACGCCACCAATGATATCCTTCCTTTATTCATAGACCGGTCTACATGTGCGAAATCTCCTAGTCTGCCCCCAAATCGGGGGTGTTCTAGGGGAAACCAGACTGTCCGCGGACACTGCCAAATTATCATGGGACAACTCTGACCCCATCATAAACTCACTTTTTCCTTGCTTTCGCTTCTCTGCCATGTCTTCCAAGGAGGCATCTAATCAGGGAGATTGTTGGATAGCCGATGTCCAACAAGCTTTCCATGGGCATGTGGAGGAGTGTCCGCGGACATTTAAGGGTGTCCATTTGATGATTAATGTTGGAAATGTCCTTATAGCTCATCTCTACGCGCGGGGGGGGGGGGGGGGGGTCAAGTCAGTCGTGGTACAACCTTTTTTAGAAACAGTAGCCATGGTAATACCTAAGCTCTTTTCAATTTCCAACGTGTTTTCTCACATTTTTGTGCGGCTTAATAATGTAGAATAGTGGAGTGATCGCCCAACAATTCTAGGCCCAGCCTACATGAGAGCCGAATAATTCTAGGCCCAGCTTACATTATTGTTGCAGGCAGGGCCGGCCCTGGTGTATGGCCGGAGGGGCAATGGCCTAGGGCCCAGCCTAGGGAGGGGCCCATGATATGGTATAGCCTAGTAAACATATATATATATATATATATATATATATATATATATATAGAGAGAGAGAGAGAGAGAGAGAGAGAGAGAGAGAGAAAGAGAGAGAGAGAGAGAGAGAGAGAGAGAGAGAGGAAGGACCAGCGTGATGGGCTTGGCAAAATTGTCTGACCGCTAGCAAGCGTCGCACTAGCCAGGAGCCGGCCAGGGCCGGCGAGGAGGAAGGCGAGGAGGTCACAACGGAGGCCAGGGGAAGGATCGTACAAAACATTCCTTTAGGTGGGGGACTGACGAAGAGCCAGAGGGGGAACGAGATGCTGAGATGGAAGAGGCAGACAAAAACAGGAAGAGGGCTTCGGACATTGCAGCTACACAGGACAAATTGCTTGCTCCTAATGCAGCGACTATAGCGAAGGGCAACCTTCTGGCTTTACCTCCACAAGCCCCCCCCCCCCCCCCCCCCCAAGCAGGAACCCAAAAGAGCTAGAGTGAATGTTGAAGCTGACAAGAACATGGGTAAGAGCGGTACTCAAGGAAAGAATTATCAAATTTTGGCGGGCTCCAGTGAGGAGCGCCGTCGGACCCAATGAGTGCTCTTTGCTGGAACTGTCGTGGCATGGGTAAAGCTGCGACAGTCTGCGAACTTCGCAAATTCACGAGGAAATTTACCCCTACCCTGCTTTGTATCGTTGAAACGCAAGTTGAAAGCGCTAGGGTAGAAGCATTAGCTAGTTCTATTGGCTTTGATAATTCTTATGCAGTCGACAGTCAAGGTAGGAGTGGTGGTATTGGTCTATTTTGGAACAATTCAATAATATTTGAAATTCTCAGTTACTCTGGATATCATCTAGATGTCTCAGTTGAGGAACAGGGGCAAGAAAAGTGGAGGATGACATGCGGAGAAGCTGAGACACATTTACGGCACCAAACTTGGACGGTTTTAAAAAACATAAGTACTTTGAGCAGCTTGCCATGGCTCTATATAGGGGACTTTAATGAAGTACTAGGTCCAAATGAGCATGAAGGAGTTGGGAAACGCAGCAACGCTCAAATCCAAGCTTTTCGACACACTGATGATATTTGCATGCTGCTTGACATTGGCTATAAGGGCCGGTTTTGGACTTCTGGAAAAGGTTGTGGGTGGAAGCTTCATAAGGTGCAGGCTGGATGGAGCTTTGGTGAGCACTGACTGGATGGTGAGGTTCCCTGCGATATCTCTAACACACCTTACAGTGGCTACCTCGGATCACGCGCCTTTGCTTGTCGAGTTTGGTACCCACAAGGAGTTACATAAGAAACGTACCTTCAAGTACGAGCTAATGTGGGAGACTCATGAGGGACTGAGAGACATGTTATTGGCAGGATGGGACCCGGGGATGCCTTGTACCACAGTTGATGAGATGAGGATCAAGCTCAGAATCTCGCACAGGGTTTGGGCAAGTGGAGCAATGAAACTTTCGGCAGTATCCGCAAGGAGATTAAGAAGCTAAAACAGATACTGGAAGAGCTATGCATTGATCCGCAGAGGACGGCTCCGTCTCATGTCGAATTGAAAATTAACGAACAATTAATTGAGATGTACCATAGGGAAGAGATCATGTGGAGACAGAGGGCATGCGTGGAATGGCTTTCGACAGGAGACAAGAATACTAAATTTTTTCATCTATGCGCAAGCATTAGGAGAAAAAAGAATATGATAAAGGCTCTTCAAACTTCACTAGGGCTGGAGATAACTAATCCGGCGGAGCTGAAGAATTTGGAAAACTTCTTTTATCAAAATTTGTATGCATTAGAGGGAGTACACAACATGGATGGGGTGCTCGACCATGTGCCCAGGAAGGTAACAGAGGAGATGAATGCAACACTTTGCGCACCCTATACCAGCGATGAAGTTAAAACTGCATTATTTCAAATGTTTCCCACAAAGGCTCCAGGATCGGATGGTTTTCCTGCTTGCTTTTATCAGTGCCATTGGGACATCTGTGGGGAAGAGGTCACACATATAGTTTTGAGGATTTTCAAAGGAGAGGAGAGCCCAGAATGCATTAACGACACAATCCTCATTCTGATTCCCAAGGTACCTGATCCAAAAGCGCTATCTCAGTCCAGGCCCATCAGTTTATGAAATGTCCTATATAAGATTGCCTTGAAGGTGGTTGCTAATAGATTGAAGGTTATTTAACCGGAGATCATTTCCGAAGAGCAGTCGGCCTTTGTTTCAGGAAGATTAATCACAGATAACATCATATGTGCATATGAGTGTTTACATTTCATGAAGTGGGCAAAATAAAAAACAAATAGTTATTGTGCTTTGAAGCTGGACATGATGAAGGCCTATGAAAGATTAGAATGGTCATACTTAAGAGCTATCATGACCCCTGTTCAAGAATTCATCCGATTAACTAGTTAACTTGCCGATTAATCCCTACTCGCAGGGTCAGCGAGTAGCCGATAAACTGATAAATCAGCCGATTAATTGATTAAATGACCGATTAACTTGCCGATTAGCCTATTAATCCCCTACTCGCCAGGCAACCGAGCAGCTACCAGTTAACGATTTCCTCAACTATGATCATGACCAAGCTTGGGTTCGCAAGAGAATGGTTTCTTCAGTTTCTTTTTCTGTGTTGTTCAATGGAGAGAAGCTTCATGAGTTTAAATCGTCAGGAGGAATCCGACAGGGAGACCCAATTTCCCCCTACTTATTCTTGATTGCAGCAGAGGGTCTTTCATGCCTCCTGAAATCCAGTTCTTAGTCATCAAGTTTAGCAGGTATTAAGGTGCCCCCTACGGCGCCCACCATTAACCACCTTTTATTTGCAGATGACAGCTTGATGCTTTTCAAGGCTAGTGTGCAGGGGTCAGTTGCAGTGTCAAACCTGTTAGAGAATTATTGCAATGCCTCTAGTCAGAGAGTAAATCATGATAAATCCTTGATTTTTTTCAGCAAGGGATGCCCCATTCCGGTAAGAGAAGCTGTGAAGAGCTCTTTGCAGGTTCATAATGAATCTCTCAGTGATTGTTCTCTTGGCATGCCTACAGATGTTGGCCACTCCAAGAATGGGACCTTCAAGTATTTGAGAGACCGAGTATGGGAGAAGATAAAAGGTTGGATGGAGAACCTCCTGTCGGTAGCAGGAAAGGAAGTCTTAGTTAAGTCAGTTGCTCAAGCTATACCGGTATTTTCCATGTCCAGTTTCAGATTACCGCGAGGCCTTTGTGAGAATATCACTTCAATTATAAGGCAGTTCTGGTGGGGATCAAAACAGGGGAGACGAAAACCATGTTGGGTGGCATGGGATGTAATGACGAGACGAAAACACCTCGGTCGGAGGTTTGGGCTTCCAAGATCTGGAGGTTTTCAACTTGGCATTACTTGCGAGACAAGCATGGCGAATAATGACCGATGAAAACTCTTTGAGCACCCGGATGCTAAAAGCCATATATTTTCCTGAATCTGATTTGCTAGAAGCTGAGCTTGGGTCTCATCCTTCCCAGATTTGGTGTGCGATACTGGATGGGCGAGCTATTCTGGCGCAAGGATTAATTCGCAGAATTGGCGATGGGGAGAGCACGGGCATTTGGATACAAAATTGGATACCACGGGAGCACTTCAAACGGCCAATTACATCCCTGGTACCACAACCTCCGGTCAGGGTAGCCCAGCTCATCGACACAACTACAACGACCTGGAATGAGGATATGGTGAGATCAGTCTTCACACATTCTGATGCGACGGAGATTCTAAAAATACCTCTGTGTACGAGGCACGTATCGGAATTTTGGGCATGGCAAGAGGAAAGTCGGGGCATCTTTATGGTACGGTCTGCTTACCATATGATCATGCGTACCAAGCTCAACAGAGAGACCTGAATCGGTGAAGAATCAGGCACTTCGGCTACAGATTCTGAGCATAACCAATGGACGCCTATTTGGCACATGCAGGTGCCCTCAAAGCTCCGCGTCTTTGCCTGAAGGCTTGCAAGACAATCTATACCTTGTGGAGCTCTGCACATCACTGAAACATGGCAACAACGGAGATCTGCTTGTTATGTGGGGCTAGGGATACTTGTAGGCATGCTCTCCTCTCCTGCCCAATGGCAGGTAGCGTATGGGCTCTCGCACCAGAAAATATTGTTGAACTTATATGCGCCCACACAGAGGAGAACGTGAAGGATTGGTTGTTTGCAGTACACGAGATATTATTGAGCAACGATTTTGTCCGTGCTGTGGTCACTCTTTGGGAAGTATGGGGAGCGAGGAGAAAGGCCATTCATGAAGAAATATTTCAGTCGCTGGATTCAACACATGGCTTTATCAACTCATACCTGTTAGAGTTGTAGGTAATCAATGTGAGACAGTCAGCAGTACCCGCTAACCGGGTGAACCCAAATTCAGCACACTGGATCCCACCTGCGCCAGGCTACTCGAAGCTAAATGTGGACGCAGCAGTGTCTAGTCAAGGTTTTGGAGCCATAGGAGTGATCAGCAGGGATCAATGAGTAGCTTTCTTAGGCGCAGCTGCTACGGTTTTTAGGCACATCTCAAGCCCAACGACACTTGAAGCATTTGTTGTGCGGGAGGCTTTGGCCCTAGCGGATGATCTTTATATACAAAGATTACATATTGCATCGGATTGCAAGGTGGTCGTTGATGACATCCAACAGCGAAATCCAACAAGTTATGGAGCAGTGGTCCGGGAGATCATTATCCATTATTCTTCATATGTAGCTTGTACAGTAATTTTAGGTTGTTTTCTTCAAAACCTGTGGGGTCAGTTGACCCCACAAATACATATTACACGTTCTTCAAGTATGTGTAAAGTTTCATAAACTAATGTGATTATTTGTAGGCTACACAAAAAAGATATATACCTAGCCGAAATACAAAAAAAGAGTTTGATATATCTATTTGTGTTTTTTGTGTACATCACATATGAACACATTTGATGAAATTGTGTATGTGTATCCTACAGATATATGCTTATGTGTATACTTCTTTTCAGATTTTTTTGAGTTGTGGAAATAGACATCTCCTATATGGCGCTTAAGGTATCCATTATAGTATAGTTTGCAAATAGGTGCACAAACCCCCTCCACGCTAGGCCGACCCATCTATGTGTTTTTTTTTTCTGTTTTCAAACGCCAAAAAAACACACGCGAGTGTTACAACTTGAACACACGACTATAGTAGCCAACCAGGAAACCCACCAGAATGTGTTTAGTTACTTCTTTTCACTCTTTTCTTCTTTCTTTTTTTATTTCCCCTTTTTTAGTTTTCTCTTTTAGAAGATGTGTGGAGTTTTTATTATCAAAATCACTAAACTTTCAAATTGGTGATTTTTTTTTCAAAATTGAGGAACTTTTTCCGAATTTGTGAACTACTTTTGTTCAATTAGACAATTTTCAAGTTCAATGAAATTATTTTCAAAATTGATGAACTTGTTTTATAAAAATGTTTTTTTTTTTCAAATTTGACGAACTTTTCTCCAAAGTCAATGAACTTGTTTTCAAATGTGTGAACCTTTTTTGAAAATCATTGAAAATTTTCAAATTCAATGTTTTTTCAATTCTGTATTTAAAAAAAACTATGTTTCTAATACTTTTTACGAATTTTTCAAATTCATTTTCTTCTACAGAACGCAATACATTCAAAGGTGGTGATAACGTACGAATACTGGGTCCTGACCGACAGGATCCCGAGCGAACAACCTTTGTTGGGGAGGCCCAGGAAGCCTTCGCGGGAGTGCCACGGACGAGGTCTGACGCTGAAGGCGATATGTAGGACCTCCCTGATAAATAGGGAGCTTCTACAACACGTTTAATGTAAGTTGTAGCGGATCTTCGCACGCCTCGTGCCGGCCTACAAATACAGCGTCCCGCATAGCTCTCACTTCCAACAGACTAGGGAAGACGCTGGGCTATTTTTATTTTATGTGAGAAATCAGCACAATTGCTCATGAAGCATTAATGTAGCTACACCAGTAGTTATCTTGTGTACGTGTGTGTTGAAAAAAAAGTCTTGTGTATATGCGACATATTGCAAGTTAGTTTATTTTGCTTTTGGCTTTCTATTTTTTTCTTTTTCTTTTCATTTACTTCTTTTTTTTTCATTTTCCTTTTTTCCATTCATTTTATAAAAGTGTCCATCACATATTTAAACAAAATGACAATCATGTATTTGACAAATGTTAAACATGCATTAAAAAGGTTCCAGATGTATACGAAAGTGTACAATGTGTATGAAAGAAGTAGACATCAAAACATGTATGTAAAAAAATGATAATCATGTAAATGATTCTTTTCACATGTATAAGAAAATGTTTCACAGATGTGTACAACGTGTATTAAAAAATATACTACACATATTTAAAGAAATGTTTAAAATATGTATTTGAAAAAAATTTAATCATATATTTGAAAAACATTAACATGTATAAAAAATGTTTCATATGTATACTAAACATGTGCAACCACAAATGTAACCAAGTATTTTTTTTAAATATGTAGATGAAATAGTGTTATGCATACGACAAATGTGCAATATGTATAATAAAGAGTAAACATCAGCCAATTTTTTTTAAACGTTAATCATGTATTTCAAAATGTTAAAGGTGAAGATGAAATGTTTCCATTATATTAAAAATTTACTAGGTGTATGAGTAAAATTAGACATAACTGAAAAAAGGAACAACATAATATTTTTTTTCCAAAGAAACCCGTAAAGAAAACATTAGAAAAGACTAAGAAACAAAATACCAAGCAAAATCAGAGAAAATGATGAAAAGCATAAATAAATAAATAAGAGAAAACCCAATAAAAATTAAAGAAAGACGTAAAATAAAAACACATGAAAGCAAGGAATGCTAAAAACAATGAATGCCCGATGATAATTGTAAAGGAATCACACAAAAAAGAAATAACCACTGAAAATTGACAAAAGCCGTAAACGAGAACACAAAGAAGAAATAGATATAAATAAAATACAAAGAAAACGGTAAAGAAAACACATAGAAAAGAAAAAAAAACAGTGAAAATTCGTAAAGAAAAACACAGATAAAGAAAAAAAATGAAAACCGTACCAACAAACCAACAGACAACAAACAAAACGAATAACATCAAACAATGATAGATCAAGCGAGCAAGCATCGCCTGGTTTGCTAGACATGATACGGAGAGAACAAACAGGTTGGCTTGGTAACAACTTGAAGGGAAAAACTTGAGGCAAGGGTAGCATAGGGCTCACTATAAGCAAGATATAGGGGACCAACTAACTAAGGGGTACCCCTTGCAGGAGCCCCTAAAGGTTCACTTTTGGTGAGCTGAGAGCATGCCACTTGGTGCGCTCTCAGCCACCGCCACGTGTCGTGTGGTGGGCGCTCCATCAGATTTTTTTGTACGCATTTCTGAGGCTTAGATGATTTTTCCCCTTTTTTGGCTTTTTGGTTATCGCCTGATTTTCCCTAGATTCTGGAGAATCTTTATTTCTCAATAAAAAATCATTTTTGTGCAAAAAGATCTGTTTTGTTTTCTTTCACGAGAGGCACAGATTAGCCTCTCGAAAAGGAGAAAAAACACAGTTTTTTTCGCTTCCATAAGAGGCACAGATTTGCTTCTTATGGAGGCATAGGTTTGCTTTAGCGAGAGGCCTCTCTCTCTCTCAAAAAAAAAGAGAGGAAAAAACATATTTTTTTGATCCAACGAGAGGCACATAGTTGCTTCTTGTGGATGCACAACTGTTCAGGATTTGGACGCACGGTTCGAGAGATAGAATGTCTTAAAAAAGAATCTACGAAAAAATAGGAAAACTTCCAGGCTGCCACTTGTCAGCCCATGGGGAGGTGTGACTGACATTTGCAAGGGACACCTCTTAAATAGTGATTTCGATGATATAATTCCCGCGATAAATAGGAGAGGATGAAAATAAAATTGAGCCAAAGACGAAAAAGAACTCAGAGAAGGCCGAGCCATCTGACCACTCAGCCCATGTGTAAGAAAGAGCCCACCTGCGAAATCGCTCAAAAGATCTATGGTACGACATCCCATTTTCTATTCCAAGATTCGGAGTAGAATCGATTCTCTTCAAGAATTCTAACATTTTTCTACTCATCATCCATGTAGATCAGGTGTAGGATGTTAGTTTAAGACTACCACTTGTCCACGGTCCGTGGTTTGTGCTGGTCGTATCTAAGGTTCGGTTCATTGCATCAGGATAAAGTAACAGTTATTTTCTTTTTGAACTTAAAGTAACAGCTTTTGAGAGGGCCTGACTGGCAACTACCAGTCTGCATGGATAATATATACTCCCTTCGTTCATAAATACAAGTCTTTAGAGGGATTCCACTATGAACCACATATAAAGCAAAATGAGTGAATCTATACTCTAAAATGCATCTAGATACATCCGTATGTGGTTCATAGTAGAATCTCTACAAAGACTTATATTTAGGAACGGAGGTAGTAGATGATGGCTCACTGGTCACTGCATAATGTAACGAGGACCAGCAAGCTAGCGTCGTAGTAGTATACGTATGTTATTGTTACCCGGCTGGGGATGTTCTGTTGATGATCCTTTGAAAAGCAAGGCCACTTGCAGCTCTTGCTGGGTTGGCAATCCAGGCATGAACACCTGCAGCTAATCGGTCAGGTGAAGTGAATCTGGCCTCATGCACGTCTCTCTCCTTATTTGTATATACTTGTACGTGTGAAACTACCCGCTCAAAGGTCTGGAAAATTTAGTTAATTAGATCAGTGTTCCATTCCGAAACTAGATAGAAAAAACAAGATTGCTAAATCTTAATCTACTAAAAATTTAACGAAGTCTCAATCGATATTACATTCGTAAGATATATGTGGAGCTATGCAAAAGAATTCTTTTGTTTCTTTTCTCTCTGCTCCTTTCCATATGTTCTGCTACTTGACTAAGACTTGGTTAAGTCTCAATCGACTGAGATCAAACCATGCCCCAAAACAGATATACAAATAAGTTTCCACGAACATCTAACCACTTAATTAATTAGATTAGTCTATCATACTGACAAATTCCTTTACTTAAACATTTATTTACTGTTCTACAACCAAGTTACTCTCTCCGTTCCTAAATATAATATCTTATAGAGATTTCAATATAGACTACATACGAAGCAAAATAAGTGAATCTACGCTCTAAAATGTGTATGTACACATCCATATGTAGTTTGGGTTGAAATGGCTAAAATGATTTATATTTAGAAACAGAGGGAATATAATGCATGGTTATCTGAGCTGGGGTTACGATGCATGTGATGGCATAAAAGTTGGCTGAGCTGGGTTTCTCCAGCTAGCTAGGTGCATTGAACGGTTCTGCAGTCAACATGCTGAGGGCGACGTGTGCATACTAGGATGTCATAGATAGTGAGGAAGGAGAACACCCAAGAAGCTTTGTGCGTCTGCGCCACTCCATGTCAGGACACACCGCTCTAGCTCGCTTTGTCAAGCTCACATCACATGCCATACAGATAGCGAGCGAGATGGCTCGAGATATAGAAAGGAGCGTGGCGACGACGACGATTTTCGTGGCGGGGGCGGCGGCGGCGCTCCTGCTGCTCCCGCTGCTGTTGCCCCCGCTTCCGCCGCCCCCGTCGCTGCTTCTGCTCGTCCCCGTGGCGCTCATGCTTGCGCTGCTCGCCCTCGCCTTCCTTGTTCCCAACCGTGACGTCGCCGCCACCCCTGAAGGGCCGTGGTCCGACCACTTCCCGCGCTGAATTGACGGTGGCGCGTTGTGGTCGTCGTCCGCGGTTACAGCAAGGAAGGGGCCGGCGCCATTGAGGAGATCGATCGACGCGCAGTGCGCGCGAGCCCTTGACCGTTTAAGCTGCAGTAAGTAAGCTTGTGCATCAGATACTCGATCGCGTTGATTATCGATGTGCATCCTGGCCTGCAAGGAAGGAGTATTATTTTGAGCGAGATGAAGATCCATTTACTGAAGTGCATGCAGATATTATTCTTCTTGCATGCATATAGTATTGCTATTTGCATATGCTGTAAGAATACGATCAATGATCGTTGAAAACTCGATGAACAGGTCGAGTGCCCTTCTTTTTACATTTTATTTTCCTTTTAAGAGGAGCCTTGTACCATCTTGCTTGTGAAGGCAAGCGACTAGTGACTTAGCGAACTATACAATGCAATTTACGCCGCATTTTCGCTCATTAATTATGATCAAGTTACTATTCAGGTTGATCGTACAACTCGTATTTGACTGCCCGTTTGATCGACCATTTCAATGGGACAATGGGTACAATTTAACTAAGTCATTGTGCATTGAGAGAGGCCATAGAGAGGTCCCTGCGGCTGCTAAGCTTGCACTTGTGTCCAATCCATCATTGTTAATACGTACAGTGGCCAAGTGCAGGCTCATCAAAGCGCGGGTCCCAGCCAAAACGAGGATACCGTCCTAGGTTAGTTGAGAGACTTTGGAATCCTCGACCCAAATTCCGGACTGGTGCCTCGTTGTTTCCTGCCTAGTGGCTACTACGTACTCTGTATCAAAGCTACCAAAACCAAGGCCACTTGGGCGTGTGCCTTAATCTATCCATCATGTTGGCAGTAAATTAGCCGGTGCACCATATACAGATGCATGCATCGAGCCTGACGAGATTGGCGCAGCTAGCACAACTAGCTTCCCATGCACACAAAGACCTCAAAAAGAAAACGCAGGGTCTTTTCTTTTTGCCAAAAGAAAAGCCTAGTAAGCAAGACACCTCAGCTCTTGGTCCTACCCTGTGACCTTTTTGTTTGCAAAATGAAGTCATGTGACGGTAATTGCCTTTGGCTCCTAGGTGCATATGCACCCATTGTCGAAATACACATTTTGAAAAGTTGAAAAATTCGGAACAAAAACCCCGCGTGTATATCCGGATATTTTATGTGCGTGCACAAGGTTTCAGTGAAAAACGACGTTTTTTGTGGCTTGTGTAAAAAAGACAATTTCTGATGCTTCATTCTAACTATTCACGAGGCATTTTTTATCTTTTTTACACAAGCCACAAAAAACGTCGTTTTTCACCGAAACCTTGTGAACGCACATAAAATGTGCGGATATACACGTGGGATTTTTGTTCTGAGTTTTTCAACTTTTTGAAATGTGTATTTCGACAATGGGTGCATATGCACCTAGGAGCCAAAACGCCGCTCTCGTCATGTGACCACTTTACAACATTTTAAGGGATGTGTGACTGAACTACTCATATCTGGTGAGTTGTGTAGTCGATGGTGTGTTTATCTCTTTCTATGCAAAAGCTAGGCGAATCCTGTATGAGCTATGGTGCGACGATTTGCCGACCAAATGCACGCGCACGGCGTGGTAGGTCTGCTCACTTCGGCGTCAGGCGCTGAACGCTCATCCTGTGGTTTTCGTGTATCCTTTTACTTCTTCGGCCTGCTCAAGCTTGCATTCAGCTTATGTGTTCTAAAATACTTTTAGTTACATGTGTCTTTTAACATCTTTTCAAAATGTGAACGTTAAAAAATAGGCATGAAAGTTTCCTTAAAATGTATATGTTTCTGGAAAATGCAAATACTTGAAAAAAATTATGAACACATTTTGAAATGGGTTAACAATTTCATAAAAATTGCGACTTAATATTTTTTAGATTTATTCTGGTTAATGTTCTTCATATATTCATCATCTATATAAAAAAGTTCTACATGACCTTTAAGAATTATTATGTGTAAATGTTGTATTTATTTTAAAAGGAAATAAAAAGAAACAAAAAGAAAAAGCAAAAGTAAAAAGAACAATGAAATACTGAAATAAACCTAAAAAAGTGGAAAGATAAAACCAAGAAATAGAAGAAAACTGCATGCGCCCATTTTCACGCGTTTGTTCTTTGGTACACTTTTGCTGGCTACATTCGCACAGCTGTCAGCATGCTCAATTTGAGGCAGCTCGCACGACATTGCCTCACGCCATCTTCTGCAACCTGTCGAAGTGTTGGTGTTCTAGCCGGGCATGCCAACGCCATGCGTCAGACAAATGACCCACGACAAGGCACACATGATTCATGGGTCGAAAGAAGAACTTATAGAGGCGGTTCAGTGAGAGGGTTACCTCGATGAGCAGCCTCTTCTGCTGGTCGCGCACAGTGAGAACACCGCACCGGATGTTGATGTCGAACCAGTCCTCGAGTTGTCCGACACTCGCGACGCTACTCTTTAGCATCGGGATGAAGTAGACGTTCGTGAACGCCCCGTGATCACCCCCTTTGTCAGTGAAAACAACGATCCACAAGTAGAAAACAGGGCTAACGTTTCGGCCTGGCCAACCCATTAGTCCCGGTTCTTCAAGAACCGAGACCCATGGGGGGTATTAGACCCGGTTCGTGATCCCAGGGGGCCGGCCGGGGCCTCGTGGGCATTGGTCCCGGTTCGTGTGGAACCATTTGTCCCGGTTCAAGCCACGAACCGGGACCAATGGTCCTCGCTCCTGGCCCACAACCATTGGTCCCGGTTCGTAGCTTGAACCGGGACAGAAGGGGGAGCTTTAGTCCCGGTTCATGCCACGAACCGGGACAAATAACTTGCCTATATATACTCCATAGTGCTCTGTTTTTCAATCAGGCGAGGAGAGGGCATTTGGGTGCTCTAGTTCACCTTCTATGCACATGAGGTGTTCGATGAAATGCCCGAGCCACACTAGTTAAGCTTTCTCCTCTCGAAGCTCGACCTCGGAGCTCCATTTTTTTCGAGATTTGTCTAGATTTATTGGTCCGTCATGCCCCGTCCCCGTTTCCACCGCCGTTGATCGCCTGCGCCGATCTCGTCACCGGCACCACCGTGGTGAGCCTCTTGTTCTTATCTTCTTTCTGATACTTGTCTGATTTTCTTACTTTAGATAGATATTTGTTTGATTTTCTTAATTTTGACACACATAATTATATATAATGCACGCAGATAAACCGGCAATGGATGTATGGTGATAGACACACCTCCGAGTACATTAAGGGCGTGCATAATTTTCTCGAAGTGGCTGAGGCAAACAAGCAGAATGGTTTTATGTGTTATCCATGCACTAAATGTGGGAATACGAAGTCTTACTCTGATCGAAAAATCCTTCACACCCACCTTCTTTACAAGGGTTTCATGCCATACTATAATGTTTGGACGAGGCACAGAGAAATAGGGGTTATGATGGAAGACGGTGAAGAAGAAGAGGACGATGACAACTATGTGCCCCCTGAATACGGTGATGCTGCAACGGGGGGAGCTGCTGAAGATCAAGAGGAACCAAACGATGTGCCCGATGATGCTGCAACGGGGGAAGCTGCTGAAGATCTAGAGGAACCAGACGATGTGCCTGATGATGATCTCCGCCGGATCATTGTCGATGTAAGGACGCAATGCGAAAGTCAAAAGGAGAAGCTGAAGTTTGATCACATGTTAGAGGATCACAAAAAAAGGTTGTACCCCAATTGCGAAGATGGCAACACAAAGCTGGGTACCGTACTGGAATTGCTGCAGTGAAAGGTAGAGAATGCGATGCCTGACAAAGGATTTGAGAAGCTACTGAAAATATTGAACAAGAAGCTTCCCTAGGATAATGAATTTCCCGACAGTACGTACGCAGCAAAGAAGGTCGTATGCCCTCTAGGATTGGAGGTGCAGAAGATACATGCATGCCCTAATGACTGCATCTTCTACCGCGGTGCGTACGAGGATTTGGACGCATGCTCGGTATGCGGTGCATTGCGGTATAAGATCAGACGAGATGACCCTGGTGATGTTGACGACGAGCCCCACAGGAAGAGAGTTCCTACGAAGGTGATGTGGTATGCCCCTATAATACCACGGTTGAAACGACTGTTCAGAAACAAAGAGCATGCCAAGTTGATGTGATGGCACAGTGAGGACCGTAAGAAAGACAGGAAGTTGAGAGCACCCGCTGACGGGTCGCAGTGGAGAAAAATCGAGAGAGAGTACTGGGCTGAGTTTGCACGTGACCTAAGGAACGTATGGTTTGGTTTAAGCGCGGATGGCATTAATCCTTTCGGGGAGCAGAGCAGCAATCACAACACCTGGCCCGTGACTCTATGTATGTATAACCTTCCTCCTTGGATGTGCATGAAGCGGAAGTTCATTATGATGCCAGTTCTCATCCAAGGCCCTAAGCAACCCGGCAACAACATTGATGTGTACCTAAGGCCTTTACAGCAACAACATTGAAGAAATTTTACAGCTGTGGAATGGAAACGGTGTACGTGCATGGGATGATCACAAACAGGAGGAATTTAACCTGCACGCGTTGCTGTTTGTAACCATCAACGATTGGCCCGCTCTGAGTAACCTTTCAGGATAGACAAACAAGGGATACCACGCATGCACGCACTGTTTAGCTTACACCAAAAGTATATACCTGGGAAGCTGCAGGAAGAATGTGTACCTGGGCCATCGTCGATTTCTTCCGACCAACCATCAATGTCGAAAGAAAGGCAAGCAATTCAAAGGCGAGGCAGATCACCGGAAGAAGCCTGCCATGCGTACCATTGATCACGTACTTGCTATGGTCAATGACTTACACGTAATCTTTGGAAAGGGTCCCGGCGGACTAGCTGTTCCGAGTGACGCTGAGGGACACGCACCCATGTGGAATAAGAAATCTATATTTTGGGATCTACCCTATTGGAAAGACCTAGAGGTCCGCTCTTTGATCGACGTGATGCACGTGACGAAGAACCTTTGCATGAACCTGCTAGGCTTCTTGGGCGTGTATGGGAAGACAAAAGATACAACTGAGGCACGGGAGGACCTGCAACGTTTGCACGAAAAAGACGGCATGCATCCAAAGCAGTATGAAGGTCCTGCCAGCTACACTCTTGCCAAAGAAGAGAATGAAATCTTCTTTGAATGCCTGCTTAGTATGAAGGTCCCGACTGGCTTCTCGTCGAATATAAAGGGAATAATAAATATGGCAGAGAAAAAGTTTCAGAACCTAAAGTCTCATGACTGCCACGTGATTATGACGCAACTATTTCCGGTTCCATTGAGGGGGCTTCTACCGGAAAACGTCCGATTAGCCGTTGTGAAGCTATGTGCATGTGACGACCGGATATTTAGGCTACAGTAACCCCACGTTAATGTTGCCATGTCACCACAGTTACTGTTGTTAATCTCGTGTTAGTTCAAAACCGATTCAAATTCAAATCCAAAAGCAAGCAAACAATAAAAGCTTTCAAATATTAGAACTAAAATGTTCGAAGTGAACCAAATATTGTATAGGTAATTATGATGGAGAAACCACAGCTTTATAAAATGTTTAAATACTATAAGATGAATAAAACAACAGCAAAAACAGTTATTTAAATACCTTTTGTAATTAATAAAATATCAAACTAATTTATTGGAGGACTAGACTTCTTGTGACTATGGACTAAGTTGAAATACTAATTTAAATACTAAGTGTATATTTTACTAAAACTAAAATAATAGGAAACCAAACTAAAACAGAAAAAGTAAAGTAAATAAAAAGTAAAAACAAAACAAAATAGAAGAAAAAGGAACCCCCCCCCACTGGGCCAGTCGGCCCAACTGCTAGCAAGGCCGGCCCAAATCGGCCCAGGCCGCCCCCTCACTCCACCATAAACCCCACCCCGGTCAAACCCTAAACCGTGACCCGCACCCAGTCCCCCTGCACGATCCCCATTCCACTCTCTCGTCTCTCTCCCCCATCCCCGATCCAGATCGGGATCAGGGGGAACGAACCCCATGTCGCCCTGACCCCTCGACGAACCCCGCCGTCGCTGGAGCCATCCCGCCAGACCTTCCCTCACCGGATCTCTCCTCCTCAAGCCGCTCGCCGGAGCCGCCTCGCCTTCCTCTTCGTCGTCGACCGCGTCCCTGTCACCCACCTCGAGCACCGCTGCCTCGTGCCCTACAGCCCCCCTGTGAGCTCCTCCTCTCCTCCTCTCTCCCTCTCGCACCCGCCCGGGCGACCACTTCGCCGCGCCCCCATTTGCCGCTCGCGGCCTCGCCGCTGCCGTCGCCCCGCAGCCACGCGCGCTGGTGCTCCTGTGCGCCACCGCACGCATCGCTGTTCCCGGTCGGAGCCTCTCCGCCTTCCCCCGCCATCCACTATGGACGCGAGCTCGACCCGCGGCCGCGCCGACCTCCCCTGCGCCCTCTTCCCCTCGCCACCTCCCCTCTGGCCCGCCACCCTATCTGGCCGGCGCCCGTGCGGCCCCTGGCTGCCGGCGCCCGTGCCTGACTTCCCCTGCCCCCGCTCGGACTGGCAGGCGCCCGCCCACCTGGGGCTACGCCCCGTTTCGCCAGCGCCCCTGCGCCCGCACGCCCGTAACCGCATGACCCGGTGCCTACTAAGGCCTCTGGGCCACTGACAAGGGGGCCCTGCCCCATAACGTTTTAATAAAAAAAGGGAAAATAAAATAAAAAATAAATTATTAATTAATTATTAGTGAATTAATTAAGCTAATTAATCATCTTTAATTAATCTAATTAACTAGTTAGTTTACTTAAACAGTAATTAGTTTAACCTAAACCCTAATCAACTAACAGTGAATGACAGGTGGGTCCCACTGGGCCCACACGTCAGTTTGACCAGTCAACACCTCTGTTGACTGCTGATGTCATGCCGATGTCGTGATGACGTCAGCAAACACTGTTTTGGATAATGTTGAATTAAATTAAATTAATTAAAATTCTAAAAATGATTTAAAACTTTAGAAAATCATATAAAATAAACCATAGCTCAGTTGAAAATACTTTCTACATGAAAGTTGCTCAAAACGACGAGGCGAATCGGAATATGCAACCCGTTCGCCGGCCACGGGTCCCTAGGATAGTGAACCTGCAACATTTCACCTCCGGATCATCTGTCCGAAAACGCGAAACACCGGGGATACTTTCCCGGATGTTTCTCCCCTTCGTCGGTACCACCGACTATCGCGTTTGGGCACACCGAACACCGCGTATTTCCTTGTTACGATTTGTGATGATTTGTTTGCTCTGTTATTTATTGTGTTCCCTCTCCGTTACTTCTTTTCGATAGACCACGAGACTGCCGGCAACCCCCAGTTCGACTACGGAGTTGACGACCCCTCCTTCTTGCCAGAGCAACCAGGCAAGTCCCCCCCTTGATCACCAGATATCGCCTATTCTCCTCTATACTGTTTGCATTAGAGTAGTGTAGCATGTTACTGTTCGGTTACTCATATTCTGTTGCATAGCCTGTCATTGTTGCTACAGTCATTGATACCTTACCCGCAATCCTAAATGCTTTGTATAGGATGCTAGTTTTTCATCATTGGCCCTACATTCTTGTCAGTCTGCCTTGCTATACTACCGGGCCATGATCACTTGGGAGGTGATCACGGGTATATACTATACATATATACATACTATACAGATGGTGACTAAAGTCGGGTCAGCTCGTTGAGTACCCGCAAGTGATTCTGATGTGGGGGCTGGAAGGACAGGTGGCTCCATCCCGGTAGAGGTGGGCTTGGGTTCCCGACGGCCCCCGACTGTTACTTTGTGGCGGAGCGACAGAGCAGGTTGAGACCGCCTAGGAGAGAGGTGGGCCTGGCCCTGGTCGGCGTCTGTGGTTATTTCATAATAACACACTTAACGAGATCTTGGTATTTGATCTGAGTCTGGCCACTGGCCTATACGCACTAACCAACTACGCAGGAACAGTTATGGGCACTCGACGTCGTGGTATCAGCCGAAGCCTTCTTGACGACAGGGATGGAGTGGCGCGCGCCGGATTGGACTGGAACGCCTACACTTGTATAAGGGAGGCTAGGTCTGCTTCCGGCCGCCCTCGTAACGTGCAGGTGTGCAATGGGCGATGGGCCCAGACCCCTGCGCGCATAGGATTTAGACCGGCGTGTTGACCTCTCTGTTGTGCCTAGGTGGGGCTGCGACGTGTTGATCTTCCGAGGCCGGGCATGACCCAGGAAAGTGTGTCCGGCCAAATGGGATCGAGCGTGTTGGGTTATGTGGTGCACCCCTGCAGGGAAGTTAATCTATTCGAATAGCCGTGATCTTCGGTAACAAGACGACTTGGAGTTGTACCTTGACCTTATGACAACTAGAACCCGATACTTAATAAACACACCCTTCCAAGTGCCAGATACAACCCGGTGATCGCTCTCTAACAGGGCGACAAGGGGAGGATCGCCGGGTAGGATTATGCTATGCGATGCTACTTCGAGGACTTCAGTATACTCTCTTCTACATGCTGCAAGACGGAGGCTGCCAGAAGCGTAGTCTTCGACAGGATTAGCTATCCCCCCTCTAATTCTGGCATTCTACAGTTCAGTCCACTGATATGGCCCTTTACACATATACCCATGCATATGTAGTGTAGCTCCTTGCTTTCGAGTACTTTGGATGAGTACTCACGGTTGCTTTTCTCCCTCTTTTTCCCTTTCCCTTCTATCTGGTTGTCGCAACCAGATGCTGGAGCCCTGGAGCCAGACGCCACCGTCGACGACTACTACTACACTGGAGTTGCCTACTACTACGTGCAGGCTGCTGACGACGACCATGAGTAGTTTAGGAGGATCCCAGGCAGGAGGCCTGCGCCTCTTTCGATCTGTATCCCAGTTTGTGCTAGCCTTCTTAAGGCAAACTTGTTTAACTTATGTCTGTACTCAGATATTGTTGCTTCCGCTGACTTGTCTATGATCGAGCACTTGTATCCGAGCCCTCGAGGCCCCTGGCTTGTATTATGATGCTTGTATGACTTATTTTATTTTTAGAGTTGTGTTGTGATATCTTCCCGTGAGTCCCTGATCTTGATCGTACACGTTTGCGTGTATGATTAGTGTACGATTAAATTGGGGGCGTCACAGTGCATTCCTCAATGCAATCTCTCAGAAGGTGATCGATCCATAAATCATACCAAGGCTAAGGAGTGATGTGGTGCAATGTCTTGTCAGTTTTGAGCTGGTGTTCCCACCATCCTTCTTCAATATCATGACGCATGTCCTAGTTCATCTAGTTGATGAGATTGTCATTTTGGGCCCTGGTATTTCTACACAATATGTACCCCTTTGAGTGGTTCATGGGAGTCCTAAAGAAATATGTCTGTAACCGCGCTAGGCCAGAAGGAAGCATCTCCACGGGCCATCAAACAGAGGATGTCATTGGGTTTTGTGTTGACTTCATTCCTGACCTTAAGAAGATAGGTCTCCCTAAATCGCGGTATGAGGGGAGACTGACTGGAAACGGCACGCTTGGACGGGAGACAATAATATGCAGGGAGGAATATTCTTGGTCTCAAGCACACTACACAGTTCTACAGAACTCTACCTTGGTGACCCCTTATGTCGATGAACACAAGAACAGTCTGCGCTCCGAACACCCGGAGCAATGCGACGACTGGATTACATGTGAACACATCGCGACTTTCAGCAGTTGGTGGAAACACGTCTCAGAGGTGAAAACACTGTTTGTGATGAGCTGTACTCGTTGTCCAGGGGACCATCTTCGACTGTTATGATTTGGAAAGGATATGAGATAAATGGGAATACATTTTACATGATCTCCCAAGATCAAAAGAGCACCAACCAAAACAGCGGTGTCCACTTTGATGCAGCCACCGAGAGGGGAAAGGACACATATTATGGTTACATAGTGGACATATGGGAACTTGACTATGGAGTAGATTTTAAGGTCCCTTTGTTTAAATGCAAATGGGTCAATCTGTAAGGAGGCGGGGTACAGGTAGACCCATAGTACAGAATGACAACAGTAGATCTGAACAATCTTGGGTACACTGACGAACCGTTCGTCTTAGCCAATGATGTGGCTCAGGTTATTTATGTGAAGGACATGTCTACCAAACCAAGAAAAAAATAAGGAAGCGAATACATCATACGATGAGACAAAGCGCCACATAGTTCTTTCACGAAAAAGGGACATCATGGGAGTGGAGGGCAAGACAGACATGTCTGAAGATTATGAAAAGTTTCATGAAATTCCTCCCTTCAAAGTCAAGGCTGACCCAAGCATCCTAATAAATGATGAAGATTATCCATGGTTACGACGCAATAAGGAAAGGACACAAGCGAAGAAAAAGTGAAGACTTTGTCCACAACTATTATGATGATACCATGCCAACTTTCAACCTTTCCGTAGTTCATTTGAAATGCTTATTGTAACAGATAAGTTTCCGAATGAAATCCTGATATATACTTCGAAAAAGATTATCCGTTTTGTACATGAAGTGCATCCAGTTTTAGCCGTAACCCACACAACTTTCTTGCACATGCTATGTGGATGAAATGCTGATACCATGCCAACTTCCAACCTTTTCAGAGTTCATTTGAAATGCTTTTCAATTTCAGGGTCTTATAGCTCAAAATAATCAGTAAATGCATGAAAATTAACCCTCTCAACTTTTTAGCACATGCTATGCGGGTGAAATGATGATACCATGCCAACTTTCAACCTTTTCAGAGTTCATTTGAAATGCTTTTCAATTTCAGAGTCTTATAGCTCAAAATAATGAGTAAATGCATGAAAAATAACAAATGAAGTCAGAAAGGATTGCAGATTGATGATGTAAGTAGAAACCAAATAAAATAAAATAAACTCTAATAAAATATATAAGTAGAAACATAAAAAACTTCTATAAATAAGTAGAAAGAATTATCAAAGTATTTTCTGTGAAAAACATTAAAAGCAAAAAGTATTTTCATGAAATAAATACAAAAAGCAAAAAAGAAAATAAAATAAATAAGTATAAACAAAATAAACTTCTATAAATAAGTAGAAACAAAACAAAATAAAATAAAATAAATAAGTATAAACAAAATAAAATAAAATAAAATAAACTTTTATAAAATAAATATGTAGAAACAAAATAAAACAAAATAAAATAAACTACAACAAAATAAAAAAATAAAGCAACAAAGAAAACAAAAAAACTGGAAAAAAATTAAAAAAATGCCACCTACTAGGCCACCACAGCCTGAATACGACTAGAAACCCAGCTAGTTGGGCCAGGATTCAGGCCCGTAGAAGGCCCAGCAGGCCCACATGCAGATACATTGTGTTTAGGCCCGAAAGCCTGCATTTGAGAGGAGCTCGAGAGGGTAGCGGGAGTGGGGCTTATAAACGACTGTTGAGCTCCCTCAACTAGCAAGTTGGGACTAAACTTTCGTGCGGCGATGTGGGCAGCACAAGGCCTTTAGTCCCGGTTGGTGCCACCAACCGGGACTAAAGGTACGCATTGGTACCGGTTCATGCCACCAACCGGTACCCAATGCCCCCCCTTTAGTCCCGGTTGGTGCCACCAACCGGGACTAAAGGCCGCATTAGTCCCGGTTTGTCTCACGAACCGGGACCAATGAGTCGCCTATATAACTGGCACTCGTTAAAATTTCATTCACTTCGTTCTTCCCCGCCCGACGCTGCCAAGCTGCCCGTCTCCACCTCACCGTCGCCGTTGTCGCCCCGCGCCGCCTCGATGCCGTCCCGCGCCGCCCTGACGCCGTTGCCGCCCCCCGCCCCGCGCCCCGTGCCCCGCGACACCGCCGGCCCCTGCCCGTCGCTGCCCCGCCCCGCGCCGCCCCTCACCTTCGACCGTCGCCGCGCCGCCCCTCACGCACCGTCGCTGTCGCCGTCCCCTGCCTGTCGCCCTTGCCGCGCCCCTCACGCCGTCGCCATCCCCTGAGGTTGAATTTTGCTAATTTAATTTGATGTGTAGTTAATTTAGATGTGTAGTTAATTGAGTTAGATTTTGTTAGATTTTTTTGTAGATTTTTTTGTAGTTCATAGATTTTTTTTGTTAGATGTGTAGCTCATAGAATTGTTTTTCATATTGTGTAATTTGTTCATATTGTGTTAGATTTTTTTCTGTTAATAGATTTTTTGGTGATATTACTGTTGAATATGCATGTTTGTATGTTCATATATATGCAAAGATCGAATATGTCAATTTTTTATGATTTTTTTTGTTGATATAATTTTTATGATTTTTTTCTGTTGTAATTTTGTTCATAAAATTTTAATGATTTTTTTGTTCATAGAATTTTCTTTGTCAATTTATGTATATGTTCATATTGTGTATGTATAGGAAAATTGTGTATGATCAAAGTCATTTATGAATATGTTCATATTTAGAAGAGCGGAAAAAGGAAAATAAGAAGATAAAGTGTTTAATATAATTAGTTAGAAAAATAATAGAACTATAGTTAAACTAGTTTATTTTTAGTAAGTACTACTTTATTTTATTTATAGTAAGTGCTTAATATATAGTTGAACTAGCTAGTTGATTTAATAAACTGATTTATTTTACTATAGAAGTAGTTTATTTTTAGTAAGTGCTTAGTAGTTGAACTAGTTGATTTAATTAATAAAACTATTTTATTTTACTATATATAGAAGTAGTTCCCGCATCGATGTTGACGATGCCTATCCCACATCCTCGTCGTCGACTCGGCGGTGGAGGCCTGCTTGATCAGGGCCATGTCTGGGACTGGGCTCCGCCGGGCTGGTATTGGGAGGTGCTACCTTCCGGGGGGCGTAGGTTGGTGAGGAGCCATCCCGTTGTTGACCCGATCCTTGTTTGGTGGCGTTCGCGTGGGCCAGTGACGGTGCCGAGGCTTCCGGACACCACGAAGGTGGTACGTCACCGTGTTAGTGAGGAGGACGAGCACGTCTGTCGCTACATGGTTGCATTGGAGGGCAGGTTTGACAATACCTGGCAGGTTCTTCAGGGATCTCACTAGAGCTATGATCCTGTGATGGTTCCTTATCTTTGGGTGCCCACCGCCCGCGACTATACCCGTCGGGCGCTACAGTTCTAGCTGTATTAGCGATGCTATATGTATGATAGTATTCGAGGAGTATTAGTGATAATATTCGATGATGTACGGACACAAGAGATGATGTACTTTTGCTTATAATTGGATGCATGCTAATGTGAATACTGCTTTAATTATTTTACAATTTGGTTTTGCTTATTGATGCTCATATTGGAAAAGTACTCCTACTTTGAATGCTAAAATTGAAGAGCATTCTATGCAGAAATCTAGGAGCCCCCTCCATCATCCACGCCATCGTGGGGGTAGCTTCTCCTTCATTCCCGTGTGCTAGATAATTTGGTGTAATAATGCACTCGGGAATGAAAGGTGGAGTCACCATCATCGATAGTGTTCGGGATATAATTACTGAGTATAAACCGCCCCAGGAGGGGGCCGGTTCACACTCAACCATATTGAAGCCCACGAAGACCCGGAAGGTGGCGCTTTACTATGAAGCTTAGAGGCCCAGAGCCCAAAGGCGGATTAGGGCCCATAGTGGTAAACCGCCATAGTCATATAGCTTGTATTGTAAGATAAGGAAAGGAGAGACCGAGCCGAACACTTGTATGAGTCGGCCTCGGGACTCTGTAAACCGGCTGGGCGTCAACCCGTGTATATAAGGGGACGACCCGGCGGTGGTTCAGGGACAAGAAACAACAACTCGAGAGCCAGGCATAGCGTGTTTTGCTCCCTGGTTATCGAGATCCCAATAATTCCATCACAACTAGACGTAGTCTTTTACCTTCATCGAAGGGGCCGAACTAGTATAAAACTCCCGTGTCCCTTGTCCGGTTTAACCCCTTCAAGCTAACCCGTTGCGATGGCTCCACGACTAAGTCCTTTCACAAGGACATCTCACATGATAATTCCACGACAGTTGGCGCCCACCGTGGGGCTATCGCACGATGGTGTCGAGTTCTTGAAGGGCTGCTCTGAAGGACTTAAGGGATACGTGATCGGCCGGATGACCAAAAGTCGTCGCGGCAAGCTCTACATCGACGACAAAGGATGGGGCCCCGAAGCCGGCTCAATCGAGTACGGGTACCGGGTTCCCTTCGGCGGAATTCATGTCTTCATTGGCAAGATCGGTGAACCGGGCCCTGAGCCGAACACCTGCACCGACCTCGTCGAGACGGCTCAGCATGCGAGTCCAGCCCGGGTTACACCCGCCATGAAGCGTGTGTTCGTAGGATGTGTCCATGGGATCGGATCTGAACCGGTGTCTGAGGACGAGATGGCGGTATACTCTGACGGTGAATCATCCACTGGTGAAACTGAGTCCTTGTACCAGATTCAGGACGGTATGCCCGAGGGGTACTCCGATGGCAATAGTATTCCGGATCTCCTTGAAGCACCGAGCCGTGTTGCTATTTACATGGCCGACACACAGCCCGTTTTGCAGTCTTCATCTACCGCGGCAATAGATACCGGATCAGCGGCCGGGGCAGGTATTTCGGCGCGCTGGCCGGCGCAGGTTCTCGCCGGTTTAATGGATGCTTGGGAGGCCTTGTTAACTGCAACAGTTACCCCGAAAACACGAAATCAGGATGATGCATAGGTTGCAAGACTGAAAGAGCAAATTGCGCAGGCTAAAGAGAACTTGGTGGCCGAAGACAATAGGATGGCCGAGGAACAGGCCGCTTTGAATGCTCAATCACAGCAGATACAAGCACAGAATTACCGACTCATGTTAGATCGGACTGCGTTAGAGGATGTGATGCGAAGGAAATATCGGTCACGATTGCCGCCGGTTTACGAAGGGGTAAATCTCTTTCAGACATCAGGCGTTGGGCCGAGCAGTCCGGCGGCCACAAACCGAGTCGAGGCGCCTAGGATCGCCCCGGATCAGCCACAAGCAATGGAGTTACCCCGACGGACGGTTAACACGCCACAGTATATGCCTACGCCGCCGGGTCACTTTTCGAGCCCCTTGGATAACATGATTGCTGCGGCCTCACGCCTGGCCGCCATCCCGATGGAAGGAGATTCAATAGAGGCAGTTGAGACGAGGCGAGCAAGAGACCTCCTTCAAACCGCCGTAATGCAGCAGCAGGCTTATTCATACAGCCGGGATAGAATTCATTCAACTCCTCGTCCGAGCCCATGCTATAGCAGGTGGATGGACGAACCGGAAGTATCTAGTAGCGCGCGGCATCGCAGTGCTCAGGAAGTAGTGGATCATGGCAGGGCATGAAGGGATGGTGTTTTGGGTCGTCATCAACCCGCCCCAGTTCAGCCAGCAGTATCGGTTGACAGAGGCACCGGGCTTGCTTTCAGTTCCTGGGGAGTGCCGTGCCTCATTCCGGCCCTCCGTAACGTGCGTCTGCCCAAGGATTTCAAGGGTCCGCGCAAGGTGCCTAATTACACGGCGGATCAGCCTCCTGAGGCGTGGGTCGAGACTTACGAGATGGCAATGGAGATGCTGGATGTAGATGAGGCAGCTTGTGCAAAATACTTCACGATGATGTTGGAAGGAACAGCCCGTACCTGGTTGAAGAATCTGCCAGCTAACTCCATCGAGTCATGGGATCAGTTGAAGGCCCGGTTTATAGCCAATTTTAAGGATACGTGCAAACAGCCCATGTCCATTGTAGATCTGGATGCTTGTGTTTAGGGCGAGAACAAGTCCACAACTCGTTGGGTGTGCCGGGTCTTAGAAGTTTTGCACTCGGCCGACCAAATTAACGCCGGCCAAGCGATTATCACGCTGGAGCGTAATTGCCGATTTAAGTCACTGAAGGAGAAGTTGGGACGAATCAAACATCACTGCAACGACCTGGTAACCCTCATGGCAGCCTTGGTAAAATATGCCGATTCTGATAATACCAAGGATCCCGATTCTGATAATGAGAAACCGGAGAAGGGAAAGAGGAATGGCGGTGTGAAGGGACAGCAGCACAACCAGGGAGGCCATGGGAATAAAGGTAAGCGTAAAGCGGATTCAGATTTTGTGGCTAATGCTAATGTGCAGCGTCGTAAGGGTAAACCGCCCCAGCGTGGTGGATCGATGAATCTGGAGCGCTTGTTGAATCAGCCCTGTCCAAAGCACGGAACCAAAGAAGCCCCCGCAACTCATCTCTGGAAGGATTGCAATATTATGAGGCAATTCAAAAACTCTGATCTCTTCCGATATGATCAGGGCCCGTCGGGCGGTTTAGGTCCAGGTTTTCATGGTGGCGGCAGTTCAGGCTCTGGATTTCAAAACAATTAGAATAACCAGAACAACCAAAGCGGTAATAACCAGCAGGGTAATCAAGGGAATCCATAGCAGTCAGGTTACCAGAGTAACCCGAAGCAGCTGGTTGGTGGACAATATCATGTATTCACCACTAGTCTGTGCAAGCGAGATCTGAAGCTGCATAAGAGGGTAGTTAATGCGGTTGAACCGTCAGTTCCACGCTATCTACGCTGGTCGAAACAACCTATCGTGTGGAGTAGGGAGGATCATCCGCCCCGGGTTGACAATCCGGATCAGCTGGCTCTGGTGGTGGCACCTCAGTTGGGAGGTTACAAGTTCACCAAAGTACTTATGGATGGAGGAAGCAATATTAATATTCTATATTATGAGACATTCCGTCACATGGGGCTGACTGATAAGAATCTTAAACCGTCCAATACGGTTTTTCATGGTGTAGTACCAGGAAAGTCGGCGTATCCAGTGGGCAAGATTGCTTTGGAAGTTGTGTTTGGAGATGAGCATGATTCCCGGTCTGATACATTGACTTTCGAGGTGGTGAGAATCCAGAGCCCGTATCACGCACTGTTTGGCCGACCGGCTTATGCAAAATTCATGGCAAGGCCATGTTATATTTACTTGCAGCTCAAGATGCCGGGTGACAAAGGAACCATCACAGTTCATGGAAGTCGGAAAGTCGCTTTGGATTGCGAAGAGAGTGATGCGGCTTATGCTGAGTCGGTTTGTGCTACAGAGGAGTTAAAATTTTGAAAGGAAAATGTTGATCCGGCAGATATGACCCCTCTGAAGAAGCACACCACTGAGCACGACCCAACCCTGCACTTCAAACCGGCAGATGAGACGATGCTTGTTGACTTTGTCCCTGGTGATTCGTCCAAACAGTTCAGCATCAACACCAACCTGGATCCGAAATAGGAAAGCGCGCTCATCGAGTTCATCTGTGAGAACCGGGACATCTTTGCATGGAAGCCTTCTGACATGCCAGGTGTGCCGAGGGAACTCGCTGAGCACACCCTTAACATTGATCCGAAGTTTAAACCAGTCAAGCAATTCCTTCGTCGCTTTAATGAAGAGAGACGCAAGGCAATTGGGCAGGAGGTAGCCCGGCTGTTGGCGGCTGGGTTTATGGTTGAAGTTTTTCATCCTGCATGGTTGGCTAATTCGGTGCTGGTTCTTAAAAAAAACGGGACTTGGAGCATGTGTGTGGATTACACGGACTTAAATAAGGCTTGCCCAGCTGATCCTTTTGCTCTCCCGCATATTGATCAAATCATTGATGCGACGGCGGGTTGTGAGTGCCTGAGTTTTTTGGATGCTTACTCAGGGTACCATCAGATCAAAATGGCAGTTAAGGACCAGGAGAAAACAACCTTCATCACTCCCTTTGGAGCCTTCTGTTATGTTTCTATGCCCTTTGGGCTCAAGAGTGCTCAAGCAACCTATCAGCGTTGTGTGCAAAATTGTCTTCACACGCAGATTGGGCGTAACGTTCATGCCTATGTGGATGACATTATGGTGAAATCCAGGAAAAAGGAGACATTGATAGCTGATCTCAAAGAGATGTTTGACAACCTCCGGGTTTACAAAATGATGCTTAATCCGGATAAGTGCGTCTTTGGTGTTCCGGCAGGCAAGCTGCTCAGTTTTCTGGTGTCTAACAGGGGCATTGAGGCTAATCCGGAAAAGATCAAGGCAATCACATCCTTGGCCAAACCGACATGTATCAATGATGTTCAGCGTCTCGCAGGCCGGATCGCAGCTCTCAGCCGGTTCATCAGTCGTTTGGGTGAGAAGGCCATTCCCTTGTATCAAATGTTGAAGAAAACAGATAATTTCGTTTGGAGTGATGCAGCCAATGCGGCCTTTGAGGAGTTAAAGCGGCAATTAGTTGAACCGCCAGTTCTGACAGCCCCAGTTGATCATGAGCCTTTACTATTATATGTGGCTGCTAATGCCCGAGCAATCAGTGTGGCTATCATTGTAGAGCATAAAGAGGCTGGGAAGGAATATCCGGTTCAACGTCCAGTGTATTACATCAGTGAAGTCCTGATCGAGTCAAAGCAACGCTATCCACATTGGCAAAAGTTGGTGTATGGGGTTTTTATGGCCAGTCGGAAACTCAAGCAATATTTTCAAGGTCACCCCATCACAGTGGTTAGTTCGGCTCCTTTGTCCAAAACAGAGAAGCAACTGGCCGGGTGGCAAAGTGGGCAATTGAGCTTGGTCCACATGGTTTGAAGTATGTGCCTCGCACAGCCATTAAGTCGTAGGCTCTTGTGGACTTTATCAATGACTGGACCGAGTTACAAGCACCGGAAGAGAAACCGGATAATACGTACTGGACCATTCATTTCGATGGATCAAGGCAGTTGGAAGGCTCGGGGGCTGGAGTTGTTCTCACTTCCCCCCGAGGGGATAAAATCTGCTACGTCCTCCGCTTGATGTTTCCTTGTACTAACAATGCAGCTGAATATGAAGCCCTACTTCATGGTCTCCGCGTGGCTAAGAAGATGAACTTAACTCGAGTTCGTTGCTTCGGCGATTCTGATCTAGTGGCTCAGCAAGTTTCTGGTACTTGGGATTCTAAGGATCCACTCATGGCGGCTTACAGGCATGAGGTAGATATGGTGGCGGGTCACTTCAAAGGTTACCAGGTTGAGCATATTGATCGGCGCAAAAATGAAGCAGCAGACGCTTTGAGCCGACTTGGATCTCAGCGTAAACCGGTACCTCCTAACACCTTTCTAGATATATTGCATAACCCGTCTATTAAATTGCCTACAGAAGCGGATCTGCTGTTCCTGATCCGGAGGCACAGCTGGTGGTTGCTTTACACGTCGTGCCGGATTGGACGATTCCATATCTGGCATATATGAACCGGGGTGAGCTACCAAATGATCAAGTCCTGCCCCGACAGATAGTCCGGTGTTCTAAATCCATGGTTATCCACAATGGCGAGTTACACCGCTGTAGTGTTTCACGCATATTTCAGCGTTGTGTTTCTCCGGAAGAAGGCCAAGCGATCCTCCGAGAAATTCATGAAGGGGATTGTGGTCATCACGCCGGTTCAAAGTCCCTGGTTGCAAAAGCTTTTCGTCATGGGTTTTACTGGCTGACAGCTCATGCTGATGCAGAGGATCTGGTAAAGCGATGTGATGCTTGTCAAAAATTTTCCCGCAGAGCTCATGTTCTGGCTCAGGAGCTATGGATGATTCCAATCACTTGGCCTTTTTCTACTTGGGGGCTCGATATGGTGGGGCCTTTTAAGCGTTCCCGAGACAAGAAAACCCACCTGTTGGTGGCAGTTGATAAATTCACCAGGTGGGTTGAAGCGGAGCCTGTCAGCAACTGTGATGCAGCGATGGCGGTTCAATTTCTCAAAAAGATTATTTTCCGCTTTGGTTATCCACACAACATTATCACGGATAATGGTACTAACCTCTCCAAAGGTGAGATGGAGGATTTCTGTCAAAGAGAGCATATCCGGCTTGATCTAGCATCTGTAGCGCACCCTCAATCCAACGGTCAAGCAGAGCAAGCTAATCAAGAAATCTTAAAGGGTCTTAAACCCCGGCTCATGATTCCACTGAAACAGACGCCGGGTTGTTGGGTGGAAGAATTACCTTCTGTGTTGTGGAGTATCAACACCACCCCCAATCGATCAACAGGATATACGCCTTTCTTCATGGTCTACAGAGCAGAGGCGGTTCTCCCAAGTGATATACGTCATGATTCCCCCCGGGTTGCTAATTATGTTGAAGCGGACAATGAGCAAGCTCGCCAAGAGGCACTGGATTTACTAGATGAGAAGCGGGATATGGCTTTGGCACATTCGGCGGTTTATCAACAAGACTTGCGGCGCTATCACAGCCGTCGGGTTAGGACAAGAGCCTTTCAAGAAGGTGATTTGGTGCTCCGGCTTATCCAGGATCAGACCGGTATTCACAAGTTATCCCCGCCTTGGGAAGGACCCTTTGTGGTCATTAAAAATCTGCACAACGGATCATACTACCTCATTTACGTTCGAGATGACTCACGCAAATCTGAGGAGGAGACCCGGCGGCCCTGGAACATAGCTCTCCTCCGGCCTTACTACACTTGAGCCATAGGCTCTCTTTTATGTACATATTTTGATGATGTATATATTATCATCAATAAATAAATCGGCATCCTTGCTTCAAAGCGGGGCCTCTGCTGTTTTTTCTCAAACATTCTTTGAGTTACATGGGGGCTTCAGCTGACCAAGCGAAGTGTTATCCCTTGAACCGGCTATCACGCCACAAAGCTTGGGAGCTTCACACCCAAAGGGCCAAAGAGAGTTTCGATGCTATACACAACTCAAACATAGGCACCTAATGAGCACCGCTCATCATGTTACTTGGGGGCTCCTTGGTCCAATACCAAGAAGTCTAAATGGAGCCTTGTAGCTGGGTATCGACCCACGGCTTGGAAGCCTAGTATATTTACCTAAAACCCTGGGTTAACCTGCCTTCATCAAGTAACAGACTCCTATCCAGGTCATCCTGGCACGGCCCTCCGAACGTTTGACAGTTACTCTCCTTGAGACCCTGAACTTGTAAAAGTTAAAACGGTGATTGGCTAGTTGGAGGTCTATCTTAAAAGGCTTTGTTAAATGGTTCAACTGAATTGCCTGGCAGCCCACAAAAATCCTCGCATTTGGGCCTGGCAGCCCCCAAAAAGCCTCGACTACACGGTTTCCATTTGAACTTTGGCTAAATTTTAAACCGATTTTTTGGCTTGTTCAACCATCTTCTAAGACCGGAATTTCTTAAACCGTCTTGGTTTGCAACTTTACGTTGACAAACCTTTATTTTAAACCGGAGTTTTCTTAACCCGGCTTAGCATTGATTTCCTGTCAACGGCCCGGATCGTCTGGCGTGAATCATCACCTGGCATGACTTAATCTACGACATCAGAAAATGATGGCGATACAAATACTTCAGATTTGGGTTTTTCACCCTTATCGTAATTCAAGTTGGCTCGCCAACTAGCCAGGGATCTTGTACTACCGGTATGTATAAATTCATATTATTATTTGATTATCAATCCGGCATATTTTGGGCATTATGACCCGTCCGGCGGTAAACCGCCAGGACCCCTTGTCTTTTTATGCATACAGGAACTACATATTATGATCCTTGGAACAAACATTTATATTGATATGGCGGATCAATGCAAAATATCTCTTGCACGATGGCAGCAGATCAGCATAAGTTTTTTGCTATCCTATTACACGGCACTCCAAGGCCCAAAATATGGAAATATTCATTGATCGTTCCTGATGTACCAACTGCCTCGACGGATTAAGCTTCTTCACCGGGTTGACGTGAGGTAGATGGATCATCTGGCGTCGGTTCAACCTCCTCTTCATCCACTGACTGGAAGTCATTGGTGGTCCGGTCAATCCGGGTTAAGGCCTGAAAGACAGCCTCTTCACTTATAAGCTCAGCCGGATCAACATCAGGAGCGTAAGTATGCTTACGGATTGGTGGAATGAGGCTCTGCACTTCAGGAATCACCGCTTCAACCCGTTTGTTGTCTGCATCATAGAATGATCGGTGAACCGTCAGGTTCGCCTCTTTGGCTAGTTGACTTGCCAAAGGACGCATCTCCCTTGTTACGCATTTCAGGGCGTCATTGTCAAATTCTTCGCCATTTTCTTGGGCACTGGGGAAGCCTTTGGATATATCAGCCAGGTCAAGGTCAGCTATCCATGCCTTGGCCCGAGTCAGCGCCAGCAAAGCACCGGCCCGAGCAGCGGATCGCTTTAGCTCTTCTATTTGTGCTGGCGTCATTGAAAGACGGTCCAGCGTATCTTCGATAAGTGTTGGTGCCGCATTATCATATGACGTTGCGCATATAACCCGTTGAGCGCCGGTATACAGCTGCTCAATCAGTGTATATGCCGCTTTAAGCTTCTTCTGCATGTCAGAACCCAGGTGAGCGATGCGATTTCCTATATCGGTTCAAGAAATACATGTTAAACCGATGAAATTTCAAAGGGATACAACTTTTGGCAACCACTACTTACCAAATATGGCAAAGGCCATGGCATTGATTTGGTGCTTCAGTCCAGATAATTCTTCTGCCACCGGTTTAAGAGCCGATTCAGCAGTCTCTGTCCGCTTCACCAGTCCGGCCTTCTCGCTTTCCCAGTTGGCCTGCTCAGATTTAAACCATTCTTTAAGTTGCTCTATGGTGGTCAAAGCGGTTCTCAGCTCATCCTTGGCCTTGGTGGTTTCTGCTTGTTGGGTCTCAAGGTTTGCTCGAAGATCAGCAATTTGTGAGGTTTGTTGATTTATTTCACTCTGCAACAGTAAGAGAGCATGTTAATATTTTTCTTCAAAGTCCCAAGCGTATAACCAGTTATACACTCAGCACTTGGGGGCTAATGCGGATTGTTTTTATGCGGATACTTCAAGTCCCAAGGATTAATACAAGCTTTAATCATGGCACTTGGGGGCTAATGTGTATTTGATCAAGACAAAGAACAGTTCACAAGGTACAGCATGAAGAATATAAACTACCGGTCTAACTTTCTCAAGACAAACCGGCCCTTGGGGGCTACAATGCAATGAAGGTGTAGAAATTCTAAAAGTGCAATGTTTACCTCATAGCGTTCCTTCATTAGATTTACTAAACCGGCTTCATAATCACGGCTTGTATACAGTCAGTTCAGAAAACCGGAATGAAGGTCTTGAGCAGAGAGATCGGTATAAGCAGACAAATCAGTCTTACCCTTCCCTTTGTTCATGGCAGCAAATTCATCTTTAGCAGTATGCTTTGACAGAGCAACCGGATTACCAGGGGCGGTATATGCAGTGCCTGTAACAACAACATCATCATCCTTGGCCGGGCTGGAAGAGTCAAGATTCTGAACAGGGCTTGGCGGTTTGTTAGCTAGACTTGGCGGATCAGCAATTGAGTCCCGTTGTTCCATTGTCGGGCTCGGGGGAGCAGGAGGATTTAAAGTATCAGCCTCTGCAGTCGGTTCAGCTTCTGGCGGGTTAGCATTACCATCTTGATTTGGCCCAGCAGAGCTATCCATGGCAACTTCCGGGTTTTGGTTATGATACTCGGGGGTCTTTTCCGGATCAACTTCAACGGTAGGGTCGCTGGTCTTGGCCTTTTTGCTTAATCGAGCTTTGGCGCTATAACACCAAAGGTTAGAGTATGACAAACCGGCAAAATAAAGTTATAAATCAGGTAAACACTTACCCGGCAACTACTTTGAGAGGAGGTAATTGGGTGGTCGACGAACCGCCAGACGAGCTAGAAGAAGCCTGGTAACTCGGGTCAGATGGATTGAGAGGGCATCGGAAGAAACCTTTTAAAGGGTATTGTTTTTCAGGAGAACAAATCAACTCTGGACGGCGTTTCCGGGGGGGCGTATCAGCTAAACCGGACGAAGTGATCTGTTGACCACTATGCCGGGTTATGCGACGTTCTTCTGCTTGCCGTTTCTTCAAAGAAAATTTTGGATCCAAATGAGCAAGGGGCTGAGATTGTTTTATTTTCCGGACTGTACGGTGAGTTCTTTGAACCGGCACAGGGTCCGAGTCGGAAGAAAGAAGAATTACCTCAACATGATCTGCATGGCTGGCTTCAGCATCATCCTGAAGATGATCACTGTCAATAAGATGTATAAAAAAGGAGCCAAGTGAGTCAAGTTCTACCTCAGCATTTGATTCTTCTTCCTCCGGCGGTTCAGAAGAATTGGCAGCTTTCTTCTTTCCGGCCTTCTTGGTGACCTTGGTTTTTACACGAGGAGCACGGGCCGGTTTATTACGTTTCTAGAAAGAGCTGTTGGCCTGAAATTAAGGCAAGGAAAGGTTAGTAAACGGTCGATGTGGAAATCAGAAAAGTATGTACATGAACTTACCGCCGACGGTTTATTGGAGACGCAAAACGGAGCCAAACCGGTTTGGCTGCATGCAACGACCGGTTCATCAGTGACTTCAAGCTCGGTCATTATTACTTCATGAAACCGTTGAGGATCTTTTACACTTCCGGTATACTCATGCATCAATCCGGGGCGGCGGCTCAAAGGCAGAATGCCCCATGAAACCCAGCAGCGGACAAGATCAATGTCGGTTAAACCGTTGGCCATCAGAGCCCGGAGCTTGGTGAGTTGAGGAGAAAAATTCTTCCGTTCCGCGGCGGTTAGACGCAGAGGCATTGGGTGGCCGTTGCTAAGCCGGTGAGGGCGGTAGCCCGGCAAGGGATTTTCTCCATCAGGAGCAGTATTCCGGCAGTAAAACCAGGTCTGGTTCCAATCTTTAGGATGGCTATGGTGTTTGGCATGAGGGAAATCAACTTCTTTCCTCTTTTGAATTGATACGCCACCAAGCTCTATGTTGGGGCCATCTGAGAATTCTGTGCAGCGGTTCAGATGAAAAAAATCCCGGAACAGCTCCACGGTTGGCTCTTCTTGAAGGTAAACTTCGCATAATACTTGAAGTTGCATATGTTTGAGACAGAGTTCGAACCAATATCTTGCGGATGGAGTTGGAAGCTGGCAAGGACATCCCGGAATTTTTTTGATCCGGGCGGACTAAATCCCCGGTCTAAATGTTGCATAAAAACAACCACCTCTCCCTCTTGAGGTTCAGGTGGACATTCCAATTCCGGAACTCGCCAGTGGAGAATGTTCTTCGAAGCTAAAGTGCCAGTGATGACGTAACCATTGATCTGTGTCTCTGTGATCCGGGATGGAACCCAATTGCAAGCAGAAAATTGCTTCGACATTCCGGAATGAGGAACTGAAAATAAAAAGTGCCGGTTTAAGGCGTCTAATTCAGTGTTAAACCGGAGAAGGATACTGTGCGAGTTCAGTTGGCGGTTTAAGAGAGAGCTTATGTTATATGGCGGATTGACTTTTAAGGAGTTAAACCGCCTATAGGCAGGATGGCCAGAATTCCAAATTTCTGCTAAGTGTTACAAAAACAGGTTTCACAATATGGCATTATAATTTTGGATCTACCATGGATAATCTAAGAAAATGTTCCCGGGCCCTACAATGGCGCTAAAGAGGAACAGAGACGAACCAGATGGAGTCGATTCAGAAACAGTAAGATACTACGGTACGGTGATCTAGCCGCAGTTCAAAACTATCAGGCACACATATGTATATTCAACAGGAAGACCAGAAGGAGGAACACGAAAGAACTGATGAACGGCGATGAACATGGATGAACTTGAAACCCTAATGGAGATCTAGGGTTACAGGGAAGCGAACTTACCAGGGTCACATGGCGGCGGAAGAACGCGGCAGGGTCTCTGGAACAAACAGGGTGATGCAGCGGCCTTGGTTGGTGCAGATTCGAAGATCGACGGCGGCGGCGGCGCTGGGGTTTCTTCCGGTCGCGAGGAAGAAGAAGAGAAGAAAGGGGAGAAAAGGAAAGTACCCGTCAGGTGTATTTATAACAAGGCAGGGAGATAAGTGATAGGCGTGAGAATCGAGGAGTCCAAAGCGGCAAGTGGCGCGGTTGTCGCCTCGATTTCCGGGATGGCATTAAATAAAGGGAATCTTTTATTTATTTTTACAGAAATGACGTCATGATATTCCGTTGCTGTATCCAGAGGATGACGTCCCGGCGGTTTAACAAAGTTTATAAAAGAAGGCATCATCGCGGTTTACGAGAAATGAAGGAAGGCGTTCACAGGATTCTGCTAAGTATCAAAGATTAACATGAACAGGTTCAAATCAATCTGGGGCCTAATGTTGGGGATATAATTACTGAGTATAAACCGCCACAGGAGGGGGCCAGTTCACACTCAACCATATTGAATCCCACGAAGACCCGGAAGGTGGCGCTTTACTATGAAGCTTAGAGGCCCAGAGCCCAAAGGCGGATTAGGGCCCATAGTGGTAAACCGCCATAGTCATATAGCTTGTATTGTAAGATAAGGAAAGGAGAGACCGAGCCGAACACTTGTATGAGTCGGCCTTGGGACTCTGTAAACCGGCTGGGCATCAACCCGTGTATATAAGGGGACGACCCGGCGGCGGTTCAGCGACAAGAAACAACAACTCGAGAGCCAGGCATAGCGTGTTTTGCTCCCTGGTTATCGAGATCCCAATAATTCCATCACAACTATACGTAGGCTTTTACCTTCATCGAAGGGGCCGAACTAGTATAAAACTCCCGTGTCCCTTGTCCGGTTTAACCCCTTCAAGCTAACCCATTGCGATGGCTCCACGACTAAGTCCTTTCACAAGGACATCTGACGTGATAATTCCACGACAGATAGTCAACCCGTGATTAATAATAATGAGCTAATTTAGGCTTTTTAGTACATATATTTAATTGTACAAGTTTAATATTTGAATTATGAACATAGGCCGGAAATGTCATACTCAGACGACGAAAACCGCCCAGGGGAGTGCGACTGGTGCCACGACGACCGAGGTATGTGCGACAGGTTCCTTGAGCTGGACGAAGATCGGCGCTTCAGCATTAAGCTCGAGGAGACCATCGATGTTGAAACGGTACGCTACGATGACAATTGTTTTTTTCATAATTAAGCACGACTTCAACTATTTCAACATGTATTTTTCATCTTTTCCAATTCTACTAGCTTATCCCATGCTATCCAAGACGCTATGTCTTGGAGAGGATGGGTTTTGAAGACCATGAAAGTATGGAAACCAAAAAAGTTCACCTAAGGACCCATCATGGTGTGGATTTTGAAGTAAAGTTGTACAATGCTAAGAGTGTAACCCATTTTGGTTGCAAAAATTGGGAAGCAATTTGGAAGATGTATGGTTTTGATGAGGATATGCTTGTCACGATGGATCTTGGTGATCCTACAATTGAGCAAGACAATATGGACATTTGGGTCCTTGTGGATACACTTCCAATTCTTCCCCCATGTGAGCTTCTCAAACATAGTTATTAAGTAATTTATATTGTTTATTTCAAAATAGTTGACAGCTTATTTCCATTGACAGCTTATTTTCATTCTTCAAAGAATGTGCGGAAGATGGTAGACAAAACCCACTACACCGATGGCTCCGAATTAACTTATAAGGAGAAAAATCATCTGATTGCATTTTGTACTGATCTTGAGAATTACAATATCTAGAATCGAACTCCTCAACATTATGGTCAATACGTGGCACTAGTGCACGTGTTGAACTACGGTAACTACCATGGAGATACCCTGGTAAGATTTTTTACTATTACGACATCCGTTCATCTTTTTGCATACTTCTAAAACTAGTACATCATTGCTAACTACGAAGTTATTACTATGTTTTTCAACAGATAATCCCGAATGATTGTGTGCCTCATCTGATGTATACGCACGACCACCTTGATGTTTTGAACATACAACCATGTCGTCCTACGAATCTCAACTATCCATACCGGATTTCTAAAAGAAGTGGAGACATGACAATCAAATAATGGAAAAAATGTATGGACAGTCGTAAGGAGCTTCTTGGAAGCAAAAGGAAGCGAAGCGCAAGAATTGGAGACACGATGATCTCCATTCTTCATAATGGAGAGTCATGGTCTATATTGTTTTATGCTATTTTATCTTAAGTGTGTTTAGGTCTACCTGATACTTATGATGTGCTAAGAACAATTATGTAGGGTTGGGTTCGATGACTATGAGTATCATGATCATATGACTTGTTATTAATAAGGAGTAGAAGTTGTATGATGATGCATGATTAGTAGGACTTGTTATTATATATGATGATGTATGATGCAAGCATGAAGATTTATTATATATCAGCGGGTGAATTGAACATAACAGTAGCGTTGGTAAACCAAGCACGAATATAAGAGAGGACACTTCTCTCTATTAGGTAGCTAATAACAACCTAAATTAACCCCCAAAACCCCTAAACTAGCCACTTTCAAAAAAAACTCAGCTGCAGCCAGCTTCTGACATGTGGATGCCTTTTGGTCCTGGTTTATGTCACCAACCGGGACCAAAGGCCCCCCCTGCCTGGGCTGCCCTCAGCGGCCACGTGTAGGCCCATCTGTCCCGGTTCGTGTAAGAACCGGGACTAAAGGGGGGAGGCATTAGTAACAACCTATTAGTCCCGATTCAAGAACCGGGACTAGAGGGCCTTACGAACCGGGACAAATGCCCTGTTTTCTACTAGTGATCCCGCACCCGTGGATGTCCACCACTTATCCGTCCATGAACCTCACCTTCCCGATGATTGAGCGGTCCAGCTCCGTGAATGCATCGACCGAACCAGTCATGTGGTTCGTGGCACCAGTGTCAAGAAACCAACCCTCACTTTGCTTGCCGCCTGCAAGCGTGGGTGTGGTCACGGATTTCTCCTCATTGAGGAAGATGAAGCCACACGCACACGCCGTTGCCAGGGAGTCATCTCCCGCCAATGTAGTAGACTAAAAGTGCATTAAGTCGACAAGAGGGAGGGGGTGAATAAGCGATTTTTACTAATTTGTCACTAAGGAATTTCAGGGTGAGGAAATTCCTAAGTCACGAACAACTATAAGTGGAATAAGTACTCAAGTGTAAGCATAACAGAGTAACAACATAGTCATCATGATGAAATGAGAAAACAAACACAAAGCACAAGTAGCGTAAACACAAGATAAGCAGGCTGAAGACAATGTGACTGAAGAAATTGGATTGAGGAAATAGAGAAAATCTTCAGTAAAAGTCTTCAAATAGTAATGATCAGGTTCATCAACACATGAATGAGGAAATGAAGAGGCTTGAAGAAATAGAACCAGTAGGCTTGGTGAAGACAATGATTTGGTAGACTAGTTCCAACTGTTGTGACAGTTGTATGTCTGGTTGGAGCGGCTGAGTATTTAAACTCGAGGACACACAGTCCCAGACACACTGTCCTCACCGTATTCTCCTTGAGCTAAGGTCACACAGACCTCTCCCAACACTCGTGGTAAGTCTTCACAGGTGACTTCAAAACCTTCACAGACCTGGTCACTCGGCGATCCACAATTCCTCTTGGATGCTCAGACGATGACGCATAGCTGTCTGGAGGATACATAGTCCTCAAAGGTAATAAGCGTCGGTTCCACACAGGAACAATCTCTTCGGTGATGCTCAGTCACTTTGGGTTTGTAGGTGTTTGGGTTTGGTTTTCTGGGTTTTCCTCACTTGATGATTTTCGCTCAAAGTCCTCGGAGGATGGGATGCTCTCGATGACAAATGTCAGTTTCGCCCGGAGCAGCCAACCAACTAGTGGTTGTAAGCGGTGGCTATTTATAGCCTATGGGGCAGCCCGACATGAAAAACATAAATGCCCTTCAATGATATGACCGTTAGGTGGTAGGATATTTTGGACAGCTAGTGCGTGGCACAACAATGGTCGAATTTGAGGTATCAAATTCCTCAGGGCTATCATGTTCCTCATTGTGTAGGCAATCCGCACTAGCGAATTCCTAACTCCTCAATCAGAACAAATTCCTCAGAGACCAGAAGATCTTCGTCTCTGTCACTAAAGAAATTGACTGAGATGATATGAGATTTCCAATGGCTTCACTAGAAAGGATTGGGTAGATGTAGGATTTTGTGATGAGCATCACTTGGAAATTAGTTTCCTTAGTATTACCTCGACCCACTTTAACCTTACGGTGTTTCCTGTGACTCAAGTAAGAGAAAATGAAACTACGAAAACAGAAGTCTTCACGCTTCATAATCCTCGCATGAATATCCAAGTCTTCAAGGTCACATCAATTTCTTCACTTTCAAAATCTTCAGGAGAACCGAAGTCTTCAGCTGAAGACATGCATTTTTAGGGATCGACATTCAACGTAAATATCAAACTCCTCATTGACTTATAGAGCATGTGTACACTCACAAACATATTAGTCCCTTAACCTATAAGTCTTCAATACACCAAAATCACTAAGGGGGACTAGATGCACTTACAATCTCCCCCTTTTTTGGTGATTGATGGCAAATAGGTTAAGTTTTCAACGGGGATAAACATATTAATTGAAACTGCTCAATGGGGAATTTGATCACAAGATATAGAAGAACTTCCCCTGAAGTTGTGCATATTTGAGGAATTTGCTTTTGATAGAAGATGCATATTGTAGAGTAATATCATGGAAATCTCCCCCTATATCTTGTAATTCATGCATGCATTTAACATATCGAATGAAGAATTTGAAATGCATGATGAAATATGGTGATTGATGTAATTCAGCATGCGTGCATAACATATATGAGGAAATAGCATGCAGAACAATAGAGGAAAAGTATCAGGTCAACATCGGACTTAAGTTTACAACTCGATCCAACAAATACTTCAGAAGAGCTAGAGTTGCAACTAAACAAAAAACGCCCATATAAGTAGACCCGCTTGAAGACTAACTCAAATTTCTCCCACTTTGTCATCAAATGACCAAAAGGGATGAAAAGTGAGGACTAACGCCCCTGAAGAATATCATCACGAAGTCGATGGAGAAGCGCCAACGTTGTTGGGGTCGGTTGTTGTAGTAGGGCCTGCCGCACTGTCGTCCAAATCTTCATTTTCATCAGTCTCGCGCGATGAAGAAAACGAGCTGGCCACCAAAGAAGGAACTTTGACTTTCTTGAATTTCTTCGACGGCCACTTAGACCAGTTGAAGTCCTGCTTGAAGCCCATCTGATTAAGACCTTCTTCATCGAAGAGATGAGACAGAACAGCCCAGGTGCGATCAAATACTTCATGGAGGTAGTAGTGGTTCTTCTTCACTTACTTGTGTGTAGCAGTCATGTTGTGAAGAATTGAACCAAACTGACGCTTGACCCATTTGTGGTTGCGATCGACCTTCTGATAAAGACTGAGGAGGAGCTCACGATCAGTCATCACCCTTGGAGCTGTGCCTTAAGGATTTTGCTTGGAAGCATTGGCGGCAGAGTCATGAGTGCTAGAGTCATCATTGGTGGAGTAGGATGCAGCTTTGCGGAACTGTCCATCCAATGGATGGATGGATTCATCAATAATAGTGGCCTTCCCTTCTCATCAGCCGAGCAAATAGTCTGCTTGAGGACTTCAATGGGCGGCAAGTAGCTGCCATGATTAAGTGTATCAGCTTGGTACACTACAAGAAATATGTCAACTAGTGACCTTCTGTCAGTGACCCTGGAAGAATTGGTCATAGATCTATGACCATTTGTGACCAATTGGTCAAAAGCTGTTCGAGGGGCTCCAAACCGTAAACCATTGCGACCATTTTGGTTAGAAAGGTCGTAATTTCCTTACACGAAATGGTCATAAAGCAAACAGCGCTGGTCCGCTGCCTTATTTCTAGTTTTTAATGACCAATATAGATGGTCATAGCCTTGTAAATTGTGGTGGGTTGCGATGACTAGGCGCCATCTCGTTAGTTTTGCCTATGTGTCATGTCCATGTGTGATTTTTTGCCCTAGGTTGTGAAGCAACCTATATTTCTGTTATTCCAAAAATTCCTAAAAAATTCTCACAAATTCTTTGGATCATATCTTCATCAAATATGTCACAAATCTTCCTTGCCTAGTTCAAAGATAAGTTAACAATATTCATTTTCGTATTCTGTTCATAGCAGCACTTTGTGAAGGAAGTGTTATTTATATATTCTTGATTTCCCTAAAAATTTGTGAAGACATTCTTCGTAGTATATGATCATCCTCAGCTAAAACTCACGCCCATTGGCCATGTGCATTACCTGTACCGCTAATCAAACACTTGGCTGCTAGTTCATGTTTGAGCATAGTTTGGTCTCCTCATGAGAATCTTATGTTATAATTTTGTTCCTAGCACCTACCTGGGGAGTGCCCACCCACTAGACATTCCTAGTCCACCCAGAAGGCATGGCAACACCACGGTCACGAGGTGACCACACGATGGGCATGTGAGCTTACGCGCTCTATAGTTGGGGCCCTCGGTCACCGTTGAAACCTCGATGTATCGCCACCGAACCATGCATTTCTCATTAAATAGGTACTTATGTACCTAGAAATGATTGTTGGAAAAAATAAAGAGCAAACTATGAGGCAGCTGCAGTTCAAATTTGACCCGCTTCCTACTAAATCAGCGGGAATTTGTCTTTTTCACGAGAGGTGGATCAAAACTTTTGACACCCAACTATTTTGTCAATTGTGCATTAAATATGTCCTAGTATTTTATAAAATTCATTAGGTCCAATTTTGTAACAAATATATGGTAGGTCCTTCACAAAAAAACTCATTTCGGTCACTCGGAAAATTGAAAATGATTTTTCCGTGCAAAGAAAATGAAAACTCCCTTAGGCTACATTGTCTCGAATCCCAAGATGCACCCTTGTGCACAATATGTGATCATTTGAACAAACTATGTCATGAATGTGGCCATAAGATTGATCATTTGGCTTGAAAGCCATGAATCCTCACGCATGGTAGCTCATTTATGAGAACAGTTTTTTAAAATAATTGCCATATTACAAGTTTACTATTTTTCCTGGAAACTTGGTTACATATAATGACACAATGTGAAGGTTTTCCAATTTTTTGATTTTTTTGAATTTTTTATGCCCGTTTCAAAATGCGGTCAAAATGACGGGCTTGACAGTTCCTAGCTAGTGGTTGAATCTTGGAAATTTTTTGATGTTTCTCTGATTAAATAGATACTTTCGTACCTAGAAATGATTTTTGCAAAAAATAAAGAGCAAACTATGAGGCAGCCACAGTTCAAATTTGACCCGCTTCCTACTGAAACGGCGGAAATTTGTCTTGTTCACGAGAGGTGGATAAAAGCTTTTGAAACCTAACCATTTGGTCAATTGTGCATTAAATATGGCCTAGTATTTTAGGAAATTGATTTGGTCCAATTTTACAATAAATATGTTGTAGGTCCTTCACAAAAAAAAACTCATTTCGGGCACTCAAAAAATTGAAAATGAATTTTCCATGCAAAAAAAATGAAAACTCCCTTAGGAAACATTGTTTGCCATTCCAATATGCACCCTTGTGCACAATATGAGATCATTTGAATAACTATGCCATGAATGTGGCCATAAGATTGATCATCTGGCTTGAAAGGCATTGATCTCCACACATGATAGCTCGTTTCTGAGAACACTTTTGAATAATAATTGCCGTATTACAAATTTATTATTTTTCCTGGAAACTTGGCCAGATATAATGACACAATGCGAAGGTTTTCAATTTTTTTGTTGAATTTTGTATGCCCTTTTCAAAATGTGGTCAAAACGACGGGCTTGACAGTTCCTAGCTAGTGGTTGAATCTTTGAAAAACTTTTGATGTTTCTCTGATTAAATAGATACTTATGTACCTACAATGATTTTTGGAAAAAATAAAGAGCAAACTATGACGCAGTTGTAGTTCAAATTTGACCCGCTTCCAACTGAATCAGCAGGAATTTGCCTTTTTCATGGGAGGTGGATAAAAGCTTTTGAAACCCAACCATATGGCCTAGTATTTTAAAAAATTGATTTGGTACAATTTTGCAACAAATATATGGTAGGTCCTTCACAAAAAACTCATTTTGGGCACTCGGAAAATGGAAAACGTCTCTTTTGTGCAATGAAAATGAAAACTCCCAGATCAACATTGTTTGTCAAACCAAGATACACACATGTGCACAATATTCATTCATTTTAACAAACTATAAGTGATTAATATGTTGAATGTTTGCCATAAATAAGAGGATAAAAAACCATAAGAGAAACAAAAGGAAAAAAACAAAATTACACAAGGTTGATTCTGATTGGTGGAATCCGTTGCGGCATGGATCAATGACGTGGCAAATATCCGTCCATCCATCCGTCCATCCAACCCACTGCAGCCTCTCTCTCCCTCTCTCTCACGCGCGCGTGAACCCTAGACGATCCAGATCCCTCCTCGCCTCCACTCCTCTCCCCGATCCAGATCCCTCCGCCGCCGCCCCGTCTTCCCCTTCCTTCCGCCGCCGCCGCATCCTCCCCTTCCTTCCGCCGCCCACCTATCCCCTCGCCTCCACCACTCACCTCTCCCCTCGCCGCTGGGCTGCAGCCATCTACACCCTCCCCTCCCCTCCCCTCCACTCACCACAAGACAAGAGAAGAAGAAAGGGAGGGAGCTCTGCCGCCACCGGCCAGGTCGCGCCTCTTCTCTACCCTGGATCATATCCAACATGATCCAAACCACATCCATCCATTGGAGGCACTGGAGGCGCACTACGTGGGCTGTCGTATCATGCGCTGCGCCATCTGCGCGGTTCTACTGGGCGGCGACCCGGCGGCGTCCGACACGCTGCTCACCCACCGGCATGCAGCGCCGACCAGGCGGCCTGTGAGGCCGCTTGCACCGCCTCCGTGCGATGTGCCTCGCCTCGTCGCTTGCGGCGATAGCCACCCCCGCCGAGCTTTGCACCATGGCCGGCAGAGGCTCCACAGGAGACCCTTGTCTCGCCGCTGTTCGAAAAGCATGAGATCTCGCATCAGTGCATCCACTTCATATTCTTCTAGTGCTGATACTTTTCTCTGAATTCATAATTTGTCGCAGAGAAGATGCAACCTGCAGAACGCAAGAAAGGGCTGTTGTGTGTTGCATCCTCGCCATGTCTGGACATCAAGGTTGGGAAGACCTGCCAGATGTCCTGCTTCATTCGATCGTTGCTCTGCTGGGCTCCTTCTTTGACCTTCTTGCCTTCACGGTCTGTAGGTTCTTGTCATCGTCCTGCGTGAGCTGCCAACAGCTCATCCATCTGACCAAACCGAGGTGGTCTGCTTCTTCCAAGACGAGCACCTGATCGGCATCGACGTGCGTGCCTGCAAGGTCTTGGGGTGCGAGGTCTATGAGCTGATTGAGCCGCCGCGCGAAGACATTGCTTCCCGCTTCGTTCACGGTTGGCCGCTGCCACCGGCTCCCTGCTAAGGTAACTCACTGTACATTTCTACTGTATGATTCTCTGATTATTTGCAGCTAGCTTGTTAGTGATTGTAATTGGTGAGGTTCTGTGGCATTGTTAAAGGGCTAGCATTTCAATTGTTGCTGCAAATGTTGATATTCTCATAGGCTAGCTTGTGTTTATTGATGCTCCAGGTAGTTCTTATGTTTGAGAAGTGTAAGGGGCTTAAAATGAGCTTTTAGAGTAAATTAGTCCTCTTTGAATCTGTCCATGGTCATATCTGTGCGAGATTTATATATAACTTACTATTTAGTGTTTAATAATCAAACAAGATGTAATCCACATTATGTGTTCCACTAAAAATTGACTTTAGTTGTGTAATCCACATTATGTATTCCTATTTACTATCTGCATACCTTTTATGCTTAAATTGATTTTTATATATGCTTGCTATGGGTTTCCATTCAAAGCTATAAGGTCATCAACTGCTATTTATTCAACTTTTTTCTTCCCTGTATGTGTCAAGCTTAGTCATGTTTACATACAACTTCAGTAAATGGCATTGTATATGTTTTTCTGAGTAAATGCAATATACACAAGCTATACAGATTACTTAACTGAATTTGTTATATGCTGCAGTGTTAACTGAATTAGAGAGCCTAAACTATTAACTGAACATGTGCGCAGAATATGTTAACTGAATTTCTGCAGTAAACATGTTATCTGAAATTCTGTAATGATGTTAACTGATGTGAGTTTGTGCACTTGATGTTTTATACTTTGAAGACAAATGAACTTGTTTTGGTTATATCTCTCCCTGTTTATTATGGGTGATTTCCTTCTTGCAAATTATATATGTTCTGTTTTGAGCTATCTCTCTGCCTGGTAATAAAAGTATGTGCATTGGTTGATATTTAGTATTCGTATTTGTTGATATTCTCAAAGTGTAGCATTTACGAGTTTTATTTGTTGACACTCTCCTCATGTGAAGTGATTAGTTAGCAATTTGGACTGGTGGATGGAGTTTGGTACATGTAAAACGGTTCTGGCATTGTCCTTTCTGAGCATATTTTGTAACTGTAGCCTGCAATGGGGTTGACACTCTGCTCATATGCATTTTAGCTCTTTTGCTTTTAGTCTGTTAGCAGTGGTCACCATTATATATTGCCTCTGAATAAGCATTTCAACTCATTCGCATTCAATCTGTTAACAACAGTCGCAAATACTTGTTTGCTTCATGATTATATGTTGCCATGATGATTTAAGATGATTAGCTGACGCTGAACAAGTTATATATCATTCCAACCATGTGAATTTGTTAGTGGTGCACTTATTTTCTGAAGTAGCATTTACACTGCAGCTCCTTGCATATATATGACACTGCTTGGTACATGTAAAACGGTTCTCGCATTCTCATCTCTGAGCATATTTTGTAACTGTAGCCTGCAAGGGAATTGAGCATATATGCATTTTAGGTGATGGACTCATTTCCCATGGTGGTTCTGCCTGGGTTTTCCCGATGTTGTTTCACATTGGGTTCTGATTCACTTTGCTGCTATTGTTTCTGTGGGGATGCAGATTTGTGGTGAAGAAGAGCAAGGCCAAGAAAGACTCCAACAAGCCCAAGTGCCCTCTGAGCGCCGTCTTAGTCCTCATGTGAGCCCCGGATTTGCTTTGTTGTTGTGGTTCGATTCACGTTGTTCTGTGGCGTGGATAATTGGCAGACTAATAATGCAGCATGCTAGCTAGTGATTTTTTAGACATAATACTAGTGATTTTTCTTTCTTTCTTTCTTTCTTTCACATGCTAGCTAGCAATGGCCAGAAATACTACTGTTTTCAGTTGACAGACTCAAATAATGCAGCATGCATTGTCCTTTTACCTACACAAATAATGCAGTATGAGATGTGTGACCACATCATGTAATTGTTGCATATATATAGAGTGGTCCTTTTTGATTTACAAATGGTAGTAACCGCTGTCTGCCACCACAACATGTAATGAGGAACAATCACACACAAATTCAGACAAATGCATACATGGCCTCACACTACAAACACTTACTGTAGGTAGAGGCTGATGGCGAGATGGAGGCGCGCCCTGATTTGCTTGTGCAAGCCCAAACAGGGATCTCGCCATGGCAACGGCACAGCCGCGACTCGAGCTAGATCACCATGGCGACACACATCACAAGACCCCGTTGTTGGATTCATTTCTCTGCAGGTAGCCTGTTGCTGAACCTTCATTCATTTTTGTTCCGTCCATCTTCTGAATTTTTTTTGCCATGTCATGCCTTGACACAGTAGACGCATAGCTCATTTTGCAATTGGAGTTTCACTGTCCATGGCCATATACAAGTTTAGCTGATACCATCATAGAGTTAGAATAATTTTTGCCATGCTTAAAGATTGAGTCATGTACCAAGTTGCCATGCTGATTTTTAGACAGATAAAAACAAGATGCTGAATACCTACTATGAATGGATACAAGGACGAAATGCACAGTTTCCTGTCAAGTATTGCTTGTTTGGTGACAGAATGTTTTTTTCCTTCCAAGTATAATGCTCCTTTCATGTAGTGATGATACTACATCTATTTCATGTCATGTTTATGCCTCTTCCAGAAAATGTGTTGCACCTATAGTAATCAATCTAACGTATCCATTTTATTTTTAGGACTTCGAGTATAAGAAGCTTCTACTTGACAATAACAACGTACACGACCAACAAGTTCTGTTGATGAGTAGCATCTCTTATTTAGGCATTGTTTCAGCAATTTTCACTTCTGTGGACATGTGTTCTGGTTTTCAGTTTCTGCATAGGCATGGCTGATAAGGTAAAGAATAACAGCTGTCTAAAAGAAGGTGGTTGGGTAGCATGGATTATGCTGGACTGACTAAGCTTGAGTCCAAATTTCCTTCATTGTGAATTTAGTTCGCCATTGTTTGAGCAAATCATTTCTGTATACATGTGTACTGGTGTTAGTACTATCTACTATGGTGAATGCCATGCAAACAATTGACTTGCTTCATTTGATTGCCTGCTACATATCCACTTAAATACTCATAGTGCTACTGTCCAGATCTTGTTCAATTGGACTGACTACATATCTATTATTAAAATTGTGGTCTTGATCTTTTGTTTAAACCCGAGACATCATGCATAACTAGCTCTTCCTTTTTAGTCTAAACCTGAGACCTCTTTTGTTTTATATTTAGATCTATGACTGATGGTCAAACTACTGTTTTGCTGTGCTTGATAAACCTGAGGCCTCTTTTTATTCTTCTTCTTCAGGCCACACTGCTGTTTTGCTGTGGTTGATAAACCTGAGACTTCTTTGTATTCTTCAAGGCGGTTTAGTTTAGGCCAGCCATGGAGCAGAAAGAACGTACATCGCTACTTCAACAAGAGGGAAGGTAATGATCCTGATAATACTCTTATCATTTTGTTAATGGGAATATGTGTCCAGTCAATGGATGCTCTGGATGCTAGCTAGTCCTGCTGGGCAGTATAGCTAATACTTTTCTTATTCTCGTAGAGCCGATGAGGCCATGATGCTTACCTTGCTGGAGCACATCAACCATGACCATGGCACCACATTCACAGTCTTGAGGTAGTTGTGCTGCAACTATCAATGCTATGTTCTCTAACTAGATAAGTCTTCGGGTCTATCCCATTATTTTCTTTTGTTCTTTGGTCGATGGGCCATGATGCCATGACATATACTGTTGTGTTGATTCCCTATGTGATGCAGAAGCTATGGTGTTTTGTTTTAAGTCTGTTGTAAATTGTAGTTGATAATGATTTGTGTAAAATTGGTGTAGAACATATGTCTTGTTTTCTTAAATCGTTTGTGTTGTGCTCAATGAACCATCAAAGATTGAATCATTTTCTGTGCTCAAACACTAGAACCATTCTGGGAGTTTTGGTATTCATTCAACAACTATGCCTTCTTGTATTCTGAACAGCCATTTCTAGGAGTTTTGGTATTCATTCCTTGTGGATATTACGGTTACCTGTTACATGTAGAGATGCTTCATGATTTAGTCCCAAGCTGCTTTCTATATTAGTTTTTATTTTGTTTCTAACTCTTTTGGTTAATAGTTAGATACCTTTATTCTGCCTGTATGGACATATCCAGAAATGGTGTTTCCTCATTTAAAGAGCTCCAGCCTGAAAGTGAAGAGAAGAAGCCTAGAGTGTATTTGTAGTAGGTGTTGTATGTTCTTATTGTAATATTATCACATGTAATGGTGAAATGAATTATGTAAAGATTGTGCTATTAGCCAAAATAGGCATGTGGTTTGATAATTCTCATTTGTTTGTTGTTCTGATTGAAATAATTGTGTGGAAATTGAAATACTGGCTGTCTTTAATTAGAACCGGACAAGTGGGACCTAATATTATTTGGCATATAAAAAGGCCATTTTCCAAATAATATTCACAGGAAAAAACACTAAAAACTAAAGAAATGGACTATAAAAAGGCTGAGGCCCATTTGAGAAATAGATGCGGCCCAAGAAAGAAACGGTCCAAAAAAGGATCACGACCCTGGAAATAAAAAGGCTGCCATATTGGGCTTGGCTCATGATTCCGACCAAAAATTGATGGAAAAAATATTAAAAAGGCCGAATTGTTGGGATCGGCCCATCTAAAACACCAAATTTGACTGGGATGAATCTTATCAACGACCTTTTCAATTGGTCGCAATTTTGCCACGTCAGATTGCTACGTTGGATCCGACGTGGCCTGGGCAGACAGCCAGTGACCAAAACAAAAGGTCATGGGTTCCACGACCTTTTGTTTTGGTCGTAAAAGTATACGACCTTATCCCGAAGAAGGTCGTTAATTTCAGTTTACGACCGCCATCTTTTGACCATCTATTTTTGGTCACAAAAAGGTCACAAATGAAAAACAATGACCTTTCAGTGACAAATAGTGGTGGACAAAAGTTGACATATTTCTTGTAGTGGTAGTTGATTCAAGACCTTGATCTGATGAATTTCATGATCTAGGGAGCATAATGCTTCGATTCAAATGGAGAAAGAGCAACATTTGCCATAGTCCTCATGAAGAAATCATGGTAGTTGATTGGGATACCATGCATAATATTGAATAGTAAATTATTCATGATTCCAACGACCACTTGTTCATTAGAGTCATGGCCTTTGATAGGACTCAGGGTCTTGGTCGAAATGCGATAGACAGCCCGAGGCACATAAAGCAATTCCTTCACGAGGAATTTGGTTCTTGGGGCTTGGCCAGACTTCAGCAGCTTCATCAACACTTGCATGAAATGATCAGAGAGCTCAGGTTCATGATAGAAGAGATGTGCACCTTCAAGGGGAGGACTGACAGGCAGGGCATGAAGCAATTCAGAGGTTGATGCTTTGAAGTGTGTGTTCTTTGTCATCCAGTCCAACACCCAAGAATTTATATCATCATAATTGCCGGTGATGTGCAGCATCACGTAGAACTGAAGAATTAGCTCTTCCTTCCAATCACATATATCAGTGCAGAGGTTGAGTAGCCCAGCGTCATGAAGAACACTGAGGACTGGGGTGAAGCAAGGCAGTGATTCCATATCAACATGAGGAATATGCTCATGGTCAAAGATCTTGTCCTTATCGAATAGAAGTGAAGAGTAGAAGTTCATCTGACTTGCTGTCCAGAAACACTTCCTTCGAAGACGAGCAGAGTCATATGGTTTGTAATAAGTGAAGAATACATGCTCATGAAAGAAGTCATCCGCCTTGAACTTCTGCGTCTTTGAGAACTGATTCTTCGGTTTGGGCTGAGGTGTATCAGTCAATGTCTTCACTACCTCCTGAATCACAGTCTCAGGGGCCACAGGCTGAGGAATTTCAGTTTCCATTTCAGTGGCAGCCTGGGTCTCCTTTTCTTCATCAGCATTAACATCAGCACTAGTGACTGTAATTTCTTCAGGCATGGTAAGAAGAGGTGCTTGAGGTTTATCAGAGCCCGTATGAATTTCATCAGTCTGGATTGGGGACTAAGGAATCTGTTGCAATGGGGGAGAACATGGGGGAATTGGGGCGATGACTTTCCCAATAGTCATAATTGAACACTGGAGTGGTGCACCCAATGTCCACGTCTTCTTCTTCTTCATTAATTTCCTCAACGCCTGCCTTTTCAGCCGTGAACTAAGGCATGGATGATGATACCAGAGGGGTTGAAGTGACATTTTCCACTTCAATTTCTTCATCCATCTGCTCTATCAAAGCAGTAGAAGGATCTTCTTCATCTGATTCGCTTTGAATCACATAATCTTCACCAAAAGGAATGATTTCCTTTGATGGCATGCTTGAAAGACGAACAACATCTATTGGATTTGCAAATGAGCTGGTCAAAGTCTTCGCCTTGGGAGCAGAAGACTCGAAGGAAGCAGATGCTTTCCTTTTCTTCACTACTGCTCGCTCTGCACCCTTCGTTTTCTTTGCTTCTAATGCAAAAGGAAGAATAGGACTTGGTGTTCGCGTTGGTGCAGGAGGAGCAGAGGAAATTGGTGCAGTTTCTTTAGGGACAACTGATGCAGTTGTCCTGACCCGTTCAGTTTCCTCAGGCGCGCTTCAGATGCTTCAGCGGGCATGTCATTTTCTTCAGGCACAACACTAGTGGTTTCCCTGACAGTTTCTTCAATGGCTGGAATAGCTTCATCAGCCCTGGTGCTTTCAGTCTCATCAGCAACCTGATTTTCATCAGCGGTGCTGGCATGTTCTTCAGTAGGCTGTGCAGATGCTTCAGCCTGAGGAATTTAATGTGTGTTGGGGCAGCAACATTGGGTGTAAATCTCTTTGCCATTCTGACGAATCTGACCTTGGCTCCCAACTGTTCTGCCTTGTAGGCGTCAAATTCATCACTAAGTTTCTTGATCTCAGATTGCAGAGCGACAAGTTCATCAGGAGATAGCGTTAGAACGTTATCCTTCAGAAAGCACTGTTTCTTGTACTTTGTTTTCTTCACGGACCTGGCTTTCTCAAATTTCCATTTTTCTTTAGAGATAAAAGTCATCAACATATCACTTTGGCCAGGTGTGAGGTTTAATTCTGGCAAGGGAGTGTTTGGGTCCTTTTTCCAGAGGTCAATGAAGTCCAGGATCTTCTTCCGATCCAACATGAGTAGCACATCACTGCCCTTGGCTCTAGTGTCCCTTTGATGTCTGTCTCTGATGATTTCGGCTAATTCCTCATCATCAGCTTCATCATCATCTAACGGCACTTGGAAGGCAACTTGCTTCTTGTGAGGACTTGGTCTGGTGCCTCGTCCAGAAGTAGCCTTGGTCTTCAGCAAAGTGGGGCCTGTTGAAGACTGAGGAGGAGTTGAAGGACTTGCAGATGCTCCTGAGGCAATTGAGATGCTTGTGGTCTTTTGGCAAGAGGCGAGATGCACAGGTGCCGAGGACTTTGCTGGAGGAGCTGAGGGTTTTGCAACTTGAGGAACTGGAGCAGCTTGAGGAATAAGCCGTGAGGGCACAGATGAGCTTAGCCATGAGGGCATTGCTGAGGAATATGGTTTCCAAGCAGGCTTCTTAGGCATAGCGTTCTTGCTAGAAGAGGCCTCAGCAGCGGCAGCAGCTGAGTCTTCATTGAATTTCCTCACTGCTTCTTTGGCCTATTTGGCCAACTTGGCTTGCCGCTTGGCCCATTCATTAGCATAGTCCTCACCGCGCTTGATGCTAGTGGGATCAGCAATTTTGCCAAGTGCCAATGGAGGTCTTGGGCAAGGAGGGTTTAGAGCGAATTTCTTCATGTACTTTGGAGTAACATATCCGTATTCCCTCCATTCCCGTGCCCATCTTCGTTCAATCTTCTGAATGCGCACCTTGCGCTCATTCTTCATTTCCTTTCCTTGAGTGGCTTCATCCGGAGTGCAATACCCTGCATAGATGTTATCAGGGATTTCAAAAGCAGTATTCACTTCCAGTTTCTTCCCTCCCTTCTGAGGTCTCTTGCCATCTGCCATTTTCTTCAGCTGAGGATTTTGAACAATTGAGTTCTCTGAAGAGGTATGCAGCATTTCTTCGAGGAACGCTGCAAATGAGTTAAGTTGATGAGCACTTAGTGATTCAGCAGCAGACATGTACCTATGAACAGAGTATAGGTGCGAAGAATTTGGAGAGGTCATATGCGATCTCAAAAGTTTTGCAAAATGGAACAAGTTTGAGGAATTTGACCAGATATGTGTTGAGGAATTTCACTAAGTGTTCTTTGACTTAGGTTCTAGAGTTGTATGGATTGTGAATTTACACAATTGAGGAATCTTCAAGAAAAGTGTCACTTACATAAACAGATCAAGAACAGATGATTGTGTGAGGTGTTTAAAGTGTGGAAGTTGAAGAATAAAAACCTTTTGAAGATTTTATGGAAATCATCAGAATCAACAAAGGAGTAAAAGTAACATTTAGTTACCCTTGACGAAGAACACGACCAACTGGGAGTGTTAGATTGGATGTTCGTCAGTCCAGATCTTCCACGCCCTAACTTGGCAGAGGAAGACAGGTACGGCGGCGGCGGAGTGAAGATATCCGCGGCCGGCGCGAGTGCGACGGTGACGAGGTCGAGGAAGTGAAGCTCTTCCTCACCGGCAACAATGAAGGTAGCGGCGGCGCTAGGGCTTGAGAGCTCGAGCGAGGGGAGTGAGTTCGAGCGGGGTAATTGCAGTCTGAGGAGGGTGAGGGGTTGGAGATCGTGTGAGATCGTGGATGAATAGATAAATCTTATCATGGGACGTGGAATGGTTTGAGCGGCAAAAACCGAAAATTCAGATAAGAAATTTTTTATGTTTCATTCGCAAATTCGTTAGCTGTCAAGGACACAGTGCAGATTTTGACGGGTTTCAAATAGAACGCACATGAAGAATTTGTGAACATACTGGGTTGAGTTTAGCATAGAGGGGGAAAGGGTCTGATCACATTCACCTAGCATAAAAAACAAGTTGAAGAATTAGCAATAAGTGAATGCTGTAAAGGACATTAAACTCAAGTATATATATAGTCAGTGAAGAACAACGACGGTAAGAGTGAAGACAATGCAAAGTTGAATAAATTGAACAACTGAGGAATTTCGAAAATGAAAAAAACTCAAATTTATGATTTTCAACTTTGGTTGGTGGCGTAACCCACCGTATAAGAATGATGATTTCAGACACCGCGTACAATTGTCATAGGGTTATGAGAATCAAATTCTTCATTAATTTCTTTACACTTAGAGGGTTAGTCTTCATTGATTGAAGAAAAACGTTACTTCGTGTGTTGCACATCCAAGTCATCAAATTTGCATAAGTCTTAGGATGTGTGTCATTTTCAAACAAGATTCGAAGATTCTAAGATATTTAGCTCACACTGTAACTTGCTAAACCTCTTCTCATCCAAGGGATTTGTGAAGATATCAGCCAACTGGTCTCTAGTATCTGCGTGATCGATGGGGATGTCAACCTTCAACACATGGTCACAAAGAAAATGATGACGAATCTGGATGTGCTTTGTCTTCGAGTGCTGAACTGGGCTATGAGCAATCTTGATAGCACTCTCATTGTCGCAGTAGAGTGGTACATTCTCCACATTGATGCCATAGTCCTTGAGGGTTTGCTTCATCCATAGCAATTGAGCATAACAAGATCCAACAGTAATATACTCAGCTTCAGCAGTAGAGAGTGATAAACAGTTCTGCTTCTTTGAGGACCAACATACCAAGGATCGTCCGAGGAAATGACATGTGCCTGATGTTGATTTGCGGTCCACACGATCACCAACATAGTCAGGGTCATAATATCCAATGAGATCAAAGGAAGATCCCTTGGGATACCATAATCCAAGTGTTGGAGTGTGAGCTAGATATTGAAGAATATGCTTCACAGCCTTATGGTGTGATTCCTTCGGTGTAGCTTGAAATCAAGCACACAAGCAAACACGAAGCATAATATCCGGCCTACATGCACATAGGTACAATAAAGAGCCAATCATGGAGCGGTATATCTTTTGATCAAGGTCTTTGCCATTTTCATCGGTGCATAGATGGCCATTCATGGCCATAGGGATTTTGACGCCTTTGCAATCTTGCATGCCGAATTTCCTCAACAAATCCGTGAGGTATTTCTCCTGAGATATGAATATGCCATTGTGTTGTTGACGAATTTTAAGTCCTAAGAAGAATTTCAACTATCCCATCATAGACATTTGATATTCCTCACTCATTATATAGGCAAATTCGTCACTGTAGTGTTGGTTAGTACCGCCAAAGATAATATCATCAACATATATTTGGAACATGAATAATTCATCATATGCTTTGGTGAAAAGAGCTGGGTCAAGTGAACGGGTTTGAAGCCTTTCTTCATGAGGAATTCCTTCAATGTGTCATACCATGACCGAGGTGCTTGCTTGAGGCCATAGAGGGCCTCGTTGAGTCTCTAGACGTGATCTGGAAATTTTTGGATCCTCAAAACCCGGTGGTTGAGCAACGTATACTTCTTCCTCAAGCTTACCATTGAGGAACGCACTTTTCACATCCATTTGATGTAAGATGATATTGTGATGATTAGCGTAATCAAGCAATATGCGAATAGCTATAAATCTAGCAACATATGCAAAAGTTTCATTGGAATCAATTCCTTCAACCTATGTCTAGCCTTGAGCTACAAGTCAAGCCTTATTCCTCACGACAAGGCCATTTTCATCTTGTTTGTTGTGGTAGATCCATTTGGTACCGATGATGTTGTGCTTGCGTGGGTCTGGTCGCTTGACAAGCTCCCACACATTGTTGAGCTCGAATTGATGTAATTCATTTTGCATGGTTTGAATCCACTCAGATTCCATGAATGCTTCATCAACTTTTGTGGCCTCTGTGATAGAGACAAACAGAAAATGCCCACAAAAGTTAGATAAGTGTGAAGCTTTTGAGCGCGTGAGAGGACCTGGTGCGTTGATATCGCTGATGATTTTATCGATCTGCACTTTGTTTGCAACACGAGGATGTTCAGGTTGACGACTTTGCTTAGGCCCAACAATTTCTTCAGGGCCATTTTCTTCAAGAGCACCAGCGTGATTGTCTTCACGATCCGGAATGACTTCTTCAGCAGATTCTTCGGTAGGGATGATTTCCTCAGTAGCTTTGAGCTTGATGGATTCCTCAGGTGAAATTTCATCTAGCACAGGAGATAGGTGCTCTCTTTGCGAGCCATTAGTTTCATCGAACTGCACATCTACAGCTTCAACAATCTTGTGATAATTGATGTTGAAGACACTCTAGGTGTGCGAGTCCTTTCCATAACCAAGCATAAAACCCTCATGTGCTTTTGGTGCAAATTTAGAGTGATGGTGAGGATCTCTAATCCAGCATTTAGCACCGAAGACTTTGAAATAACTTACATTGGGTTTCTTGTCAGTGAGGAGTTCATATGAGGTCTTTTTGAAGAATTTGTGAAGATATACTCTGTTGATGATGTGGCATGCAGTATCAATAGATTCTGGCCAAAAAAGATGTGGTGTCTTGTATTCATCAAGCATAGTGCAAGCCATCTCAACAATAGTTCTGTTCTTGCGCTCCACGACGCCATTCATCGAGACTAGTGTTCTTGAACTCAGTTCCATTATCACTCCTAATATGCTTGATCTTCACACTGAAGTTCATAGAAGCTCTTGAGGAAAATCGTCTGAGGACTTCCCGCACTTCATTTTTGTAAGTGATGATATGCACCCTTGTATAACGAGAATAATCATCAACAATGACAAAGCCATATAATGATGCAGAACTCGAGAACGTGGCATAATGAGTAGGGAAAAAGAGATACATATGAAGTAATTCCAAGGGTCGAGAAGTGATCATCTTTCCAAACTCACAAGCCCCACAAAGATGATCTTTGAGGAATTTGACACCCCCGATGCCAATGACATGCTTCTTCTTCACGAGTGTATGCAAGTTCCTCATCCCAGCATGACCAAGTCGTCGATGCCATAACCAGCCTTCTAAAGCTTTTGCTAGTAGACATGTGGGAGGCTATGGTCCTGTAGAGAAATCAACAATATACAAATCTCCTTTCCTAAAGCCTTCGAAGATTTTGGATTCGTCAGATTCCATTAGAACAATGCAATGATATTTACCAAAGAAGACAACCATATCAAGATGACAAAGCATTTAGACAGACATGAGGTTGAATCCAAAGGACTCGACAAGCATGACATTGTCCATGTGTCTATCCTTTGAGATCACAACCCCACCTAGACCCAATACCTTGATTTTGCCTTTGTGAGCGTAGGTGATATGCTTCAGATGAGATGGAGATAAGTCAGTGTCCATCAATAAGTTCCTGTCATCGGTCATATGATTTGTACATCCACTGTTCAGGACCCACTCAGTAGCTTTGGGTTGTCCATCCTGTAGATGAATTAGTGCAACTTACGAACCCATATACTTCATTAGTGAATAATATGATATCAATTTCGTCAATAGTAACATATATAGTAATACGAGGACTTGAGAAATGAGTGATTCATTTCTTCATGATTAGCTTGGGTCCATTCAAGCACATTCAGGTCTCCAGCAAATTCTTCAGACGATTAAGTTTGTCTGGAGACCTGACCCTGCATAAGAGATTAGTTCTTTTTCTTCACCACCCACATCTGGAGGGGTGACAAAGAGTTCATTATTCTCCGAGCTCCATAACAAAAAAAGATGGCATCAAAGCCAGAGCACTTCGTTTCACAGAAGAGTGGTTAGGATAAGCATATGAATAAGCAGATAAATTCTTCGAGGACTTATGAACATAATGATTTGAAGAATAATGCACATATTCATAGTCTTTAGACTTTCCTTGCGAAACATAAGTGTTAGCACGATGATGTTCATATGAGGATTTGGATCCACGTGACGAATTTGATCCAGATGAAGAATTTGGTCCTTATGAGGACTTGGATCCATATGAAGATTTTGATCCATATGAAGAATTTGATCTGGGGTTCCTGTTCTTCATAGGTGGTGTCATGATGACATTCACCTGAAGATTTTCAAGGCACCTTTTGGGAACCCAGATTTTCTTCATAGGGGGACCGTTCCTGCAGTTAGTTCCAACATATCGAGAAAATACTTCACCATTCTGATTCTTGAACAGTTTATAGTTGGAGTCTAATGACTCATCGGCGGAATATGAAGATTCACAAGTAAAGCAAGATAATGTGAATGGATCTATGGAGGGTCCCTTCGCAGCAACCCATGAGGTTTTGGGGTACTGAGGCAGTCCTGGATAAGGGGGTATCCGGACAGCCGGACTATGTATTTTGGCCGGACTGTTGGACTATGAAGATACAAGATAGAAGACTTCGTCCCGTTTCCGGATGGGACTCTCCTTGGCGTGGAAGGCAAGCTTGGCGATTCGGATGTAGATCTCCTCCTCGGTAAACCGACTCTGTGTAACCCTAGCCCCCTCCGGTGTCTATATAAACCGGAGGGTTTAGTCTGCAGGACACAACAACAATCACACCATAGGCTAGCTTCTAGGGTTTAGCCTCTCTGATCTCGTGGTAGATCAACTCTTGTAATACTCATATCATCAAGATCAATCAAGCAGGAAGTAGGGTATTACCTCCATCGAGAGGGCCCGAACCTGGGTAAACATCGTGTCCCCAGCCTCCTGTTACCATTAGCCTTAGACACACAGTTCTGGACCCCCTACCCGAGATCCGCCGGTTTTGACACCGACATTGTTGCTTTCATTGAGAGTTCCTCTGTGTCGTCGCTGCAAGGCTAGATGGCTTCTCCAACCTTCAACCACGCTGTCCTGGGTGAGACTTTTCTCCCCGGACAGATCTTCGTGTTCGGCGGCTTCGCACTGCGGGCCAACTCGCTCGGCCATCTAGAGCAGATCGATAGCTACGGCCCTGGCCATCAGGTCAGGTTTGGAAACCTAAACTACACCTTCGACATCCGCGGGGACTTGATCTTCACGGGATTTGGGCCCGTGTCAGGAGCGCCGAACAGTCACGACTTGCATGACCTAGATCGGCAGTCGGACAGTATTCGGAACATCGCACCTGCTATAGCTCCGGACTTTGTTCCAGAGCAGGTCGTGCCTTCCAAGGAAGGGTGGATGGACCCCGCCCCGGAGGCCGCACACTCTTCGGCGTTGGAGGCGAACACAGATTCCTCTCGTCAGGAAATCTGTACCTCCGGACCCCCGGACTCATCTCCGGTAGCGTGTTCCCGACCACACGCATCCTTGCCCATTGAATCTAACTGGGCTCCCGTCATGGAGTTCACTGCCGCGGATATCTTTTAGCACTTACCCTTCGGAGACGTGCTAGATTCTCTAAGGTCTCTCTCTTTGTCACGAGGCTCCTAGCCGAACTATGTCCGTCTCGAGTGGGAAGCTGGCGACGAAGAAATTCGTTTCCCACCCACCACCCACTTAATAGCCACGGTCGATGACTTGACCGACGTGCTTAACTTCGACTCCGAAGACATCGATGGTATAGACGACAATGCAGGAGAAGAACAGGAACCACCGCCCACAGGGCGCTGGACTACCACCTCTTCATATGGTATATATATATGGTGGATACTCCCGAAGAAACCAATGGCGATGAGGCAACGGAAGATAACCCCTCGGGGAAGAAAGTAAAACACGGGCGTCATCGGCGCTGCTCCAAGCCTAGCCACAACAATACCGGCACTGGAGAAGAAAATCCAGATGGTGCCGAAGAGGAATACAATACTGATCAACCCACCTTCGAGCAAGCTGAATAGGAACATGGGCTGGCTAGCCCAGACGAACAGGCGACGGATGGATACTTGGAGTACGATAACTATATGCCTCCCTCCGAAGACGAGGTGATCCTCGATGACGACGAATTCGGCGTACTAGAGGATCCCATAGAGCAAGAGCGCTTCAAGCGCATGCTTATAGCCACTGCAAGAAGCCCGAAGAAAAAGCAACAGCACCTCCAAGCTGACCAAGACCTGCTCGTAGACAGATGGACCGAGGTCCTGGCGGCCGAGGAATACGGACTCGAGCCCCCGAGCAGGGGATATGCAAAGCATAAACCGCTAGAAGAAGAGGCCGAAGAGCCTGAACTCCCAGCACAAGATGAGGCTGACCGGCCACCTCGTGGCCGGGATAAAATAGGATATCAGGTCGGACACCAGTCCATACCCCCGCGCCGGTTCACAATGGCCCGGGGCAATATGCAGGACCTGTGAGACATATTGGAAAACAACGCAGGACAACCAAGATCGATCTACGGATCATGAGGACACGCCACAGCTCATGACACCGATTGTCATGCCGGATACAATAATGATACATCCGGCCGGGCCGGACATTACCGACCAGACCCAATCGGACTACGCCGCGACAAAGCCCAGCATAGAGGCGCCAACACCCCCTGCTTCACTGATGAAGTAATGGAACATGAATTCCCAGAAGGGTTTAAACCCGTCAAGATCGAGTCATACGATGACACAATAGACCCCGCGGTGTGGATCGAGGATTTTCTTCTCCACATTCACATGGCCCACGGTGATGACCTACATGCCATCAAGTATCTCCCACTCAAGCTTAAAGGGCTAGCCAGACACTGGCTGAATAGCGTGCCAGCAAACTCCATTGGCAGTTGGGAAAATCTAGAGGACGCATTCCTCGATAACTTTCAAGGCACCTATGTGCGACCACCGGATGCTGATGACTTAAGTCACATTACCCAACAGCCCAGAGAGTCAGCCAGGAAATTCTGGACTCGGTTCCTAACCAAAAAGAACCAAATTGTCGGCTGTCCGGATGCCGAGGCCCTGGCGGCCTTTAAGCATAATATCCGTGACGAGTGTCTTGCCCGACACCTCGGCCAAGAAAAACCGAAGACCATGGCGGCACTCATGACATTAATGACCCGCTTTTGCACGGTCAAGGACAGTTGGCTGGCTCGCAGCAGCACCGCACCAGGAAACCCTGGCACTTCAGATATTCGTGACAGTAACGGAAAGCCACGGCGCAACAGACACAAGCGTCGGAACAATGGCGACAATGCTGAGGATACAGTAGTCAATGCCGGATTCAGCAACTCCAAATCCGGTCAGTGGAAGAAGCCGTTCAAAAGAAACAATCTGGGATCGTCCAGTCTGAACCGCATACTCGACCGCTCGTGCCAGATTCACGGCACCCCCGATAAACCAGCCAATCACACTAACAGAGATTGCTGGGTGTTCAAACATGCCGGCAAGATAAATGCCGAGAACAAGGATAAGGGGCTGCACAGCGATGATGACGAGGAGCCCCGGCGTCCGAACACTGGAGGACAGAAGAAATCCCCCCCAGGTTAAAATGGTGAACATGATCTATGCCACTCACATCCACAAATGGGAGCACTTAGGGACGTCTATGCAATTGAGCCCGTCGGCCCAAAAATTCAACCCATGGTCATCCTGCCCGATCACCTTTGATTGTAGGGACCATCCCACCAGCATCCGTCACGGAGGCTCAGCCGCATTGGTCCTTGACCCAATCATCGATGGATTGCACCTCACGCGAGTCCTCATGGACGGTGGTAGCAGCCTGAACCTGCTTTATCAGGACACAATGTGCAAAATGGGCATCGATCCGTCACGGATCAAGCCCACCCAAACCACCTTCAAAGGTGTAATTCCAGGTGTAGAGGCTCGCCGCACGGGCTCGATAATACTGGAAGTGGTCTTCGGATCTCCGGATAACTTCCGAAGCGAGGAGTTAATCTTCGATATCGTCCCTTTCCGTAGTGGCTATCATGCACTACTTGGACAAACCGCGTTTGCTCGTTTCAACGCGGTACCGCACTATGCATACCTCAAGCTCAAGATGCCAGGACCTCGCGGGGTCATAACAGTCAACGGAAATATAGACCGCTCCCTCTGTACGGAAGAACATACTGCGGCCCTTGCGACAGAAGTACAAAGCATCCTCCTCCGACAAACAGCCAATTCGTCAACGGCATCCCCAAACACCATCAAGCGAGCCCGGAGTACCTCGCAACAGGACCGTCAGCCACGCCAGCAGGTCGCCTAGCAATCCGGCCTCCACGTCAGGGGAATACTCAGGTGGTCCTCTTCAATGATCATTATAGCTGTTCTTACATACCCGCATATTGCCTGCCCTTGGATAGGATTTGTCAAATAGTCCTTTTTTTCTGCTTAATGCATCAATTGTACACCTACGTTTTGCCGTATTGTCCAAATAAATTGGAAGTAGTACATAGCGTCAGCTTCTTATTACTATCCTCATATTTTCTGTTGAATATTTATTCAATATTGCATCCATACATTTTGGTATGGTGAGTTTGCTAGGGGCTTCTTATCGAACCCCATAAAATGGCAAGAAAAGTCCAAACACTTTCAACAGTACGGCACCCCGAACTTATAGCATTATATGCATCATCTCTGAATCATGTCTTGGGTCAATAGTTGGGTTAGCCCGGCTCCCTTGTTTTGGTACCTTACGTTCCGTTATATCGGCTCAGGTAGGGCAGGGAGAACTACTGCGATTGTGTCCCGGTTCTTCTGGACGAGCACCTCAGTAGAGAAAGCCAAAAACTGACCGTCATGATGCTGCGAGAGCTGGTCGCTGTTCGCGAGGTACTAAAATCCCTAAAGATTTTTTCCGCTTAAGGCGAGGAATCGGCCTTGCCCGATTTAGGCGTGTATAACGCCCCAGTTCGGCTTTCCGAATACTAGGGGTTTCACCAAAATTTAAAATTATAGACTACTATGGCCAAGTGGGAGTTATAAAGCCGAATAGTCTGATTGCCTGGTTCACTGCGCTAAACACCTCCTCAAACGACCAAAAATTTGGAAAAAGAGTGTTTAGGTTTTCCATGAAAACCCCGGTACTAGTTACAAGGGGGCGGAAGCCGACGACTGGCCTACTTTCAGATTTTGATAAACGGCCGCAGAGAAGGTAATATTTTAAATCAAACAAAGTGTTATATAGCGCAATCAAACTCGCCCCCACACTACACAGACGACATGAGTACATTTACTAGAAAAGAATGTTCTTAGGACATTCATTCGCCCCAAGCCGAGCACCTTTCATAACGCCATCATATTACATTTTGGGATAGCAGTGCTCCTTGCCCTTCGGGGGTCCATCCTTCACGAGCTTCTCAGCATCCAGTTTGCCCCAATGCATCTTCACGCATGCAAAGGCCCGTCGGGCACCCTCAATACATACGGACTGCTTGATAACTTCTAGCCGTGGACAGGCATGCACCATCCGCTTCACCAGGCCAAAGTAGCTGCTGGGCAGGGGCTCGCAGGCCATGTCTGGACTATGAGGTCCCCCATGGCCTGTTCGGCCGCATTGTGGAGTTCTACCAGCTGCTTCAGTTGGTCAGTCAGAGGCATCGTGTGTTTGGACCCAGTATATTGGGACCAGTACATCTTCTCCGTAGAGCTCCCCTCTTCAGCGCGATAGACCTCCACGACATCCGAAATGCTGCGTGGCAGATCTGCGAATGCCCCTGGAGAGCTCCGGATTCCTATAAGTAAAAGAAATGACTCCTCCACATGCTTGCTTTGCATAAAGAATGCCTTACCCTCCGCTATCTTCTTGGCCTCCTGGATTTCCTGGAGGGCCTTTTGGGCTTCGGTCTTGGCGCCGGCCGCGCTTTGGAGGGCCTTTGCAAGCTCAGACGCTTGCGTCTTGTAGTCATGCTCCAGGGAGCCAAACTTCTTGCCGAGCTCCTGGAGCTCCTGTTGTACCTCTCCCACCCGAGCATCTTGCTTCTGTCGCTCGGTGTGCTCTGTATGCGCCTTGGCTTCGGCCGCGGATAGCGCTTCCTTCAGGGCCACCACTTCGGTCACGGTCCCTATTAAAAGCCATGATGCTTTTTATTAAGCATCACCAACTTTTTATGCTCTATACGACATATGGACGGGGTTTCTCTTACCATTGTTCACCTCAAGCTGCTTCTTCACGAGAACGAGCTCTTCTTCGGCCTGCCCCAGTTCGCTCTTGAGTCCGGCAACCTCAGCCGAACGTGCAGCGGTGGTCAGCAGTAGTGCCTATTTGATTCATACAGACAAAAACTATTAGCTTCCTGCGGTTTTCTAGTTGACCCTTCGTTTGCCTTTTCTTTCCGAACACCAACCAGAGTATCAGGGGCTACTGTCTATCGAGTGATATTTCCTCACACTCTCTTTACCTCAAAGCCTATTAGCAGGATGGTGCAGGCTTCGGTCTATCCACTCTTGGTGGACCGAACCTTCTCAATCACCGTACCCATAAGTGCATGGTGTTCATCCTCGATGGAAGCGCCTCGAAGCACTTCCAACAAATTGTCCGATGCCTCCGGCTGGGCGGAGGTCATCGGCACGGCCTGCTCGCCCTCTATCGCGAGGGACTGCTTATCAGAATCCTAATGTGTCCGGTGCCCAAGATTTTGCCTTGGAGCGTCTCCCGAACCATCGCCTCCTGCTCTGGCATCCTCCGAGACAACACCTCGGTGTCGTCCATAGGTTGTGGGGAGGTTGCCGTCGGGAGTGAGTTCATCTCCGACTCATTCAGAGAATCTTCCGAAGAGGACTCCTCGAGATCGGACCCGGCCGAACTGCATAAACGTGTTCGGCGTCATTACAAACCATGAGGTCAAAGTGGCACAGAAAATATTAAGGAATGCGGATACTTACGACCTCGCCCGGGGCTTGCCCCAGGGCAGCCACCTCGTCGCTGAAAGCGGCGGCAGTGGAGTGATCGGGAAGGGATGCCTTTCCCTTCTTCGGCGTCTCGGCCTCCCCCGACGGGGCGGCCTTATTTTTCTTCTCCTCCCTAGCACGGGGAGGAGGCATTTCTTAATGTTCTCCCCCGTATTCGGGGGGAGAATCTTCCTCGTCGTCTTCGGATGACGACTCTATATCACGACCTGGCGCCAAGGACCCTTTTTGGTCCCTGCGGCCACCTTCTTGGACCCTTCGGCCCCTCAGTTGAGGCGGCCTTCTTCTTCTTCCCCTCCCCTTCGTGGGAGGAGTGCGCCTCATCTTCTTCTGGCAAGGCGTCTGGTGCGGCCTCGTGCCGGAGACCCTTCTGGGTCCCTGCGGCCTTCTTTTCGGCCTTTTTCTCCGGCACCTTGTAAGGCGCCGGAACCAGCATCTCCGCTAGGAGTGTGCCTGCTGGGTCCTCAGGCAATGGAGCCGTCTCCACCCAATCCTGTTCGGTCAGAATAGTGACCTAAGAATCCTCCCACAAATGTACTAGTAATGAAACATCTTGCAATAACTAGAGGACTTACCGGGCTGGCGAGGCGGCTTGCGCTAAGCCCTTGGTCCTCGGAAAGGGGAGGAGGAACTTCGCCGGTCTTGAACAACACCTTCCAGATTTCTTTGAGCGTTGTGTCGAAGAGCTCTAGCAGCATCAGGTGTTCGGCCGGGTCGAACTCCCACATATCAAACGCCTGTCTTTGCCACGGGAGAATCCGGCGAATGAGCATGACCTGGACCACGTTGACAAGCTTGATCTTCTTGTCCCTCATACTTTTGATGCAGGTCTCGAGTCCGGTAAGCTCCGTGTGTTCGCCCCAGGCCAGGCCCTTCTTCTCCCAGGAAGTGAGCCGCATGGGGATTCCAGATCTGAATTGGGGCCGCCACCCAGTTGGCATCGCGTGGCTCGGTGATGTAGAACCACCCTGATTGCCACCCCTTTATGGTCTCCATGAAGGAGCCATCGAGCCATGTAACATTGGGCATTTTGCCCACCATGGCAGCTCCGCACTCTGCTTGTTGGCCGCTCATGATCTTCGGTTTCACGCAGAAGATCTTCAGCCACATGCCTAAGTGAGGCTTGATGCAGAGGAAGGCCTCGCACACGAAGATGAACGCCGAGATGTTGAGGACAAAATTCGGGGCCATATCGTGAAAATCTAGCCCGTAGTAGTACATGAGCCCGCGGACGAAAGGGTGGAGTGGAAACCCTAGTCCACGGACAAAATGAGGGAGAAATACTACTCTCTCCCGATACTTCGGAGTGGGGGTAATCTGTCCCTCTGTCGGAAGCCTGTGCGCAATACTCTCGGCCAGGTATCTGGCCTCCCGAAGCTTGGTGATGCTCTCCTCTGTGGCAGAGGAGGCCATCCACTTGCCTCCCGCTCCTGACATGGTGCGATCCTACGGAGAAGGTGAGAACTTGGGCGCTGGGGGGTGCGAGAATTGATGAGCAAAGGAGGAAGAAGGCGTGGGTGAAAACAGGTGATCTCTGTCCCTTTATAAAGGCGATGCGGAATGTGCGCCTCCCCACTTGCCTCTCGAAATCTCTTATTTTTCCAAGCGCCTCGATTCATGGCACTGGTTGGGTTACCCATACCCGTATTGATGGAGATCCCGCGATAAGGGGACGCGATCTCTGCTTTGACAAGACGTGCCAAAGAAACCGCCTCGCGATGTGTGCGGAGGCAGGTTGTAGAAACCAGTTCGAATAAAAACCAGACCGTGGCGTGATGTCGCTTTTCGAAGAATTGCCAGCAAATTAGGTTCACGGATTATTATTATTCTCTCTATGGTGGTATATGGAATGTTATCTTGTAGAGCCGGACACGGTCCTTGTGTTCGGAATTTATCTTGGAGTATTCGGTGATGGAACCCACCTCGCAATGCCGAAGACAATCTACGTGCCGGACTCATCGTCATTGAAGCCTGGTTCAGGGGCTACTGAGGGAGTCCTTGAGAAGGGGGTATCCGGACAGCCGGACTATGTACTTTGGCCGGACTGTTGGACTATCAAGATACAAGACAGAAGACATCGTCCCGTGTCTGGATGGGACTCTCCTTGGTGTGGAAGGCAAGCTTGGCGATTCGGATGTAGATCTCCTCCTCTGAAAACCGATTCTGTGTAACCCTAGCCCTCTCCGTGTCTATATAAACCGGAGGGTTTAGTCCACAGGACACAACAACAATCATACCATAGGCTAGCTTCTAGGGTTTAGCCTCTCTGATCTCGTGGTAGATCAACTCTTGTAATACTCATATCATCAAGATCAATCAAGAAGGAAGTAGGGTATTACCTCCATCGAGAGGGCCTGGACCTGGGTAAACATCGTGTCCCCACCCTCCTATTACCATTAGCCTTAGACGCATAGTTCGGGACCCCCTACCCGAGATCCGCCGGTTTTGACACCGACAGGTACTGCTCAGGTTTCCAGTAGGTCCCATCAACATTGAGTTTCCTCTCAAAAGCAATACCCTCTTTCCTAGGGTTCCTATTCAAGATCTACTTTTTGAGGACATCACAAAGAGTCTGATGCCCTTTGAGGCTTTTGTATATGCCTGTCACATACAATTCCTTCAACCCTGCATTATCGTTAGTGATACATGTTGTATCCTTCGATGAAGAACTTGTGACCAGAGAGACAGTTGAGCATTCAGGTGAAGAATTAGCAGATTCACATACAGATGCCTGTCACATACAATTCCTTCAACCCTGCAGCAATAGAAGCATTTGAACATTCAGGTGAAGAATTAGCAGATTCACGCTCAATGCATTTCATACATGGTGGAATAAATTCTTCCTCAGCGGAACTGATCTGTTGAGCAAGCAATGAATCTTTTTCCTTTTGAAGATCTTCATAACTCACTATTAACTTCTCAAGATCTTACTTTCTCTGAAGAAATTCATAAGAAAGCTTCTCATGATTAGTTAAGAGGGTGTTATGGTGATTTTGAAGGTTGTCAAACCGTGACTGAAGTCTCTGAAGATTATCAGTCAGATTCTTAGTGCGATTCAGTTCCACACCCAACAGGTCATCGCTTTTGTCTAGTAGATTTTGAATCTTTTCCAAAGACTTCTGTTGTTTAACAACAATTTTAGCAAGTTTGGAATAGCTGGGCTTGAGATTTTCATCAGATTCATCCTAACTAGAGTCAGAGGGGGAATGCTTGAGTACCTTGGTACCTTCTGCCATGAAGTAGTAGGTGGGAGCATAGTCATCAGCGCTCTTGGCAGCAAAGTTGGGGAGGTCATTTACTTCAGTGTTGAAGATGGACTTACTGATGTAAGCATTAGCGATGGCTAAGCTCGCAACACCAGAGTCTGACTCCTCAGATTCGACCTCTTCCACATTTTCCTCAAATTCAGCTTCAGAGTCCATTTCCTTGCCAATGAATGCCCGGGCCTTCTTGGAACTGCTCTTCTTGTGAGATGAAGACTTTGAAGATTTTGATTATGATGACTTTGAAGATTTCTTCTTCTTCTTTGAGTCATCAAAATCGTCATCTTTGTACTTGTTCTTCTTTGATTCCTTTTCCCACAGAGGACAATCAGACATGTAGTGACCAGGTTTCTTGCATTTGTGGCAAGTTCTCTTTTTGTAGTCACGGGATGAGGAATCATCACTCCTTGAAGACTTTCCAAAGAGACTACGGCGAGAGAACTTCTAGAATTTCTTCACAAGCATTGCTAGCTCCTGGCTCAGTTCTTCAAGGTCACCAAGGCTGCTACCAGAATCTTCACCTTCAGATTCATAGACTGCCTTGGCCTTCAGTGCACGTGATCTTCCAAAGCTCGGTCCATAGAGGTCTCTCTTCTCAGCAAGCTGGAACTCATGAGTGTTTAGCCTCTCGAGGATATCAGCAGGATCTAGTGACTCGTAATCAGCTCGCTCTTGAATCATCAGTGCAAGAGTATCCGACGAGGAATCAAGTGATCTCAGTAATTTCTTCACCACCTCATGGTCGGTGATGTGAGTGGCACCAAGTGTATGAAGCTCATTTGAGATATCAGTGAGGCGATCGAAGGCTTGCTAAACATTTTCATTGTCGAGTGTCTTGAAGCGGTTGAAGAGATTGCGAAGAACATCAACTCAGGAGTCACATTGAGTAGAGACTCCTTCGTTGACTTTGGACAGCCTGTCCCAAATCAGCTTAACAGTTTCCAAAGAACTTACTCTGTCGTACTATACTTTGCTCAGATGGCCACATATGATATTCTTCGCTTGAGTATCGAGTTGCTTGAATCTCTTCACATCAGCAGCATTCACAGATGGAGTGACTGAGGGAACACCATTTTCCACAACATACTAGAGATCATTATCAATTGCATCAAGAAGCATGCGCATCTTGTTCTTCCAGTAGGGGTAGTCCGTCCCATCAAAGGTAGGACACCCAGCCAAGACCTTGATCATACCTGCAGTCGACATAACTAAAACTCCAGGCGGTTAAATCAAAATCACAAAGAACAAGGGAGTATCTTTCTCTGATACCAATTGAAAGTACGTTAAGTCGACTAGAGAGGGTGAATTGGTGATAAATTCATCACTAAGGAATTTCCGGATGAGGAAATTCCCAAGTCATGAACAACTAGCAGTGGAATAAGTACTCAAGTGTAAGCATAACAGAGTAACATCATAGTCATTATGATGAAATGAAAAAACAAACACAGAGCACAAGTAGCGTAAACACTGGATAACCAGGCTGAAGACAATGTGACTTAAGAAATTGGATTGAGGAAATAGAGAAAGTCTCCAGTCAAAGTCTTCAAACAGTAATGATTAGGTTCATCAACACATGAATGAGGAAATGAAGGGGGTTGAAGAAATAGAACCAGTAAGCTTGGTGAAGATAATGATTTGGTAGACCAGTTCCAACTGATGTGACAGTTGTATGTCTGGTTGGAGCGGCTGATTATTTAAACTCGAGGACACACACTCCTGGACACACAGTCCTCACCATATTATCCTTGAGCTAAGGTCACACAGACCTCGACCAACACTCGTGGTAAGTCTTCACAGGTGACTTCCAAACCTTCACAGACTTGGACACTCGACGATCAACAATTACTCTTGGATGCTCAGACCATGACGCCTAACCGTCTGGAGGATACAAAGTCCTCAAAGGTAACAAGCGACGGTTCCACACAGGAACAATCTCTTCAGTGATGCTCAATCACTTTGGGTTTGTAGGTGTTTGGGTTTGGGTTTTTGGTTTGTCCTCACTTGATGATTTTCGCTTAAAGTCCTCGAAGGATGGGATGCTCTCAATGACAAGTGTCCGTTTCTCTCGGTGCAGCCAACCAGCTAGTGGTTGTAGGGGGCGGCTATTTATAGCCTAGGGAGTAGCCCGACATGATAAGAAATAAATGCTCTTCAATGATATCACCATTAGGTGGTAGGATATTTTGGACAGCTGGCATGTGGCACGGCAACGGTCGAATTTGAGGTATCAAATTCCTCAGGGATATCATGTTCCTCACTGTTTAGGCATTCTGCACTGGCGAATTCCTCACTCCGCAGTCAGAACATATTCCTTAGAGACCAGAAGATCTTCGTCTCTGTCACTGAAGAAATTGACTGAGCTGATATGAGACTTCCAATGGCTTCACTTGAAAGGATTAGGTAGATGTAGGATTTTGAGATGAGCATCACTTGGAAATCAGTTTTCTTAGTATTACTTCGACCCCCTTTAACAGTACGGTGTTTCCTATGAGTCAAGAAAGAGAATGAAACTACGAAAACAAAAGTCATCACACTTCATAATCCTCGCATGAATATCCAAGTCTTCAATGTCACACAAATTTATTCACTTTCAAAATCTTCAGGAGAACCAAAGTCTTCAGCTGAAGACATAAATTTTTATGGGTCGACATTCAATTTTAATATCAAACTCCTCATCAACTTATAGAGCCTATGTACACTCACACACATATTAGTCCCTTAACCTATAAGTTTTCAATACACCAAAATCACTAAGGGCCACTAGATGCACTTACAGAGTCCCCGAACAACTCGGGGTGTGGGTGACCTTAGTCAGCATGCGCTCCTACACGGACTTGATGGCCTCCATCTTCGTGGTCAAATCATGGTCCACCACATGCGTCATTGTCGTGCCATCTTGCGGAGGCTTGTCGGGTCCTGAGATTGTCGGGGACGCCATTGCAGGAGTGTGGCTCTCCCAAACTCGAGCCTCCATCCACTACTACAAAAAGGGCTATAGATGGAATGGGCACTAATGGCGCACCTGTCAGGTGGTGCGCCACTACTATATACTACTGGCGCACCCTCTGGAGATGCGCTATTAGTGTGGAAGACACTAATGGCGCACCAGAAAAACGGTGCGCCACTAGTAATAATTTTTTTTCCCATTTTCCATACATACTAATGGGGCATCCAAGCGAGATGCGCCATTACTAGTTCTAACTAGTAGTGGCGCACTAGACAGATAGTGCGCCATTAGTATATTTTTTTACTTTTTTGCAAAACTACTAATGGCGCACCACCTGCAGGTGCGCCATTAGTAAGCAGGCATACTAATGGCGCATTTGCTGGTGGTGCGCCATTAGTAACCTGGGACCCCAACAAGATATTTTGGACAGCCACACCTACCCACTCACTTTCCCCACTTCATTCCCTCCACCTCCTTCTCCAAACTTTCAGCTGCCTCCTCCTCCTCACCTCATTTGCACCATAGATTCATCAAAATTAAGTGGTGAAATTACCTTTTTTTGATAGGTAAGTAAGGGGAAAGCTATCTTCATGGTGTAGATCTAGTTTTTTCTCCCTAGCTCGCTCCAACAACGTGCACATGCACTTTTTGTGGCCTAGCTAGATCTATGTATGTTTGTGATGTTGCATATGTTTGTGGTGTTGCATATATGTTTGTGTTTGCAGGTACCGGTATTTGAAATGCGATAGTTGCCAATATTTTGCCGGAATGTTGATTCATTTCCGTTTCGGCGAGAATTTTGGCACTATGCATTCTTTTTGGTCCTATTTTTAGGGAAGGTCATGCCAAATTTTTTCTTGGTTCTAAAATATCGTTTTGCTCTACCCCGCAGGCGACCATGGTCCGCACGATGACCAAAGGCATCGTGAATAGGTTTTTGAGCTCCGTGAAGGCCGAGATGCTTCAAAAGAACGAGACGGAGATAAGATGTCCGTGTCGAAGATGCAAACTGAAGAGCCTTATTGCGGACCCGGATTCCGGGCAGGTGCGGGACCACCTGCTCTTGCGTGGTTTCATGGATGGCTATCGGTGGCGAGGTGATGAAGATGACTATGAAGTCGTCCATGGGGGCTGGGCAAGAAATGAGGAAGGGCAACAAGACAACCATCGCGGCGAGGGCGGGCGAGAATACGAAGAATCTCCAGGACATGATCACGACGGTGATGCTGTACACAGTCATCATGTAGAAGATGTCATACATGATGATGAGGAAGATGAAGACAAAGGGCATGATCATGAAGATGAAGATGCCGGAGCAGACGACGATGGAGGCTGGGTGCAGGACCCTCATATTCAAGAGTTGCTTCTCAAGCAGACGGATAACGCAAGAGGTGCCGCCCGAGAGAAAGCCAAGCTGGATCAACTGGAGATAGACGCGGTTACTCCATCGTATGAAGGATGCAGGACCCAGGATACCCGCCTGAAAGTAACGCTCATGGCTCTGGAGATGAAGGTAAAACACAAAATGACCGACGCATGCTTCGACGAGAACATGTCATTCTGGCATGAACGTCTTCCCAAGGGGAACAAGTGCCCGACCAGTTTCGAGGAGGCGAAGAAAATCGTGTGTCCTCTAGATTTACCGCACGTGAAATACCATGTGTGCATGAACAATTGCATCATTTATCGGGACAAGCACGCGGAGTCTACCATATGTCCGGTGTGCGGCGTCACTCGATACAAGAAGAGGAAGAAAGGTCCTCGAAAATCGGTGTGGTACTTTCCGATCACTCCTCATCTACAGCGGTATTTCGTGGACCCTAAGGTAGCAAAGATCCTGCGTTGGCACGCGGATAGGGAGGAGAAGAAGCGGGAAGATGACGGAAATGATCCGGAGATAAATAAAAAAGACAAGATGCTGATTCACCCTAAGGATGCGAGCCAGTGGCAAGCGTTGAACTTCAAATACCCAGAATTTGGGAAGGATCCAAGGAACATCGTGCTGGGCACAAGCACCGATGGAGTCAATCCGTTTGGCAGCCAGAGAAGCACACATAGCACCTGGCCTGTGTTTGTGTGGATGTACAACCTTCCCCCCTGGTTGTGCATGAAGAAGAAGTACATTCACATGAGTATGATAATTGAAGGGCCGAAACAACCAGGGAACGACATCAATCTGTATCTGGGGCTGCTGAAGGAGGAGCTAGACACGCTGTGGAAAACGCTAGCCAATACGTGGGACGCCGCAGAGAAAGAATATTTCCCTATGAGAGCCACACTGCTCACGACGGTGCATGACAATCTCGGTTACGGATATCTCGCGGGGTAGGTAGTCCACTAATTTTCTGGATGCGTAAGGTGCATGGATGACACAACGTATCGCCAGCTAGATAGAGATCCCGGGTCTTCGAAAACCGTGTTCATGGGACATCGAAGGTGGCTTCGCGACGATGACCCATGGAGGAAACTCAAGGATCTGTTCAATGGTGAAACCGAACCCCGAAAACGCCCGTGTACGAGGAGCGGCGAGGAAATAGACGAGCTGTTGAAAAATTGGAAAGACTGCCCACTGCCGGGAAAGAAGCAAAAGGCGCCAGAGCCGCTACTGAAGGTATGGAAAACGAGGTCTGTTTTCTGGGACTTGCCGTACTGGAAGATCCACCGTGTGCCTCACAACCTTGATGTCATGCATATCATGAAGAACGTGTGCGAAAGTCTGCTTGGTACCCTGCTCAACATGCCAGAGAGGACCAAAGATGGGCCGAAAGCAAGGGAAGACTTGAAATCAATGGGCATCAGGCAAGAGCTTCACGCTAATGATGATGATGATGATCATGATGATGATGATGAGGCGAAGCAGGACACAGAAAGTCGTCGCAAAGGCAAAAAGGCCAAGAAGACCGGAAATGACTACCCTCCCGTGTGCTTCACTCTAAGTCAGGAGGAGATCGAGCAGTTTTTCACCTGCCTCCTAGGAGTAAAACTTCCTTAAGGTTACGCGGGGAAGATAAGCAGATACCTGACCCAGCGAAGCAGAAGTTCAGCGGGATGAAGTCTCACGACTGTCACGTGCTGATGACACAGATACTTCCAGTTGCAATTTGGCCTATGCAACTTTTCGACGTCATCTCTCAGAAGACGATTGGCGTGAGGCAACTCAGAAGGCTACAGGAAGAGATCGTGGTGATACTATGCGAGCTTGAGATGTACTTCCCGCCCGCATTCTTCGACGTTATGGTGCATCTGCTGGTCCATATCATGGAGGATATCATCCAACTCGGGCCGATGTTCCAGCACAACATGATGCCATTCGAAAGGATGAATGGTGTCATCAAAGGATACGTTTGCAACATGTCACGTCCAGAGGGAATTATAGCCAGGGGCTTTCTGACCAAAGAGTGCATCTCCTACTGCACGAATTATCTAGGCATCGAGAACCCCGTTGGTCTGCCCGTCAAGAGGCACCTCGGCAGGCTCGCTAGATGGGGTCACTCTGAGGGTCGCCGCGAAATGCATGTCAACTTCGAGGGTCGATTCGCCGACTTTGAAAGAGCAAACCTAGTCGCGCTACAACACATAGACGTGGTCGATCCTTCGGTGGTAGAGCACAAAACCTTTATTGAGAAGACGTACAATGACCAAGGCCAACAAAGGACGGACGGAGATATAATCAAAGAGCACAACTCATGTTTCACGCGTTGGTTCAAGCAGAAGCTTCTGTCATACCCTTTACATGAGGATTCTTCCGCGGAAGAACAACTCATATTCGCCTTGTCACAGGGCGCCGAGCACAACCTGATGACCTATGAGGCATACGATATCAACGGCTACACATTCTACACCGAGAAAAAGGACATGAAGAGCGATGGTTATCAGAACTCTGGGTAACGATGGAATCCAACACCGGCAACGACAAGGACAGATACTACAGAAGGATCGAGGAGATCTAGGAGCTGAGCTACGCTGGACAGAAGGTCTCGATGTTCCGTGTCAGATGGGCCAAGAGCGTCCTAAAAGAAGACCAGTATTTCACCACCATGGTTATACCCGAAGCCAAATCCAAGACCGCGGGCGCAAACGTCACCGCGAAAAATGAGCCATGGGTACTGGCTTCCCAAGTGGACCAATGCTTCTTCATTACCGACCCGCCAAAGCCCAGTCATGTTGTCATGAGGAGAGGCAAAAGGAAGATCATCGGAATGGATGGAGTAGCCAATGAGCAAGACTTCGACAAGTACGGCGACCCGAAGATCGAACATGACGACGACGATGAAGTAGCAGCACACACCACAAGAAGAAGCAGGACCACCCTACCTAAAGGACGTCCGTTCCACAGATGAACTCCATTTGAGAAAAAGAAGGGCAAGAAGATTGTGAACAGATAGCTAGCTAAGATCGATTGTATTTAAATCGTAGTCTTCATTTTTCGGGCACTTTTTGATATCATGAATATTTTTAAATTTCATGGGCACTTTTTGAATTCATGAATATTTTTTCAAATTTGATGATATTTTTTCATATTCAATATGAAAAAATATTGAATATTCATGAGGACAGTCGATCTCGATCCCCCTCCCTCTCAATAGCTATCCGATCCCCCTCGCCAGACCCCCCTCGCCGCCGAGCACCCCTGCACCCTCCGCACTCCACCGTCGCCGAGCACCCCCGCACCCTCCCCGCTCCACCGCCGCCGAGCACCCCCCGCACCCTCCCCCGCTCCACCGCCGCCGCCGACACCCCGCACCCTCCCCCACTTTTTGATGATATTTTCAAATAACAAATTTGATGATATTTTCAATTAACAAAAATTGATGATATTTTCAAAAAAATTGATGATATTTGATGATATCTTCTGTTCTAGTCCTCATGAAAATAACAAACTTGATAAAAAAAACAAATTATTAGATGCAACAAGAAATAATGAAATGAAAATTACTAATGGCGCACCCTAGGTGGGTGCGCCATTGCTGTCAGAAAAAAAAGTTACTAATGGCGCACCAGAGGTGGGTGCGTCATTGCTATAAGAAAAAAAAACTACTAATGGCGCACGAGAGGGTGGTGCGCCATTGCTATAGTGTGTACCCCTTCACCCGATCCCCCCTTCCCTCTCCCCCTCGCCAGTTCCCTCTCCCTCGATCCACCGCGCCGCTCCTTCACTCGTCCCTCCCTCCACCGCGCCGCCGCCGCCGCTGCCCCGACCCACTGCGTCGTAGACGCCCACGCGCCCCACCGCCTCCCTCTCCCGTTCCTCCCCCTTGAGCCCACGACCTCCTCGGACGGACGGCGGCGCGAGCCTCCCCGCGCTCCTCGACGGACGGGCTCCTCGACGGGCGGACGAACGGCGGCTAGCCTCGTCGGACGCGCTCCTCGACGGCGGCGTGAGCCTCCCCGCGTGGCTGCTGCTCATCGACGACGGTTAGTCTCTGTCCCTCCCTCCCTCTCTCCCCCGCTCATCCCCATGCCCCCACGGGGCTGCGACCTAGGGTTAGGAGTAGGAGCTCGCCACCGCCGCCCCGTCGTGCCGCTGCTGCTGCTTCTTGATCGGTTTTATTAGTTGGGGAATGCGCGTTAAGTTCTTGTTTGTCAGTTAAATTCAGTCACCATTCTGAATTTTGACAGTACTCTACAAAATGCTTCAAAATTAGTCCACACAAACAAGTGCATTTTAATTGTAAAATGGCAAAGATTATGACATGAAAAATGCCTAACATGTTCAGTAAACTGTTTGATTGTAGTGCTCAAACAGACAAATGAGTTGTAAATGCCTAACATGTTCAGTAAACATGTTCAGTAAATGCCTAACATGACAAATGCCTACAAATGCCAAACATTTTATGTAAATGCCTATTGCAGATCTTGTGAGAATTGTAGTGCTCAAACTGTCTGATTTAAGAATCAGCTAGTAGATTTTGGTTAGCTGTAGCAGGAGAGTGCCTGCTGATTAGTGTTTAGCATGGAAATGGTGGTCTCAACTGGAAGTTGCCACTTGCTACATACACTATGTTTGATTATTGCCAATGTTCCTTACTTTGATGATTCAGAGCTAAACTCTATCACTGTGTTGCAAGGTTACCGTGTCGGAACTTGTAGTCTTCTAAATACCTACAATACCTAGGCTGTTGTTGTTAATTCACTTATATTCTGTTCCCAGTAGCTACCTGCATTTGTTGGGACCTAAGCTCCATTTGCATTCAGGGTCATATTTTTGCTGAACACTTGATTTGTGTTTCCCTTGGTCCATAAAAAGGTTTTGTTGAATTACTGTGCCGTGAACATAGCAGATCCACCATGGAACTCATTCATATATCTACTGTGTGTTATTATTCGTCAGTTTTTGTTCTGAAAAAGCTGTGAGTTTTGAGGTGAAGTAGGACGGAACAAAAGTTTGATGTGTTCCATGTTGAATGACACCATCTCCATGTGTATGCAGTAAGCTGGATGACTAAACTAGCTCATGCTCAAGTTGAATGACACCATCTCCATGTGTATATGATATTGATATGAAAGATGGTGCAAATACAAATCTCCCAATTAGGGAGTTTTTTGAGCTCTTTCCTTTTCATTTCCTACTATACTTATCCTAATTATCTTAAATTGTTATGATGTGTGTAACAGGATTATATCTTGGATTTGGTAGTGGACTTTGGGAGTTTCTTAGCCAGCTTGGTGACTCCATATTTTTCACTATTTCAGCAAGTCTTTTGTAAGCATTAAACTTTTAGCACTACATTTTTATCTTATGTGTACATTTGTTTGCTTCCTAAAATAGGAATGGGCCTCCTTCCCTATATATGTGTATGATGATCCTCCTTTCCTACATTAGTATAGCACTTGCAGTAGTATGGCACTTGCAGTAGTGGTGCCTACGCAAGATACAGTTCAGATTTGAATTGTTTCAGAAATTGGTATGACCAAAGTTGCTATTGTATATAAATGGGCTGCTGTAGAACTGTTCTTCATCTTTACAGTGCTGTTGTATAGAAATATGCTGAATTTTCTGCTCTGATTGTTTCTCAAAGAAATTTAGCAAAAAAATGGGGTCCTGGGAGACGCCGCTGCTGCTTGAGGCCCTTGAGAGGCCCTTCGTGTCGTGATGATTTTGCAGGTACCCCGAGAGGCCCTTGAGTTTGCCGGAATGTCGATTAACTTCCGTTCCGGCAAATTCGGGTACTCCATATGTCCTATTTTCAACAAAGGTCATGCTGAAATTTTCCGTGAATTTTAGCATGACTTTGCTAAAAATCGGACATATGGGGTACTTGCTACTAATGCATGGGCCGGGGTATCTTAGTACTTAATTAAGTAGGATCAACTGCCCCTTTATTCTTGCTGCATTAAACCATAGGTGGCAATAGAGCCAAGTGATTAGGCTCAACTTAGAATTCTCCTCAGCATCGATAAGCCCTAGATGATAAACCCAACATATGTGGCAATGGAGCCAAGTGATTAGTGCCAAGTGATTAGGCCCAACCTAGGGTGCCTCGGCATCGATAAACCCTAAATGATGAAAACTTAACTTAGCATTTAGGGTGCCTCGGCGTCGACAAACCCTAAATGATGAAACCTTGGCTTTTAGGGTGCCTCGGTGTCGATGAGAATCTAAATGATGTACGCTTAGGCTTTTAGGGTGCCTCAGCGTCGACAAACCCTAAATGATAAAAGCTTAGCTTTTAGGATGCCTCGGTGTCGACAAACCCTAAATGATGAGAACAGGATCTTGTTCCTTGACAATAACCAACTTTTTGACCAAACTGTTTTCCTATTTAGAGCGAAACATGGCCAACAACGATGAGGCCGGCGGTTCGGGCGGCAAGCAATTCTGGGAGATGTCCCATGAGATGGAGGAACAACCTCACCGCTATGAGGACACCGCGGATGACACCGATCCTGACTACACAACCCCTAGTGGCATCGGGGATGACACCACTGATGGTGCCGCCGAGGATGCCACCACTGATGATGGCGGTACACACACAGGTGGCAGCCAACCGAAGAAGCAAAGGAAGGACCGGCGCCTGAATGCGCTTAGCACCCTCAAGGAGGAATTTACTCAAGTGGACTCCGACGGGCATCCAACGGAGCCCAAACATATAGTCATGGGGTACTCGCTTCAGCTCGGGTGCATTCTCCGGAGCACCGTCTCGATCAACACAGAGAACCTTAGGCATAAGGACCGAGGGAATTTGCGCAACCTCCTCTTTACGAAGCTGCACGAATGATACAAGTTCCCCGCCGATTTTGAAGACACATGCCTCTCAGGGAATAAAGTGAACAGTGCCACCCTCACGAGGATGAGCACGGCCCTATCTACTTGGAGAAGCACGGTGAAGAGAATGATTGATAAAGGTGATAGTTATGAGAAGATCAAGGCGAAATATTCTTCGATCAGCAAAGATGACTACAAGGAGTTCAAGATCAAGTGCGAGAGCAGCGCAACCTCCGAATCAAGTCAGTGGGGGAAAGAAATGCGGGAGTTGAACTTAGGGGAACACAAACTCGGTCCCGGCGGTTACAGAGTGGCGGAGCCTATATGGAACAAGGAGGCTGCAGAGCATGCCGAGCAAGGCCTACCGCCCAGCTTCGATAAATACAGCGGTGACAAGCAGACCAGGAACTTTGTCAGCGCCCTGTACAAGGAGGACCCGATAACAAAGGAGCTTACCACGGATCTGAAGACCAGGGCGCTTGAGCTTGTTCTGGTAAGGAATACACCCCCACGTAGTTAAGCTCCATATGGTTGCACTCTAATTAATCCCCAATATTTCTAAATGGTTCACGTTCCTTCCGCAGGAAACTGAAAGCAGTAGCGCGGGGTCGTCTCAGAGCTCCCCTTTCGACAACCCTTTAAATAGGGCGTTGAACATAATGAAAAACAAGGATAATCTCACTAAGCTGACGTCAGCTGGTCGTGTGGCCGGCAAAGGCTTGTCCACAAAATGGGGGTCATACTATACCGCTGGTGTGCGGAAGGAGAAAAAGACCAGCTCAGAAAGCCAGACGCGCGAGGTTGAAGCACTCAAGGCACAAGTGGCGCGGATTCCGGAGCTTGTCCAAGAGCAAGTGGAACAACAACTGGGAACGAAGCTCAACGCCATGGTGCCTGCGTTGATTCATGGGCTGACGACGTGGATTGCGGGCGGCCAACAGGGGCCTCCCCCGGTTCCCAGCTTCAAGGCCAGCAACTTGCACAGCGCGGAGGCGGCGCCATTGGTGTCTCCGGCCGCGCCATTGGTGTCTCCGACGGAGGCGGTATTCGCGTCTCCGACGCCGGCACGGGCATTGGAGCTGAATGCACCCGGGTGTACGCCGGCCAACACCTCGCTAGTAAGCTCCCCTCCGTCAGTTGCACGCCCGCTGTTGGCGGTGCCTCGACATTAGCTGAGCTCGACGGCATCACGGTAACTAAGCCTCTCGGCTGATGACTTCATCTCCTTGCCTTTGACTGGGCATCCCTGATGCCCTACATATTTTCGCAGGGCGCCGCCGACGTTCCTTGCACTCTTCTGCACTTCGTGGGCGGTGAGTTGGTCGATGTCGCCAAGGGCAGAATCGTTCAACCGGGAAACCACATGTTCCACGGTAATCCGATGGCACCCACAGTGTATAGGGTTGAAGTGGTTCGGGTGCTGCCAGGCTGCGATGAGTTGTTACCTCTGATTCGACCCGCTAGGGCCGACGAAGAAGATGAGATGACCCTCAGCGCCTGCGTAAACTGGCCCCTACTTTGGCCGAAGAGCCAGATTCGTTTGGGGGCGGGGGACACTACCCCACAGACAAGACCGCCAGTCGTGCCAGCGCCAAGACATGGCAAGAACGCCGCAACTCTACCGGACCTGCCGGATATCCCTATGCCGAACATCCCTATGGCACAGGATACGGACATCCCTATGGCACAGGATCCGGACGACGACGACAATGACGACGGTACATTTACCAATGTCGATAAGTACTTTGCCGAACATGGGTATGCTGACGAGTCCTGCGTGCCTCTTTCTCAAGACGACCGCAATCTAGCTGATACGGCGGAGAAATCCAATTGCAACAGGCGTCGTCTGGTGTTCAGTTCTCAGGAGACGCCTCCAGCTCCCGCCTTCACCGAGCCTCAGATAGCTGAGATAGCTCAAGAAGGCGGTTTGTGAGCAGAACTCGGTCCCATTACAGGAGATCAAGAAGAAGGGACGGAAACCAAAGACTAACAAGGGTGCAGGTGCGAGCTAGCCGGCACCGAGTTCGATCCGTGCTCAGGACGGGCCACCTTCACCTAACGATATCTCGAGGAGGGTGCATGTGGCGGGTAGGGCGATGCTACCGCCAAATATGCTCAATGCTGCAACCGGTGCTATGCGGAGTCTGCATGACAGTGTTCTTTCTTTGGAGAAGCGGCGTCTCAGAGAGAATGATGTGGCATACCCGGTTTTCGTGGCCAAGGTGCCAGAGGGCAAGGGCTTTGTGGATGGCGACATCGGGGGTACGATGCGTGCCAAGCACTTGAGCAGCACTAGGGACCGCCAAGTTGCGAGTTCACACCTCGAAGGCGTCATTCTGGCAAACCCAGATAAGCATAACTTCCTTGTGGCTTACTTTCCCGAGTAAGTCATCCCTTAACCGCCCCGTAACATATGATTTCTTAGATTTCGATCGTTCTTTTCTTTTCTAACATTCCGTGTTCTGTGCAGTGACACACATTGCACACTCATCCTCTTAAGCCCGAAATATTCCATGGCCACGTATTTCAACCCGAACCGTAACTCCAAGATAGACTACACAAATGTCAAGAAAGTTCTTGATGATGTTCTCCCCGGCTACACCAAATCTGGAGGCACCTTCACCAGGGCAGTTCGTAAGTACGACAAGCACACCTTCTCACACAATACGAAGTTCTGCTGCGTCAAGCAGCCACCTGGCGGTCAGAAGGATGCGTACTACGCCCTCCATCACATGCGGGCGATCGTAAGGGACAATCATCACCTTCTTCTACCAAATAGTCTCAAAGATTGGGCCGCGAGGTTGTCGGCAACCCAGGATGCGGACCTCAGACAAGAATTCTTTCGCATCCAGTCGGAGTTTGCGGACATGATCCATCAAGATGTCCTTCATACCTTGGGACAGTTCTTCCGCAGATATCAACCGTCCAACAGTGAGATAGATGGAACGCTACAAATGCAGGGTGACAATGACTGCGATTTCATGACCATCACGACAGACGACGGCTTCATCCACGCTCCTATCCGATGAGTCGAGTCGAAAGTAGTGATGTGTAGTTCTGAAACATTGATTGGCTCATGTTGTAATTAAACTTTAATGAATTCGTATGTCTCTTTGGTTTGGACAGTCGTTCAACTTAGATGTAATCGATGCTATTTATTAGTAGGACCACGAATCATGCTATTAATGTCTTGCTTTTCTCTTCCGATCCTTTTGTTGCATACTTACATATTGCTTATTTATTGTCTGTTGTTTGGCTTGTGCATAGAGATGCCGTCGTATGTCGTGTACAAGGGTAAGGTTCCCGGAGTCTACAATGACTAGGAGGAGTGTCGGAGACAGGTTCACCGTTTCAGTGGTAACAGTTACAAAGGGTACACCACTAGGGCGGAGGCCGAATCTAGATACGCCCGCTATCTAGCGGGAGAGAGGAGGGAGCGTTGGAGGAACCAGATAAAGACCAGTTTGATCGCGATGATGCTCATCATGATGACCGCAGCTCTCTTCTATGTGATGGTAGTTTAGATGATCGATATCGACTTGTAATGTGAAGACAAACTCGATACTCGCGGTCTTGAGACTTGTAATGTTTTATCTTTGTTCGGTCTTTTGAATTCGGAGACTAATATGATGAATTGTATTCGGAGACTAATCTTCTATTGTATTCGATGAATCTGCTGTTGTTGTGTGCTGCTGTCTATATTTTGTCCAATAATATATTTTGTAACCTGTGCAAAAATCAAAAAAGTAAAAAAAAACCCAAATATTCATACTAATGGCGCATCACCTCCAGGTGCGCCATTAGTATGCCAAAGGATACTAATGGCGCATCACCTCAGAGTGCGCCATTAGTATGACAAAGCACATGGTTACGTATGGCCCCCCGGGAGGCATACTAATGGCGCATGTTCTTACATACTAATGGCGCACTGCTGGGTGCGCCATTAGTATACCAGATACTAATGGCGTACCAGTGGTGCGCCATTAGTAAAAAATACTAGTGGCGTGGTACTAATGGCGCACCGGTAGTGCGCCATTAGTAGGCAAAACCGGTGGGCCATTAGTAGGCCTTTTCCTAGTAGTGATCGCCTCCCAGTCGACAGGCCTCGAGAATACATTGTTGTAGAGGTGTGACCTATTCCTGAAGGGATGGTTCCTGTGGATAGGCTGCGTGCCTTTCGCACAGAATGGGTGGTTGTCGGGGTCGTAGTCGTGGGAGACGCTTTGCTCTCCTGCACGGGCTCGACCCTTGCCAGCATCATTGCCGACCCAGCGTCCAAGTCTGCTTGCACAAGGTTTGGCGCTGTCGCGGCTGCCTCCTTGGCTATCCTTGTGTGGCAGTCCCGGGCCAAGTGACCCAGTTTGCTGCAGTAGTGGCACTTGCCACTGCTTTCAACACTATGCCCAGCCCCGCCCTGTTGCTGGCACTGGTCTGGCTTGCAACCGCGGTTGCTGCCTTCGCTCTGGGCGCAGCCTCCGCCTCTACCCCGAGCTCTTCTTCCTATGGGCATGCCTCCCCCGCTGCTAGAAGAGCCGTCAAGGCCGCGTTGCTATAAGCGTGTGTACCACTGCTCCCTGGTGAGCAGCAGTTGGACACTAGCACATTCGTTGGCTTCATCACCATGCTCCTCGACGACCTTGAGCCGGCTACCAGCTCCTTGACTATCATGGTGGAGGTATCCACCAAGCTCTTGATGCACCAAGTGAGCTGCTTGTACTGCCTGGGGAAACACAGAGGAACTTGAGAATCACTGTCTTGTTGTTGATGGAATCTCCAAGCGTTGCGAGTTCGTTGACTAGACCTTGAAGCTGCAAGGCGAAGTTGTCGACTTGTTCATCAGCCTTGAACCGGATCTCCCTGTATTGAAGGTGCAAGGTATGGGCTTTCAACTCCTATGTGCTCTACACCGATGCGCAGAGTCTTGATGGTGCCCCATGCTTCCTTGGATGTCTTCACTAGTTGAAAAAAGGGCCTAATGTGAAGCTCATTAGTGCCGGTTTGTATTAGAACTGGCCCTAATGTGACCATTAGTGTTTGTCCAACGGCTAGGCAGGCGGCTCGCATTAGTAACGGTTCATGGCGAACTTTAGTGCCAGTTCGTGCCAAGAACCGGTACTAAAGAGGTGGTGGCAGGCTTTTGTTATGATGGGGCCTGTCGGTGTCAAAACCGGCGGATCTCGGGTAGGGGGTCCCGAACTGTGCGTCTAGGCGGATGGTAACAGCAGACAATGGACACGATGTTTTACCCAGGTTCGGGCCCTCTTGATGGAGGTAAAATCCTACGTCCTGCTTGATTAATATTGATGATGTGTGTTACAAGAGTAGATCTACCACGAGATCAAGGAGGCTAAACCCTAGAAGCTAGCCTATGGTATGATTGTTGTTCGTCCTACGTACTAAAGCCATCCGTTTTATATAGACACCGGAGAGGGCTAGGGTTACACAGCGTCGGTTACAATGGTAGGAAATCTACATATCCATATCGCCAAGCTTGCCTTCCACGCCAAGGAAAGTCCCATCCGGACATGGGACGAAGTCTTCAATCTTGTATCTTCATAGTCTTGGAGTCTGGCCAATGATGATAGTTCGGCTATCCGGACACCCCCTAGGCCAGGACTCCGTCAGTAGCCCCTGAACCAGGCTTCAATGATGAAGAGTCCGGCGCGCATATTGTCTTCGGCATTGCAAGGCGGGTTCCCCCTCGGAATAATTTATGGAAGATTGTGAACACCAGGATAGTGTCCAGCTCTGCAAAATAAATTCCACGCACCACTGTAGAGAGAATAATATTCACACAAGTTCAATCTGCTGACGTATTTGGTGGCGTGACGTCACACCACTACCGAGCCTTTACTTGAATCGTTTTTATTGTACCACCTCAGCGTGTTTAGCGAAGCAGTTTGCTCGGCACGTCTTGTCGAAGCAGAGATCGTGTTCCCCTTATTCCAGGATTCCCATAAATACGGACGTGGGTAACCCAACTACGCCATTGATTGCGGCGCTTGGGAGATAAGCGAGTTTTATCAGGCCGGTGGGGACACATGTTTTTGTCCGCCCATATAAGGGGATAAAGATCCAACCCTTTTACCTGCACCTTCTTCCTGCTTGGCTTATCCATCTCCACGAACTCGAGCTCCAGCGCCCAGGTACGCACATCTCACCTCAACCTCCTCCAACTATGTCCAGAGCGGGAGGCAAGTGGATGGCCTCCTCCGTCACGGAGGGGCACATCCAGAAGCTGCACAGCACCGGATATTTGTCCAGCAACATTGCGCATCGGCTCCCCGACGAGGGAGAACTCATCCCCACCCCCAGGCCCCATGAGAGGGTAGTATTTCTTCCCCATTTCCTCCGCGGACTGGGCTTCCCACTCCATCCCTTTGTCCGGGGGCTCATGTTCTACTACGGCCTGGATTTCCATGATCTGGCCACAAATTTCATCCTCAACATCTCGGCGTTTATCATCGTGTGTGAGGCCTTCCTCTGCATCCAGCCCCACTTCGGCTTGTGGCTCAAGACCTTCAGTATCAAGCCGAAGGTTGTGAAGGGCAGCCAAGCGGAGTGCAGAGGCGCCATGGTGGGCAGGATGTCCAACGTTACTTGGCTTGAGGGCACTTTCGTGGAAACCATTAAGGGGTGGCAATCGGGGTGGTTCTACATCACCGAGCCGCGTGACCCTGAATGGGCAGCGCCCCCCCGAATTCAGATCTGGCATCCCCACACAGCTCACCTCCTAGAAAGAGAGCGGCCGGGCATGGGGTGATTCGAAGGAGCTGACCGGACTCCAAGCCTGCATCCAAAAGCTAGTGGACAAGAAGCTCAAGCTTGTCAACGTAGTCCAGGTCATGCTCATCCGCCGGATTCTCCCGTGCCAACGACAGGGCTTCAACATGTGGGAGTTCAATCTGGCGCAGCACCAGACTTTGAGCGGGCTCTTCGACACTACGTACGAAGATGTTTGGAAGGTGCTGTTCAAGGGCGCCGAGGCTCCCGCGTCCGCTATCGAAGATCGCGGATTCAGCTCGCAGCGTCCGGCCGACGAGGTAAGTGATTTTGTCCTTTACGGGACGCTTGTTTTCCATATTTTGACTCTATGCGGGATCTAAACTCCCTCTCCTTTGACAGGACTGGATGGCGAAGGCCGAGCAGACTATCTGTTCGGACCCATTGCCAGAGGACCCAGTGGATGCCCGCTTAACGGGGCTGCTGGCTCCGGCGCCCTATATGGTGCCGGAGAAGAAGGCCAAGAAGAAGGCCACGGGGACTCGAAAGAGTTCCCGTTTTCAGGTGTTATCGGATGATGACTCCGAGGCAGACTCCTCCCACAAAGGCGAGGAGGAGGAGAAAAAAGCCTCTTCCCCAGTGGGGGGAGGGAAGAAAAGGAAGCCCTCCCCAACGAAGGAGGCCGAAGGGTCCAAGAAGGGAAAAACTCTTTCCCCGGACTGCTCCGCCAACGCCAGCGACAACGAAGAAGACTAGCCTCCAAGGGCTAAGCCCCTGGCGAGATCGTAAGTATCCGGACTCCCGAATAACTTCATGGATTTTTCTTTTCGCCACATAGTGCCTTTCTAATGCCGCATACAACCCTATCCGCCCAAGGATGATCTTCCCGCTTCGTCGAGCGGGTCCTTAGGTGCGTCGGATATGGATTCTCTTTCGACCGCCTCCACCCCCCGTGACGCGGACGATGCTGAGGTGGGATCCCGGGAAGGAACCCACCAGGAGGAGGAGGCCCTGGAGGTGTCACAGAACAACCTCCCGGACTTTGCACCAGACTCAGCCCCGGAACCCATAGTGGCTCCGGAGTCCGGTGGGCGGCCCCTTCGTAAGAAGGGAAAGACCGTGACGCCGGCAGCCTCCGTCCAACCGGAGGCGCCGGATAGCTTGCTGCAGGCACTCAATGGCGCCTCCATCAAAGAGGAACACCGCACTGTTATGAGTGCGGTGATTCAGAAGGTTCAACTCGCCAAGAGCGGGCTGACCGAAGCCTGCATCAGCCTTCTAACAGGCTTTGAGGTAAGAATTTTGATATATGTAAAATAGTACCGCATAGACAGTAGCCCTTGATGCTCGGTTCGGTGTTCGGAAAGAAAAGCCGGACTGAGGATCTTAAAAGATATACACAGGAGTCATAAAAAATATGTCAATATGGGATTGCAGGCTGCGCTGCTGACCTCTGCCGCACTGACTGCAGAGGTCAATACTTTGAAGCAAAGCCTCGAGCGGTCCGAGAAAGAGCTCGGCCATGCCAAGAAGCAGCTCGAGGACAAGGAAGGTGAGTAACACCTTATTGAAATTGTACCTTACAGAAAAGGATTTTGGTTGCAAGAAGAATGACAAGGATAATGTGGGTATTGCAGGGGCCACTAACGAGGTGGCGACCCTGAAGGAGGCGGTGTCCGCGGCCGAACATAATGCGGCCGCGGAGCGCACCGAGCGAGAGAAGCAGGAGGCGCGGGTGGCGGAGGTACAGCAAGAGCTCCAGGCTCTCATGGAAAAACACGAGAGTTTGGAGCGTGACTCGAACACTCGAGAGTCCGAGCTTGCAACGGCTCTTGAGAGTGCCAAAGCCGCTAAGGCGGAAGCCTATAAGGCCCTCTAGGAAGTCGAGGCATTGAAGAAAATAGCGGCGGGTAAGGCATTTTTCATGCAAAGTAAGCATGTGGGTGTGAATTACATGTCACTTACCTGAATTCGGAGCTCTCCAGGAGCGTTCGCAGATCTGCCCCGCAGCGTGTCTGATGCTGCCGCTTTCTATAGGGCCGAGGAACGGAGCTCAACGGAGAAGGTCTTCTGGTCTCAGTATGCTAAGGCCGGACATCCGGTGCCCCTTAGCGACCAGCTGAAGCAGCTGCTCGAGCTCCACAAGGTGGCCGAACAGGCCATGAAGGGCCTCATTGTTCGGCTATGGCCTAAGGAGGCCATGCCTGGGAGCTACCTCGGCCTGGTGCGGCGGCTGGTGGGTGCGTGCCCGTGGGTTGAAGTCATCAAGCACTCCGCCTGTATTGAAGGTGCTCGCCGGGCCCTTGCCCGCGCAAAGGTGCACTGGGGCAAGATGGATGCCCAAAAGCTTGTGACGGACGCGCCACCGCAAGGCAAGGAGCATCGCACGCCCGAGATGTATTATAAGAGTGTCCTGATGGGTACCCGCATTATTGCGGGTGAGTGCTCCAAAGATGCAATATTTGAGTAGACTCGCATTTTGTTATCCTGTGTGCTGAAAACTTTAGTTCATATGCGCTAAGCAACGCTTGTTAATTTAAAATATTATCTTCTGTGCGGCTGTTTATCAAATCTAAGAGATGGCAAGTCGTCGGCTTCAGCCCCCATGCCACGAGTGCTGGGGTGTTCAGGATAAACTTGAGCACTCTTGTTCCCATTTTTGGGTCCATCTAGGGAGGCGCTCAACACAACGAACAAGGCAACCAGACTTTATAATGCTTGAACACTCTCACTTAGCCATAGAATTCTATAATTTTAAATTTCGGCGAAGCCCCTAGTCTTCGGAAGGCCGAATTTGGGGCGCTATCCACGCCTGGGCCGGACAAAGCTGGCTCCTCGGTCTAAGCGGCATATGTCTTTAGGGACTCGCAAAAAACCTCTCGAACAGCGACCGACTCTCGCCTCATCATGACGGTCAGTTTTAGCTTTCTCCACTGAGGCGCTCGCCCAGCTCAACTGGGGCACAATCGCAGTGGTTCTCCCAGTGCTACCTTAGCCGATACAACGGAACGCAAGGTACCAAAACATGGGAGCCGGGCAAACCCAACTATTGACCCAAGACATGATTCGGAGCCGATGCATATAATGCTATAAGTTCGGGGTGCCGCACTTGTGAAAGTGTTTGGACTTATCACACCATGATGCGGGAAACATAAGCCCCTAGTGTATTTAGCCATACCAAAATGTACGGATGCAACATGTCATAAATGAACATATGTATAAGAAAGAAATGCAATTGGAAGCAAAAAGGTGCTGCATTACTTATTCAAGAAAAGACTGCTGTGAATGCAGAACGATACAAATGGTGCGATAAGCAAGGGATGGGACTATTAAACATGTCCCCCTTCAGGGAGTAGGCTGCGGAATGGTGTATAAAACAGATTTAATGCTCGTAATGGAGACCACCTAGATATTCGTTGTAGCCTTTCTCCTTCCCTGGCTGTTGCATTGTGAGTTCGGCAGGTCTGCTGCCGGACAGGGCCTCTGACGAACGGAGTCCTGTGGGTAAAAAGAAAAAGAAAAAAAAGAAAAAAGAACGACACACTTGAGAGCCCCTGGTGTGGTTGAGCCGTAGTCTAGGCCTATCGTGGTCGTGCCCCTCTCCCCATGCCCATGGTATCTCCAAAGCGTAATGGTGTACGCGAAGGACCTGTCTTGACGTTTTGCAGGGGCTGGGGTTGGGGCCGCACTGCTACGCGTGCTCGGAACGTGCCAGGCGGTCTTGTTATAGGTTACTCCGGGCGCATTTAGCCGTGTCCGGTCGCTTAACGGCTGGACTCGAGAATTGCCTTAAGAGGTTGCACTGTATTTCTGCCGCGAGAGCCGCTATATGTTCCTCCGTTCGGAGAGCGTTCAGTATTTCCGTTGACCGTGATGACTCCTCGAGGGCCTGGCATCTTAAGCTTGAGGTATGCGTAGTGCGGCACCGCGTTGAACTTTGCAAACGTTGTACGTCCGAGCAGGGCATGATAGCCGCTACGGAACGGAACTATGTCGAAGATTAACTACTTGCTTCGGAAGTTATCCGGGGAACCGAAGACCACTTCCAGTGTAACTGAGCCTGTACAATTGGCTTCCACACCTGGTATGACGCCTTTAAAGGTTGTCTTGGTTGGTTTAATCCTTGAGGGGTCTATGCCCATTTTGCACACTGTATCCTGATAAAGCAGGTTCAGGCTGCTGCCGCCGTCCATCGGGACTCTGGTGAGGTGAAATCCATCGACGATTGGGTCTAAAACCAACACGGCGAATCCGCCATGGCGGATGCTGGTGGTGTGGTCCCTTCGGTCAAAAGTGATCGGGCAGGAGGACCATGGATTGAACTTCGGGGCAACTGGCTCCATCGCGTATACATCCCTGAGTGCACACTTCCGCTCCCTTTTGGGTATGTGTGTTGCGTATATCATGTTCACCGTCCGCACTTGTGGGGGGAAACCCTTCTGTCCTCTGTTGTTCGGCGGTCGGGTCTCTTCCTTGTCATAGTTGTGCAGCCCCTTGTAGTTGTTTTCGGCAATTAACTTGCCTGCCTGCTTGAATACCCAACAGTCCCTGTTGGTGTGGTTGGCTGGCTTTTCGAGGGTGCCTCGTCTGCGGAAGGAGGCATATAATCCTCTACCCCTTCTTCTGCCGCTCTCTCACGAGGGCTGGCGTCTCCGTCCTCCTGTGCTGAATCTTGCTGGAGTGGGTTGTCTTCGGCACTGTCTGGGGTGTTATTATCTCCGGTGCCGGAATCTTCATTCTTGCTGTGGCGGGATTTAGAACGGCGCCGCTGACGCCGGCGCTTGGGCTGTTTCTTGGAGGGGTCATCCTCCGCTGTTCCTTCACCATTCCCATCCTTTGGGATATCCACCATGTATATGTCATATCATGAGATGGCTTTCCAGTGCCCGGTAGGCGCTGGTTCTTGGTCGTCTCCGGCATCGTCGTCCATACCGTTGGTGTCTTCGGAGTCGTAGTCTAGCATATGGGTTAGATCGTCGATAGTGGCTACTAAGTGGGTGGTGGGTGGGCTTTGAATTTCTTCGTCGTCCGCATCCCAACCGTCCTGACCGCAGTCCGGCCAGGGCTCTCCTGATAACGAGAGATACTTTAGCGAACTCAAGATGTTGCCAAAAGGTGAGTGTTGAAAGATGTCCGCCACGGTGAACTCCATGATGGGCGCCCAATCGGATTCGATCGGAGGGAGCGCGGGAGGCTCGGAGTCCGGCGAGGAGTCCGGCTCCTTGGAGTCACGGGCTTCGGGAGGGACAAGATCAGTGTTCGGCTCTATCGCCATAGAGGTTGCAGCCCCCGAGGCGGTGTCTAGCCACCCATCCTCGATCTGCGCAGTCTGCTCCAAATTGAAGATTGGAGCGGACTCGAGTGCGGCCTCCAGGGTACTGTCCAGCTGCAGAGCTAAATCATGCCCGTTGTGACAGTGCGGCGCGCTTGGCTGTGGCTCGAATCCATCGAAGATCAAGTACCCGCGGATGTCAGCCGTGAAGTTCAAACTACCAAATCTGACCTGACGGCCAGGGGCGTAGCTTTCGATCTGCTCCAGGTGGCCAAGCGAATTGGCCCGCAGTGCAAAGCCGCCGAATACAAAGATCTGTCCGGGGAGGAAGGTCTCACCCTGGACTGCGTCGTTGATGATGATCGAAGAATCCATCGAGCCTATCGGTGACGACACAAAGGAACTCTCAATGAAAGCACCAATGTCGGTGTCAAAACCGGCGGATCTCGGGTAGGGGGTCCCGAACTGTGCGTCTAGGCAGATGGTAACAGGAGACAAGGGACACGATGTTTTACCCAGGTTCGGGCCCTCTTGATGGAGGTAAAACCCTACATCCTGCTTGATTAATATTGATGATGTGTGTTACAAGAGTAGATCTACCACGAGATCAAGGAGGCTAAACCCTAGAAGCTAGCCTATGGTATGATTGTTGTTCGTCCTACGGACTAAAGCCATCCGGTTTATATAGACACCGAAGAAGGCTAGGGTTACACAGAGTCGGTTACAATGGTAGGAAATCTACATATCCATATCTCCAAGCTTGCCTTCCACGCCAAGGGAAGTCCCATCCGGACACGGGACGAGGTCTTCAATCTTGTATCTTAATAGTCTTGGAGTCCGGCCGATGATGATAGTTCGGCTATCCGGACACCCCCTAGTCCAGGACTCCCTCAGGGCCCCACCAGCACCTCTAGTACGGGTTCATGCCTATAACCGGGACTAGAAATGCACCTTTAGTCCTGGTTCGTCTAACAAACTGGTACTAAAGGTCTTCCTATATAAACCCCTTCGTCCAGCCCAAGCTCTCTGTTCTTCTCCTTTCCGCTCCTATGTTTTCTTCCTCTTCCTCTCGATCTCACACTCCATTGTTTCCAAAATTTGTGAAGATTTGAAGGCACCCCATCCATCCAAGTGATCACAAAGGTTAGAAACTTTTTCCTCTCATCTCTCATTCCTAGATTAACTCTTGCAATGCTCTATAAGTATAGTGATTTGTGGGTTTTTTTGGGAGGAATTATATGTGGTAGTATTTGATTTATATGCAATTTGTGGTCAAAATAACTCTTAGTTTGCATATGTAGGTGTGGTTTACTTTGTTCCTTCCTGTCTCTGTCCTAACCACCATCGATCGCCCGCCCCGTCCCGTCGCCGGCTCCACCTTGTGGTGAGCCTCTTGTTCTTACCTTTTTAATATAAAAAAATCATGTTTGTGTGATTTAGATATATAGTTACTTGTATAATTATCTTACCTGTACGTTGTTTGTTATACATACTGCCATGGTTTTGATATCCGTCCCCGTTGGCCCTCGTCCGGGTTATGATTGGGATGTGGTATATTCTCTTTTATAACTATTTGTTGCATTTTGTGTTTATGACAAATTATGCCCATCAAGTTGACATAGATATTTTTATCGAGGAGGTATGTGATCCGGAAAATCCAACCGACCCTATTATCGAGAGGTTAAATTTAGTCGAAAAAGAAAATGAGTATTTCAACGAAACAATGAAAAGAATTGAGGGGGAGAAGATGGAATTGGAGTTGCATGTTGCCGATGTCGTCGATGATCACAATATTAAGATGAAGAAAATGCGCTTGGAGATTAGAAAGATTAGAAAATATGCCATCGATAGTGAGGCTTGGTATCATTATGCTGTTGGATCAATTTTTACCTTAGTTGCGATCTTGATCGCATTTGTTATTGCATTTAAATTCTTTAGCTAGAGAGTTATTTGTATTTTGTTTTATGAGAATAAGTGTTGTATGAACTTGTATTAATTTTGTCTTTTCGGTGTTGTGTAATGAAGATGTGCCGGCAATGGATGTACGATGACCGATGCTCTCCCCAGTTCATTAATGGCGTGCATACTTTTCTGCTTGCGGCTGAGGCAAACAAGCCAGCAGATGGTTTTATGCCTTGTCCATGTACTGGATGTAAGAATGATCAGAATTACTCTAAGTCAAGAACCATTCATGTCCACCTGTTTGAGTCTGGTTTCATGCCCCACTATAATGTTTGGACGAAGCACGTAGGTAGAGGGGTTATGATGGAAGACAATGAAGAAGAAGAGGACGACGACAGCTATCCTGGCCATGGGTTCCCTGAATACGATGGTACAATAATGGGTGAAAAAGCTGAGCCAGCAATGTAGGAAAAAGCTAAAGAAGAGGCATTAGATGAGCCCACTGATGATCTAGGTCGGGCCATTGCCGATGCAAAGAGAAACTACGCAAGTGAGGAGCAGAAGAAGAAGTGGTAGTGCATGTTAGAGCACTACAAGAAATATGTCAAGTAGTGACCTTCTGTCAGTGACCCTGGAAGAATTGGTCATAGATCTATGACGATTTGAGACCAATTGGTCAAAAGCTGTTCGGGGGGCCCAAACCCTAAAATATATCGACCATTTTGGTCAGAAAGGTCGTAATTTCCTTACACGAAATGGTCACATAGCAGACAACACTGGTCTGCTGCCTTATTTCTAGCTGATCATGACCAATATAGATGGTCATAACCTTGTAAATAATGGTGGATTGGAATGACTAGGCGCCACCTCATCAGTTTTGCCTACGTGTTAATTTTTTCCCTAGGTTATGAAGCAACCTATATTTCTGTCATTCCCAAAATTCCCAAAAAAATCTCATAAATTCTTTGGGTCATATCTTTGTTAAATATGTAAAAATCCTTCCTTGACTAGTTCAAAAATAATTCAACAATATTAATTTTCCTATTCTGTTCACAACATCACTTTATGAAGGAAGTGCTATTTATATATTCTTGATTGCCCATGAAATTTTTGGACACTTTTTCATATCCAAATCATTGCCTCGTGACAAAATTTAGCTCCATTTGCCCAGCAAATCTTCCGCGGCGAATTTCCAAAGTTTTTGTCCACCTAGAAGCATTGTGAAGGAAGTACCACCTAGGATCCTCCTCTTGAGCTGAAAATTTGTGAAGACATTCTTCTTAGTAGATGATCATCCTTAGCCAAAACTCACGACCATTGGCCATGTGCATTTCCTGTACCTCTAATCAAACACTTGGCTGCTAATTCATCTTTGAGCATAGTTCGGCTTTCTCATGAGAATATTATGTTGTAATTTTCTTCCTAGCACCTACCTGGGGAGTGCCCAACCCACTAGACATGCCTAGGCCGCCCAGACACCTGGAAATGCCACGGTCACGCGGTGACCACGCGGCGGGCATGCGAGCATACGCGCTCTAGAGTTGGAGCCCTCGGCCACCGTCCAAACCTCGATGTCTCGCCAACAAACCATGTATTTCTGATTAAATAGTTACTTATGTACCTAGAAGTTATTTTTGGAAAAAATAAAGAGCAAACTATGAGGCAGCTGCAATTCAAATTTGACCCGCTTCCTTCTGAATCAGCGGCAATTTGTCTTTTTCACCAGAGGTTGCTCAAAACTTTAGACACCCAACCATTTTGTTAATTTTGCATTAAATATGGCCTAGTATTTTATAAAATTGATTAGGTCCAATTTTGCAACAAATATATGGTAGGTCCTTCACAAAAAAAACTCATTCCGGGCACTGAAAAAATGGAAAATGTATTTTCCGTGCAAAGAAAATGAAAACACCCTTAGGAAACATTGTTTGGAATTACAATATGCACCCTTGTGCATAGTATGAGATCATTTAAATAAACCATGCCATGAGTGTGGCCATAAGATTGATCATTTGACTTGAAAGCCATGAATCTTCATGCATGATAGCTCATTTCTGAGAACACTTTTTTATAATAATTGCAGTATTAGAATTTTATTATTTTTCCTAGAAACTTGGCCACATATAATGACACAATGCGAAGGTTTTCCATTTTTTTTTTGATTTTTTATGCCCGTTACAATATGCGGTCAAAGAGGCAGGCTTGACCGTTCCTAGCTAGTGCTTGAATCTTGGAAAACTTTTGATGTTTCTCTGATTAAATAGATACTTTTGTACCTAGAAATGATTTTTGGAAAAAATAAAGAGCAAACATGGCCTAATATTTTAGAAAATTGACACCTAACCATTTGGTCAATTGTGCATTAAACATGGCCTAATATTTTAGAAAATTTATTTGGTCCAATTTTGCAACAAATATATGGTAGATTCTTCATGAAAAAACCCATTTTAGGCACTCAAAAAAATGGAAAATGAATTTTTCTTCCAAACAAAATGAAAACTTATTTAGGCAACATTGTTTGCCATTCCAAGATGCACCCTTGTGCACGATATGAGATGATTTGAACAAACTATCTCATGAATGTGGCCATAAGATTGATCATTTGACTTGAAAGCCATGAATCTTCACATATGATATCTCATTTCTGAGAACACCTTTTTAAAATAATTGACGTATTAAAAGTTTATAATTTTTTCTTGTAACTTGGTCACATATAATGACACGATGCGAAGGTTTTCCAATTTTTTATTTTTTTGAACTTTTTATGCCCGTTTCAAAATGCGGTCAAAACGGCGGGCATGACCGTTCCTAGATAGTGGTTGAATATTGGAATATTTTTGGTGTTTATATGATTAAATAGATACTTATATACCTACAAATGATTTTTGAAAAAAATAAAGAGCAAACTATAAGGCAGCTGCAGTTCAAACTTTACCCGCTTCCAACTAGATTGGCGGAAATTTGTCTTTCTCACCAGAGGTGGATCGATAATTTTGACACATAATAATTTGGTAATTTGTGCATTAAACATGGCCTAAAATTTTAGAAAATTGATTTGGTCCAATTTTGCAACAAATATATGGTAGATCCTTCACAAAAAAACTCATTTTGGGCACTCAAAAAATGAAAAATAAATTTTTCATCCAAATAAAATGAAAACTTCTTTAGGCAACATTGTTTGCCATTCCAAGATGCACCCTTGTGCATTATTTGAGATCAACAAACTATGTCATGAATGTGACCATAAGATTGATCATTCAACTTCAAAGCCCTGAATCTTCACACATGATAGCTCATTTGTGAGAACACCTTTCTAAAATTATTGACGTATTACAAGTTTATAATTGTTGCTGGTAACTTGGTCACATATAATGTCATGATGCGAAGGTTTTCCAATTTTTTGAATTTTTGAATTTTTTATGTCTGTTTCAAAATGCGGTCAAAACGGCGGGCATGACCATTCCTAGCTAGATTGAATCTTGGAATTTTTTTGGTGTTTCTCTGATTAAATAGATATTTATGTACCTAGAAATGATTTTTTGAAAAACTAAAGAGCAAACTGTAAGGTAGCTGCAGTTCAAACTTGACCCGCTTCTAACTGATTGGCGAAAATTTGTCTTTTTCACTAAAGGTGGATCGAAACTTTTGACACCCAATCATTTGGTCAATTGTGCATTAAACATGGCCTAATATTTATTTTTTCATCAAATATATGATAGGTCCTTCATGAAAAAACCGCATTTTGGGCACTCAAATAAAGGGAAAATGAATTTTTAGTTAACTACGACCAATTTTGTAGTTAACTACAACCAATTTAGATGGTCATGACATCGTATGCGTGTACTGCATTTTGATTGGTCCGTGGTTGTTTCACGCAGATCATGGATGGAACACCATAGGATTCTTGCTAATCCAACGGCAGTCCTGACCCCAAGCCCACATAAGCCGAAACCCTAGTCGTCGTGGACATTTTCCATCCACCCCCGCCTCCTTTCTTTCTTCCCTTGCTCTCTAGCCCCTGCACACCTCCCCTCTCCTCCTCCCCTCCCCGCTCACTCCCATGGTGAACCTCATCGCCTCACTTGTCCTCCTTCCCTCCTGCGCACGTCGGCCACCTCCCTCCGACGGAGCTCGACCCCCACCCCCAAGCGCCGCTGCTCCAGCCTCGCCCGCGCCCATCCAGAATCGGGGGAGGGTCGAGGCAGCGCCCAGATCCGATCGATGCATGCCCCGCTGCCACCCCCAGTCACCCACCTAGCGCTTGGTAGCCCTGCCCTCCTCCTTCTCTCTATAGTCCATGGCCGGCAACGTAGCCTCATCTCCACGGTTGCTCCACAGTGCCTCCGACGACCGCGCCTGGAGCGCGACGGCAGCGCCGTTCCAAGCACTTGACACCACGCTCCGCCGCGGCTCCTTCACCGTCCGCTACTCCTCCGGGCTCCGCACCTCGCCCACTCGAGCCTCTACACGTCGCTCTGCACCTACCTCCCCAGCGAGTCCATGGGCTTCCTCGACTACCCCTTCGTCGCGGCTGCTCTTCCTCCTACGGCGACCCAGGGGGTGCTCCGGTAGCTCGTGGCGTTTGCTTCCATTAAGGACTGACAGGTGCACTAAATATTTTCATTTAAAACGTAAATTTCTCAATGTGTTATTCAATAATTTTGCATGTTGTTTGTACATGGAATTTGGGTTTTGCCTCTGTTGGAAGTGAATTTGAAGTTTGATTGGACTGATCAGTGCTGATAAGACGATGCTGACGGTGAAGATGCAACAGATGTTTGTTCTATGTAAATCTGGTTGTTACTTTATTCAAATTTAGGATAATCTTCACAATACTGACTCAATGCTTGTGAAAAAAAGCTGAACAACTTGTATGCAAGCTTACAGTGTAATTGACATGCCAATTGTGTTGTGTTATCTTCCGTAGCCACGTTAACAGAGTTATGTTTTTCAATCGTTTATTACAGGTTTTTTAACATGCACAATGTAAGCTCAAGCGGTGTGGTATGAAGTGTCTGGAATTGAAAATTCATCAAGAAAGATCATCTGTGTGCTGCCTCATAGCTATTTTATTAGGTTAATTTAGAACACCTTGCAAACAACACTTACTAGCACTTTGCAGGACCAATTGATTGTGTCCATCCTCTACATGTGATGAGCCAAGGACAGGAGATATTCCAGGTAGGAAGAGGAGAGAAAAGGGGCTCCTGCTCTGCTCAAACCATCACCGGGCAAATGTTGCACTGAGAAGGAGCATATTTCCTCATATTTGACCAAGGTGAAGGCCTCTTCTCTGATACATATGATCTTTGTCTTTCATGCTGTCTGCTGTGCGAAGGGCTTTTTTGTGCTAGCAGTAGATATATGGTATCCAGAATCATCTCCTTTTCAGTTCAGTCATCTATTGAGAGTTTTCAGAAACAACTGCCTCTAAATAACTTTACTAATAGTGCATGGATTTCGGTCCTGGGTAATAGCTAGTCTAATCAACAGAAGTTGAAAATATTAAGTGCACCAGTAAATCTTTTCCTTATAAAGTGATCAATAAAAAGTAGAATGAAGGTTTTCATTTAACATCTGTCTGTGGATACTGGTGGGAATTTTTATGTTGAGAAACGCGACCTGCTCTTACCAGGGCAAACACACGCGCCATCATGTCTTCTTTGCGATATATAAATCATATGGAAAAAATCATTTTCATGAATTTGGTCAAGTTCCTCATATACTGTATAATTTGATAGCATATGTCCTCACAAAAGAGAAAGGAAAAAACAATATTGCATATGTCTCTGCATTTCAGTTCCATACTTTTGAGATCAGCACGCTAAACTTCTTTCAAACATTTAGATGGCTCACATCAGACAACCAGTAACTTGAGCATTATATGCATAAGCTGCTGGAGGAATGTCTTCAGCTAACCACAGAGAACTGGTGATGTGCACAACTTCCTTTGTACAAAAGATCAGTAGTTGTGCAGACTTGTGCAAAGCCTGAATTTTTGTACTAAGGTGGCCAGCATGGTGTCGCGACATGATCACTGATGGAACTGAATCTGTCTTGCAACTTGCAGATTGTTGATGACCTGGTTGCTTTTATCCAGACATGTTAGGTAGACTCTGTCTAGCTCCATTCAAGCATTTTCATGAGACTGCCACTTGAATGAAATTGCCAAATAGTTATAATACTACCTTACTACCTTTATATATTCGCCTGCAATGTGCAACCATGTATTGGCTTTTGGTTGACACATTTTACATTGCTAAAAATCTTGTACATGTACAATAACTACAACTCTGCTAAATGTGTACTGCATGTAAGTTAGTCTGCAACATAAGACTTTGATTAATAGTTCATTACCATGTTTTTTGCTGAATGTTTTAGGCCTTTCTATCTTTTCATCACTGTCCTTTGCAAAAGAGTGCTAAAATGCCATCACTGCACTGTATAGAGAGTAGTGTCTACTACTGCAATCAAAATATAGTTGCATGATTATGTCCCAATCAGTTAAAAAAGATTTTGTCCTCTCAAACTAATGGGCTCTCTTGTTCTCTCTCTTTGGAAAGTATAGTGATAGCGACACCCATTTAATGCAGTCGAGGAGATATGCAGTAACTTTAAAGTGAGCACATAATGCTCTTTCTTGGTTCACAATTTGTCTAACCCCCCTTGTTTTTTTTCTTGTCTTATTATTTTCAGATTGTATAGCCAAACATATGTTGATGCTGGATAGCTTGATAGATCATCTAAATATCTTGACAGATACATCATCCAAGATAATAGAAAGGTAAGATGATACTGCATGACATAGAGGTATTGGCCATGCACCGTGAACAACAGAAGCTGTGCAGCTGATATTGTCCTGTAGTATATCTTTTGCTTCTAAAGCAGGCACTTTTGCATCTATTTTTCTAGCTGCCTTTTTGTTTGCGCCATTCATTGATGTTGTGATGGATAATGACTATGGATTTGCCAAGCCATGCATCGGTTGCAATTGTTATGGCCACAGTAGTATAGCAAGTATTGGTTCAATTTTTATCCGAAATTTGATTGTGAGTGTGCTGTTTGATGATGCTTGCCTCATCAATTGTTCATGTCTTGTGTGAAATCTGTACCCTATTAGAAGATGACACCATCAAGTTAATAATAACACTAATGATCATTTGATTCTAGTCTAGAGATACAACAACATTAGTTAGATCCATGGATGGACGCATGAACACAAACAACTAGCAGCTTAGCAGTGTTAGCAACCACAAAAAATAGCCTTGCGATTCATTCTGTTGAGGCAAGCATGCTCTATTCATTTTGGATCCAGCTATGTACGTGCTAATAAGCTAGCTCAAGCACAATTACATGCTCTATTCTATTATAGTAGCAGTACGTATGTGTCTCCTGTACTAGATTAATTTCTAGTATGTCGTGCATCGCAAATGGATCAAGTTCCAGTTTTAGTTTTGTTGTTATTAACCTCTACAATCCTATCAGCATAATGAGTATGTGAATGAATCCGTTAGAGTATCTGAAACTAGATGTTTTGTTGCTCATAGTAATTAAAAACAACGGCCATTTTCTCATCACACACTGTTATTGTCACTTCATGTCTTGATCTGTTGTGTCAGGCTGCTGTAGGTGCTGAACTATGATCATTGCAAGGAGGAACCACTGTTTGGCTTCAGTCCTTCCCCATTTGATCATTTTATATGGCCCGCATGCATGCTACGTGTTGGCCGACTTGGCATGACTTGCACGAAAACTTGAGGGCATTCATACTAAATAGATATTCATGCATGTTGTGTCAGGCTGCTGTAGGTGCTGAACTACATTTTCATGCTGACTTGCTCTAGCTCTTCTTAATTTTCATGCATGTTTATCTCCGGACTTGATCTTACTACTAAATATAGCACCCCATCACTTGTTGCTGTTGTTATTTACCTTATCCTCGTTGTTTTGTTTTCCTATTGGTGGATATTTTGCGTAAATTCAAGAAGAAAGATGTTCAAAGAAGCGCCAAGACATTCTTATATAGCAAGTTATGTAAGAATAGCTGGGTTATCTAGGCATTGTGAACTCCAGAATTTCATGTATCTTCTCTCTATTTCTGAATGAAATGTTGTATGTTTCAGAATTACTAATTACAATTTATGTTTCATATGAAATAGTAATTATGTATGTGATTTGGAAATGTGTGCAATGGAAACATGACTCATGCGACCTACTAATCAAAATAATTTGAGCACATTTGAAATTTCTCACGTGTGGGACCAGTGTATGATATTTGGGACCAATATAAAATGGTGGAAAATAAAATGGCGAAAAATAAAAGATCATACGCTGTAAAAGGCCGCACCCAGAAATAAAAGGCCGAATTGCTGGGCTAGGCCCATGTAGCTAGCGTAAAATGACAGGAAAAAAATATATACAAGGCTGAATTAATGGGCTCGGCCCATGTAAAATACTCAATCGAACCGGGCTGAATCTTGTCAACGACCTTTTCAATTGGTCGCAATTTTGCCACGTCAGATTGCCATGTCGGATCCGACGTGGCCTGGGCAGACAGCCAGTGACCAAAACTGAAGGTCATAGTATCCATGACCTTTTGTTTTGGTCATAAACGTCTACGTCCTTATCCCGAAGAAGGTCATTAATTTCAGTTTATGACCGCAGCTTTTGACCATCTATTTTTGGTCAAAAAAAGGTCGCAAATGGAAAACAATGACCATTCAGTGACCAATAGTGATGGTCGCAAGTTGACATATTTCTTGTAGTGGAGGATCACAAGAAATTGTTGTACTCAAATTGTGCAGCTGACAAGAAAAAGCTGGGCACCACAGTGGAATTGCTGCAATGGAAGGCAGAGAATGGTGTATCTGACAAGGGATTTGGAAAGTTGTTGATAATGTTAAAGAAGATGCTTCCAAAGGACAAAGAATTGCCCAAGAGTACGTACAAAGCAAAGAAGGTTGTCTGCCCTCTAGGATTAGAGGTGCAGAAGATACATGCATGCCCTAATGACTACATATTCTACCGCCGTGAGTACAAGGATTAGAATGCGTGCCCAGTATGCGGTGCATTGCGCTATAAGATCAGCCGCGATGACCCTGGGGATGTCGAGGGCGAGCGCCCCAGGAAGAAGATTCCTGGCAAGGTGATGTGGTATGCTCATATAATACCACCGTTGAAATGTTTGTTACAAAACAAAGAGCATGCCAAGTTGATGCGATGGCACATAGAAGACCGTAATAAAGGCGGGGAGTTGAGAGTACCCGATGATGGATCACAGTGGATACAATTGAGAGAAAGTATTGGGAGGACTTTGTTGGTTATGCAAGGAACGTATGGTTTGGTCTAAGCGCATATGGTGTTAATCCTTTTGGGGAGCAGAGCAGCAACCATAACACCTGGCCTATGACTCTATGTATGTATAACCTTCCTCCTTGGTTGTGAATAAAGAAGTTCATTGTGATGCCAATGCTCATCCAAGGCCCTAAGCAACCAGGCAACGACATTGATGTCCACCTAAGGCCATTAGTTGAAGAACTCTTACAGTTGTGGAATGGAAAAGGTGTACGTGCGTGGGATGAGCACAAACAAGAAGAATTTGACCTACATGCATTGCTGTTTGTGACCATCAATGATTGGCCTAATTTCAGTAACCTTTCAGGACAAACAAACAAGGGATACCGCGCATGCACACACTGTTTGGATGATACCGACATTATATATTTGGATAATTGTAACAAGAATGTGTACCTGGGACATCGTCGATTTCTTCCGAGCAGGCATCCTGTAAGAAAGAAAGGAAAGCATTTCAAAGGTGTGTTAGATCACCGGACGAAGCCTCTCCACCATACCAGTGATGATGTACGTGATATGGCCAAGGATTTGAAGGTAATCTTTGGAAAGGGTCCTGGTGGACAATCTGTTCTGAAAGACACTTGAAGTGCATTATATCGACTAGATGGAGGGGGGTGAATAGGCAATTTTAATGAATTCTTCACTGAGGAATTTGCTGGTGAGGAAATTCCTTAGAGAAGAACTACTTGCAACGGAATAAGTACTCGGAAGTAAACATAACATAACACAAGCATAGTCATCATGATGAAATGAAGACAAGCACAGAGTACAGAGAGCTTAAACACAGGATAACACAGGATGAAGATTGACAGACTGAAGAAATTGAACTGAGGAAATTCAGAAAGTCCTCAGTCAAAGTCCTCAAAGAGATAGGAACAAGCACACAACAAGTGAAATGAGTAATTGAAAGAGTTGAGGAAATAGAACCAGTAAGCTTGGTGAAGATAATGATTTTGTAGACCAGTTCCAACTGCTGACTCAATTGTACATGTGCTTGGAGCGGCTAGGTATTTAAACCAAAGGACACACAGTCCCGGACACACAGTCCTCACCGTATTCTTCTTGAGCTAAAGTCACATAGACCTCGCCCAATCACTCGTGGTAAGTCTTCAGGTGACTTCCGAACCTTCACAAACTCGATCACTCAATGATCCACAATTCATCTTGGATGCTCTAGACCTTGATGCCTAACCGTCTGGAAGAAGCACAGTCTTCAAACAATACAAGTGTCGGATCCATGCAGGATCAATTTTTTAAGTGTTGCTCAATCACTTTGGGTTTGAAGGTGTTTGGGTTTGGGTTTTCCTCACTTGATGATTTTCGCTCAAAGTCCTCGAAGGATGGGATGCTCTCAAATGACAAGTGTCTGTTTCTCTCGGAGAATCCAACCAACTAGTGGTTGTAGGGGGCGGCTATTTATAGCCTAGGGAGCAGCCCGACATGATAAGACATAAATTCCCTTCAATGACATGACTGTTATGTGGGTAGATATTTTGGGACAGCTGGCGTGTCGCACAGCAACGGTCGGTATTTTTACTCTCAAATTCCTCAGGGCTATCATGTTCCTCACTGTGTAGGCAATCCGCACTGGCGAATTCCTAACTCCTCAGTGAGAACAAATTCCTGAGAGACCAGAAGAACCTTGTCTCTGTCACTGAAGAATATGACTTAACTGTATGAGATTTCCAATGGCTTCACTCGAAGGGATTGGTAGGTGTAGGATTTTGAGTTGAGCATCACATGGAAATTTTTCCTTAGTATTTCCTCGACCCCCTTTAACAGTACGGTGTTTCCTATGACTCAAGAAAGAGAAAATGAACCTACGAAAACAAAAGTCTTCATGCTTCATGTTCCTCGACTGAATTACAAATCTTCAAGGTCACACCAATTTCTTCACTTTCAAAATCTTCAGAAAGTCTTTAGAAATCCAAAGTCTTCAGTCGAAGAACTTCATTTTTAGGGGTCGACTTTCTCTGTAAATATCAAACTCCTCATAGACCTATAGACTTGTGTACACTCACAAACGCATCAGTCCCTAAACCTATAAGTCTTCAATACACCAAATTCACTAAGGGGCACTAGATGCATTTACAATCTCCCCCTTTTTGGTGATTGATGACAATATAGGTTATGTTTTCAACGGGGATAAACATATGAAGTGTAAGTACTGATATTGAGGAATTTGATTTTAAGATATAGAAGAACCCCGCCCCTGAAGATGTGCATAGTGAGGAATTTTCATTTGAAGCGACGCACACTTGAAAAGTAAAATCATGGAGATCTCCCCCCATATCTTGTAATTCATACACGCATTTGACATATAGTATGAAGAATTTGAAATGCATTATGAAATATGGTGACTGATGTAATTCAGCATGCATGCATTGACATTAATGAGGAATAAGCATGCAGAAGAACTCAGCAGAAGTATCAGACCACCATAGAGTTTAAGTTTACAACTCGATCCATCAAAGTCATCAAAAGAACGAGAGTTGTAACTTAGAAAAAAACGCCCATATATGATAAACCCGCTTGAAGACTAACTCAAATTTCTCCCCATTTGTCATCGAATGACCAAAAGGGTTGAAAATGAGGACTAACGCCCCTGAAGAATATCATGATGATGAAGGAGCGCCAGCGTTGTTGGGGTCGTGTGTCGTTGTAGGGCATGCCGCAGTGTCGTCCAAGTCTTCATATTCGTCCGTGTCGCATGATGAAGAATATGAACAGGCTACCAAGGGAGGAACCTTGACCCTCTTGTATTTCTCCGGTGGAGGAGCAGACCAGTCAAAATCGTCCTTGAAGCCCATTTGCTTCATATCTTCTTCACCATATAGATGTGACAGAATAGCCCAGGTACGATCGGAGACTTCATGGAGGTAGTAATGGTTTTTCTTCACTGCATTATGTGTAGAAGTCATGTTGTGAAGAAGATAACCAAACTGGCGCTTAACCCATTTGTGGTTTCGATCCACCTTGTGGTGAAGACTAAGAAGCAGTTCATGGTCAGTCATCACACGAGGAGAAGTGGCTTGAGGATTTGACTTGGGTGCATTGGCAGTAGAATCATGAGTGGCAGAGTCATCATTGCTGGAATAAGATGCAGCTTTGCGAAACTGACCATCCAATGGACGAATGCCTTCATCAACAATAGAAGTGGCCTTGCCCTTTTCATCATCCAAGGGAAATGTCCGCGTGAGGACTTCATAGGGGGCAAGTAGCTTCCATGGTTGAGTGTATCAGCCTTGTAGTTGAGTGAAGACCTTGTTCTGATGAATCTCATAATCCAAGGAGCATAATGCTTCAGCTCAAACGAAGATTGTGCAACATTTTCCAGAGTCCTCATGAACAAATCATGATAATTTACAGGAATGCCATGCATGATGTTGAATAGCAGATTCTTCATGATGCCAACAATGTCCTCATTAGATGAGTTGTGGCCTTTGTTAGGACTCAGTTTCTTCGTCAGAATGTGATAGACTGTTCTTGGCACATACAGTAAGTCCTTCACGAGGAATTCGGTCCTTGGGGCTTGACCGGGCTTCAAAGGCTTCATTAGCACTTCCATGTAATGAGCAGTGAGTTCAGGTTCTTGGTACAGAGAACGAGCACCTTCAGGTGGAGGACTGATTGGCAGGGCATGAAGTAATTCAGAGGCCGGTGCCTTATAGTGAGTATTCTCGGTCATCTAGTCCAACACCCAAGTGTTGATATCAGCAGCATCACCTGTGATGTGCAGCATTGTGTAGAACTGAAGAATAATCTCTTCATTCCAATCAACAATGTCAGTGCAAAAGTTGAGCAGTCCTGCATCGTGAATCACTTTGAGGGCTGGAGAGAATCAAGGCATTGATTCCATATCCACGTGAGGAATATGCACGTGGTTGAAGACTTTGTCTTTGTTGAAAAGCAGTGAAGAATAGAAGTTGGCCTGGCTGGCAGTCCAGAAGCGTTTCCTTCTAAGACAAGCAGAGTCATATGGGTTGAATTCAGTGAAGAAAACATGCTCGCCGAAGAAATCACCAGCCTTGAATTTTTGCTTCTTTGAGAAGGGATCCTTTGGCTTGGGGTGAGGAGTATCGGTCAATTGCATCACCACCTCAGGAATCGCAATCTCAGGTTCCATAGGCTAAGGAATTTCAGGGTCTTCTTTAGTTGCAGCCTGGGTCATCAATTCTTCATTGACATTTTCATCAGCACTAGTCGCTGGAATTTCTTCATGGACAGATGGGGTTGCATGAGGTTCTTCAAATCCCATTTGTAATTCAGTAGTAACAGTGGACTGAGGAATTTGTTGAAGTGGAGTGAACATTGGAGAGTTGGGGTGCTGACTTTCCCAAAAGTCACCATTAATCACGGGAGTGGTACAACCAATGTCCACATCTTCATCTGCCATTTCTTCAACGCCAGCCTCTTCAGCAGTAAACTGAGGCACATGCGAGGAGACAACATGTGTTGAAGGGATTGCATCCACTTCAATTTATTCATCCAACTGCTCTGATGAAGCAGCAGAAGGAATCTCTTCATCTGACTCACTTGGAATCACATACTCTTCATCAAAAGGAACAAGGTCCTTTGATGGCATGGATGAGACAGGAACGACATCAATTGGGTTGTCAAATGAACTTGTCAAAGGCTTCATCTTCTTCGGAGCTAAAGAATCTGATGAAGCTGATGCCTTCCTTTTCTTCATTGCTGCATGCTCTGCAGCCTTGGTCTTCTTCACATCTGATGCAGATGGAAGGATTGGAGTTGGTGTTGGTGTTGGTGTTGGTGCAGGAGGAGCAGAGGGATTTGGTTCATTTACTTCAGGCATAGCTGATGTAGTTGCCCTGACTTCTTCATTTTCTTCAGGTGCACCACTAGTGGATGCCCTTGCAATTTCATCAGCGGCTGGAATGCAGTCATTAGCCCTGGTATTTTCATTTTCTTCAGCACCCTAATTGTCATCAGCGGAGTTGGCATGTTCTTCAATGGGTTGAACAGATGCTTCAGCAGGAGTGACTTCAATGCGCACAGGAGCAGCAGCACTTGAAGTGAATGTCTTCATCAGGTTGACGAATCGGACCTTGGCGCCCTTCTAGTCAGCCTTGTAGGCTTCAAATGCTTCGCTGAGCTTCTTGATTTCAGCTTGCAGTGCAATAAGCTGCTCAGGCGAAAGATTGAGGACGTTGTCCTTTAGGTAGTGCTGCTTCTTATATTGCGCTTTCTTCAATGACCTTGCTTGGTCACACTTCCATTTCTCTTCTCCAATGAAAGCAGTCAAAACATGACTTTGACCAGGAGTGAGGTTCATCTCCAGCAAAGGCGTGTTTGGGTCCTTGTGTCATAGATCAATGAAGTGTAGGATCAACTTTGGATCCAGTAACAGTGGCACATTGCTGCCTTTGGATCTAGCGGCCTTGACCTGCCTGTCTCTGATGATTTTGATGAGTTCTTCATCATGAGCCTCATCATCATCAAATGGCACTTGAAAGGCGACCTGCTTCTTGTGAGTACTTGGTCCAGGGCCTCGTGTAGCAGTGGCCTTTTTCTTCAGCAGAGAGGGTCCACTTGAAGAATTTGGTGCAGCTGAGGAACTTGCACATCCTCCTGAGGCAATTGATAGATGGCGAGATGCACAGGTGCAGAGGATTTAGTTGGAGCATCTGAAGACTGTGTCAGAGGAGCTGAAGACTTGTAAGGAGGAGGAGCAGTTTGAGGAGTTGGCCATGAGGGCTTTGAAGAATCTGGCCGTGAGGGCATTGCTGAGGAACTTGGCCGTGAGGGAATTGAGGGTGAAGCACTTGGCTTGTAAGCAAGCTTCTTAGGCATGGCCTTCTTTGGCTTGCTTGAAGAGGCCTCAACAGCAGTGGCAGCAGTAGTAGAGTATTCATTAAATTTCCTCACTGCTTCTTTGGCCTGTTTGGCCAGTTTGACCTGGCGCTTTGCCCATTCATCTGGATAATCCTCACCGCGCTTGAGGCTGGTGGGATCATCCAGTTGGCCAGGACCCAACGGTGGTCTTGGGCATGGAGGGTTGAGAGCGAATTTTTTCATATACTTGGGAGTAACGTATCTGTACTCCCTCCATTCCCATGCCCATCTCCTCTCTATCCTTTGTGTACGCACCTTGCGCTGATTTTTGTCCTCCTTGCCAAATTTGGCCTCATCGGGAGTGCAATAATCCTTGTATATGTCATTAGGAATCTTGAAAGCAGTATTGACCTCAGGCCTCTTTCCACCCTTCTGTGGCTTCTTACTGTCAGCCATTTTCTTCAGCTGAGGAATATGAAGAATGGAATTTTCTAAAGATGTATGCAGCTTTTTTCTTCAAGGAACGCTGCAAATGAGTTAGGTTGATGAGAACCTAGTGATTCAACAGCAGACATGAGTACCTGTGAACAGAGTATAGTTGTGAGGAATTTGGAGAGGTCATATGCGTTCTCTGAAGGTTTTTCAAAAAGAATAAGTTTGAGGAATTTGACGAGATGAGTCTTGAAGAATTTCACTAAGCGTTCTTTGTCTTAGGTTCCAGAGTTGTATAGATCAAAGATCCACACAATTGAGGAATCTTGAAGAACAATTATTGCTTAGAGAAACGAATCAAGAGCAGATGACATGTGAGGTGTTCAGTGTGTGAAGATTTGATGAACAAACACCTTTGAAGATTTTTAAGAAAACATTTGAATCAAAGAGGGCAGTAAAAGTAACTTTTATTTACCCTGGATGAAGAACACGATGAACTGGAAAGTGTAGATGTGAAGTTCATCATTTCAGATCTTGCACGCCCTAACTCGGCAGAGGAAAACAGCTACGGCGGCGGCTGAGTGAAGAAATCCACAGCCCACACGAGTATGGTGGCAATGAGGTCGAGGCAGTGAAGATCTTCCTCGCCAGCGACGATGATGGCGCTAGGGTTTTAGAAGCTCGAGCGGGATTGAGAACGAGCGGAGTAAAAAGGAATTGAGGAAGGGGAGGGGGTATTTATAGTCGGAGTGAAAAATTGTACGTCCGAGGAATTCGGACGAACGTGCCCCTAACCCTTCTCATTCGCTTGACCTGTGTCACCCACGTATTGAGAGGTGGTGATCGTGTGATGATCGTGGGTGAATAGATAAGTATTATCATGGGATACGGAACAGACTGAGCGACAAAGCCAAAAATTTATATAAGATAAGTTAAAAGTTCCATTCGCAAATTATTCAGCTAACAAAGACACAATGAAGATTTTGAACGAGTTTCAAATATAATGCACATGAAGAATTTGTGAATAGATTGGGTTGAGTTTAGCGTAGAGGGGGACGGGTCCGATCACATTCACTTAGCAGAGAAAATCAACTTGAAGAAATAGCAATAAGTGAATGTTGTAGAGGACATAAACTCATATATATATATATATATCCAATGAAGAAAAACGACGAAAAGAGTGAAGACAATGCAAAGTTGAAGAATTTAAAAAACTAAGGAATTTCAACACTGAGGAAAAACTCAAATTGAAGATTTTCAACTTTTGGTGGTGGCATGACCCATCGTATAAGAAAGCTAATTTAGGCACCGCGTACAATTGTCGTAGGGCTCTGAGAATCAATTTCTTCGTTAATTTATTCACACTTAGAGGGTTAGTCTTCTTTGATTGAAGAAAATCGTTACTTTGTGTGTTGCGCATCAAAGTCATCAATTTTGCATAAGTGTTAGGATGAGTGTCCTTTTCAAAGAACATTCGAAGATTCTAGGATATTTAGCTCACACCTCAACTCGCTAAATCTATTCTCATCCAAGGGCTTAGTGAAGATATCGGCTAACTGTTCTTCAGTCCGTACATGCTCAATAGAGATGTCGCCCTTCCACATGTGATCGCGCAGAAAATGATGACGAATTTGGATGTGCTTTGTCTTCGAGTGCTGAACTGGGTTGTGAGCAATCTTGATTGCACTCTCATTGTCACAGTAGAGAGGCACATTCTTCATGTTGATGCCGTAGTCCTTGAGAGTTTGCTTCATCCACAGCAATTGAGCACAGCAGGAACCAGCAGCAATGTACTCAGCTTCAGCTGTGGATAGTGATACATAGTTCTGTTTCTTCAAGGACCAACAGACTAAGGATCGTCCGAGGAAATGGCATGTGCCAGATGTTGACTTGCGGTCCACACGATCACTAGCATAGTCAGAGTCTGAATATCCAATGAGATCAAAAGCCAAGCCCTTGGGGTACCATAATCCAAGTGTTGGTGTGTGAGCTAGATATCAAAGAAAATGCTACACAACCTTATGGTGTGATTCCTTCGGTGTAGCTTGAAATCAAGCACACATGAAAACACTAAGCATAATATCTGGCCTAGATGCACATAAATACAATAAAGAGCCAATCATGGAGCTGTATACCTTTTGATCAAAGTCGATACCATTTTCATCAGTGCATAGATGGCCACTTGTGGGCATTGGAATTTTGACCCCTTTTGCAATCTTGCATGCCGAATTTCCTCAATACATCTTTGAGGTATTTCTCCTGAGATATGAATATGCCATTGCGCTGTTGACGAATTTGAAGACCTAAAAAGAATTTCAATTCTACCATCATAGACATTTGATATTCTTCACTCATCATATAGGCAAATTCATCACTATAACATTGGTTAGTACAACCAAAGATAATATCATCAACATATATTTGGCACGCAAACAATTCATCATCATAAGACTTAGTGAAAAGAGTTGGCTCGAGTGAACCGGGTTTGAAGCCTTTCTTCATGAGGACTTCCTTCAAAGTATCATACCACGCCTGAGGGGCCTGCTTGAGGCCATACAGGGCCTTATTGAGTCTGAAGACTTTGTCAGGATGTTTCAGATCTTCAAAACCTGGGGGTTGAGCAACATATACTTCTTCATCAAGCTTACCATTAAGGAATGCACTTTTCACATCCATTTGATATAAAAGTGATATTATGATGTTTAGCATAAGCAAGTAATATGCGAATAGCCTCAAGTCTAGCAACAACTGCAAAAGTTCATCGAAATCAATTCCTTCAACCTGTGTGTAGCCTTGAGCTATATGTCGTGCCTCATTCCTCACCAGAAGGCCATTTTCATCTTGCTTGTTGTGGTAGATCCACTTTGTGCCAATGATGTTGTGCTTGCGAGGATCTGGACGATTGACCAGTTCCCAGACGTTGTTGAGCTTGAACTAATGTAATTCTTCTTGCATAGCACAAATCCACTCAGGCTCCAAAAATGCTTCATCTACCTTAGTGGGTGAGGGAGTCCTGGATTAGGGGGTATCCGGACAGCTGGACTGTACACATCGTCCGGACTATTGAAGCGTGAAGATACAAGACTCAGGACTTCGGCTCGTGTCCGGATGGGACTCTCCTTTGCATGAAAGACAAGCTTGGCGATCCGGATATTATATTTCCTTCATTGTAACCGACTCCATGTAAACCCTAGCCCTCTCCGATGTCTATATAAACCGTAGAGGATGGTCCTTAGAAGGCCAATCACAATTACAATCATACCATCATAGGCTAGCTCTTAGGGTTTAGCCTCTACGATCTCGTGGTAGATCTACTCTTGTACTACTCATATCTTCAATATTAATCAAGCAGGAAGTAGGGTTTTACCTCCATCGAGACGGCCCAAACCTGGGTACACATTGTGACCATTGCTTCCTGTTACCATCAGCCTAAGACGCACAGATCGGAACCCCCTACCCGAGATCCGCCGGTTTTGACACCGACATTGGTGCTTTCATTGAGAGTTCCTCTATGTCGTCGCTTCGAGGCTTGATGGCATCTTCAATCGTCAACAACACAGTCCAGGGGAAGACTTTTCTCCCCGGACAGATCCTTGTGTTCGGCGGCTTCGCACTACGGGCCAGTTCGCTTGGTCATCTGGAGCAGATCGACAGCTACCCTCCTGGCCACCAGATCAGGTTTGGAAACTTGAACTACACGGCGGATATTCGCGGAGACTTGATCATTGACGGATTTGGCCCTGTGCCAGGAGCGCCGGACAGTCACGACGAGCACGGCCTACACCTGCTGTCGGACAATGCTCGGGATACCATCCCTGCAATAGCCCCGGATCTAAATCTGGGACAGGTTGTGTTGCCTAAGGACGGAGAGGTGGACCCCGACCCACGGGCCGCACACTCATCGGCGGTGGAGCCGAACACATGTCTCACCTCTATGGAGGCCTGTACCCCCGGGCCCCCGGACTCAAATTCGGTTGTTGGCTCCGGTCCGCATACCCTTGAGCCAGCCAAGCCAGGTTGGGCTCCGGTAATGGAGTTTACCGCTGCAGACATCTTTCAGCACTTGTTCTTTTGCGACATGCTGAACTCGTTAAAGTCTGTCTCTTTGTCAAGAGGCTCTGGGCCAAACTATGTCCGGCTTGAGTGGGAAGCAGGTGACAAAGGAATTCGCTGCCCACCCACCACCCACTTCATCACCACGATCGATGATTTAACCGACATGCTTGACTTCAACTTCGAAGACATTGACGGTATGGACGACGATGCCGGAGACACACAGGAGCCACCGCTCACAGGGCGATGGACATCCACCTCTTCATATGATATACATATGGTGGACACTCCGAAAGAAACTAATGGCGGTGAGGCAACGGAGGATAACCCCTCCAAGAAAAAAGCAAAGCATGGGCGTCACCAGCGCCGCTCCAAGCCCCGCCGAGGCAATACCGGCAACGAAGATGAAAACAATCCGGACGGTGCCGACGATGAATACAACTCCGAACAGCCCGCCTTCGAGCAGGCTGAGCAGGAAGATGGGCACGACAGCCCAGTCGAACAGGCGACAGACGAGTATCAGGTGGAGGACAACTACATGCCTTCCTTCGAAGACGAGATTAGCCTCGGCGACGACGAGTTTGGCGTGCCCGAGGACCCCGCGGAGCAGGAGCGCTTCAAGCACCGGCTTATTGCCACTGCAAGAAGCCTGAAGAAGAAGCAGCAGTAGCTTCAAGCTGATCAAGACCTGCTCATAGATAGATGGACAGAAGTCCTGGCAGCCGAGCAATATGGACTCGAGCGCCACACGACTGACCGGCCTCCTCGAGGTCGGGATAAAGCAGCATATCAGCCCGAATACCAGCCTACACCCCCGCGCCAGTTTACTACGGCCCAGGGCAATACTCAGGACATGTGCGATAAACTAGATAACACAGCAGGACAACCAAGATCGATCTACGGATCACGGGGGCGCGCCGCAGCACATGACGATGACCGTCATACCGGATACACTAATTGCAAATCCGGCCGGGCCGAACATTACCAGTCAGACGCAGCCGGACTGCGTCGTGACATAGCCCGACACAGAGGCACCCTACACCCCCTCTGCTTCACCGATGAAGTGATGGATCATGAATTCCTAGAAGGGTTCAAACCCATAAACATCGAATCATACGATGGCACAACAGACCCCGCGGTATGGATCGAAGATTTCCTTCTCCACATCCACATGGCCCGCGGAGATGATCTACATGCCATCAAGTATCTTCCCCTTAAGCTCAAAGGACCCGCCCGGCACTGGCTAAACAGCCTGCCCGCAAATTCCATTGGCAGTTGGGAAAACCTGGAAGACGCATTCCTTGACAACTTCCAAGGCACATATGTGCGACCTCCGGATGCCGATGACTTGAGCCACATTACTCAATAGCCCGGAGAATCAGCCAGGAAATTCTGGACTCGTTTCCTAACTAAAAAGAACCAAATAGTCGACTGTCCGGACGCCGAAGCCCTGGGGGCCTTCAAGCATAATATCCGTGATGAGTGGCTTGCCAGACACCGCGACCAAGGGAAACGCAAGTCCATGGCAGCTCTCAAGACACTAATGACCCGCTTTTGCGCGGGCGAGGACAGCTGGTTGGCTCGTAGTGGCACTACGCCACATTCCGGCACTTTAGATGTCCGTGACAATAATGTCAAGCTACAGCGCAACAGACACAAGCGACGGAACAACGGCGACAACATCAAAGACATGGCGGTCAATGCCGGATTCAGCGGATACAAATCCGGTCAGCGGAAGAAGCCATTCAAAAGAAATAATCAGGGACCGTCCAGTCTAGACCATATACTGGAGCGCTCGTGCCAAATTCATGGCACCCCGGACAAGCCAGCCAACAACACCAATAGAGACTGTTTGGTATTTAAACAGTCCGGCAAAATAAACACCGAAAACATGGACAAGGGGCTGCACAGCGACTATGACGAGGAGCCCCGGCGTTCGAACACGGGGGGACAAAAGAAATTCCCCCCCCCCCCAGGTGAAAACGGTCAACATGATCAATGCCACTAACATCCCCAAGCGGGAACGGAAGCGAGCACTACGGGACGTCTACGCGATGGAGCCAATCGTCCCCAAATTCAAACCATGGTCAGCTTGTCCGATCACCTTTGATCGTAGGGATCATCCTACTAGCATCTGTCACGGCGGCTCAGCCGCATTTGTTCTAGGCCCAATCATAGACGGATTTCACCTCACAAGAGTCCTTATGGACGGAGGCAGCAGCCTGAACCTGCTTTATCAGGACACAGTGCGCAAAATGGGCATTGATCCTTCAAGGATCAAGCCCACCAAAACCACCTTTAAAGGTGTAATTCCTGGAGTAGAGGCCCATTGCACGGGCTCTATAACATTGGAAGTAGTCTTCGGATCTCCAGACAACTTCCGAAGCACGGAGTTAATCTTCGATATCGTCCTATTCTGTAGTGGTTACCACACACTGCTCGGACGAACCGCATTCGCTAGATTCAATGCGATACCACACTATGCATACCTCAAGCTCAAAATGCCAGGCCCGCGCGGGGTCATAACAGTCAATGGAAACATGGACCGCTCTCTCCGTACAGAAGAGCATACGGCAGCCCTTGCGGCAGAAGTACAGTGCGGCCTCCTCTGGCAAACCACCAATCCGGCGAAGACAATCTCAAGCACCGCCAAGCAAGGTCGGAGCACCACACAACAGGATCACCAGGCACGCCAAGAGCATGACTAGAAATCCGACCTCCTCCCAAATCCCATCAAAGAAGCATTCATGCCACGTGTACACAATTACGCACTCAAAATACCATGGACACAGGCGGAGGCACAGCAGTGGCTCAGTCAACAGTGCGGTATAACCGCCACATACCTTCGTAACCTTTCCTTTTACCTTTTAGGACATTGCTTTAGTGCAGCTTCTCTAGAAGAGCAGGATTATCGGGCTTACAGAGGAGAGAAAACCAAGGAGGCAACAAGCTTTGCGCACAGAAGGGAATGCCCAGGTGGAATCTATTTATGATCATTATACCTCCTTTAGCTATCTGGACGTAGCCTGCCCCTGGATAGGATATGTCAAATAATCCTATTTATCTCTGCTTAATGCATTCATTCTAAACATACGCTTAAACGTATTATTCATCAATGGGAGATCATATATAGCGTCAGCTTATTATTCTTATTTTAGCATTTTTTCTTACAAATGTCTATTTGATATTGCATCCGTACACTTTGGTACGTTGAGTTTGCCACGGGCTTCTTATGGCGCCCAATAATACGGCAAGACAAGTCCGAACACTTTCAACAGTGCGGCACCCCGAACTTATAGCATTATATGCATCAGCTCAGAATCATGTCTTGGATCTACAGTTGGGATAGCCCGGCTCCCTTGTTTTGGTGCCTTACATTCCGTTATATCGGCTAAGGTAGCGCAGGGAGAACTACTGCGATTGTGCCCCGGTTCTTCCGGACGAGCACCTCAGAAGAGAAAGTCGAAAACTGACCGGCATGATGTGGCGAGAGCTGGTCGCTGTTCGAGAGGTCTTAAAATCCTTAAAGATTTTTCCGCTTTAGGCGATAATTCGGCTTCGTCCGATCTAGGCGTGTATAGCGCCCCAATCCGGCCATCCGGATTCTAGGGGCTTTGCAGAAATTTAAAATTGTAGACTACTATGGCTAAGTGAAGGTTATAAAGCCGCATAGTCTGATTGCCTTGTTCGCTGCGCCGGACACCTCCTGAAGGGACCAAACATTTGGATAAAGAGTGTCCGGGTTTTCCACGAACACCCCAGTACTAGTTGCATGGGGACGGAAGCCGACGACTGGCCTACTTTTAGAATTTTATAAACAGACGCACAAAAGGTAATATTTTAAATAACAAAAGCGCTACATAGAGCAAGTAACTTTGTCTTTAAATTACAAACATGACAGAAGTGAATTCATTCTAAAATTATGTCCCTGGTACATTCATCGGCCACGAGGCGAGCGCCCTTCATAACGCCATCATAATGCTTCTCCGGAATGCGATGCGGCTTGCCCTCTGGCAGCCCGTCCTTCGCCAGCTTCTCCGCATCCAGCTTGCCCCAATGCACCTTCGCACGGACAAAGACCCGACGGGAACCCTCGATGCAAACGGATCGCTTGATGACTTACAGTCACGGACAGGCACTCACCATCCGCTTGATCAGGCCGAAGTAGCTGGTGGGCAGGGCCGCACTAGGCCACATCCGGACTATGAAATCCTTCATAGCCACTTTAGCCGCCTTGTGGAGTTGGACCAACTGCTTCAGTTGGTCACTCAGAGGCGTTGAATGTACGGCCCCATCATACTGGGACCAGAACAACTTCTCCATTGAGCTCCCCTCCTGGGCACGGTAGAACTCCGCAGCATTTGATATGCTGCGTGGCAGATCTGCGAATGCCCCTGTAGAGCTCCGGACTCAGGTAAGTAAAAGAAACGCCTCCTCCACATGTTTGCTTGGCATAAAGAATTTCTTACCCGCCGCTATCTTTTTGGCCTCCATGATTTCCTGCTGTGCCTTCTCAGCTTCGGCCTTGGCGTCTTGCACACTTGAAAGGGCCTTCGTAATCTCGTCCTCTTTCGCCTTAACCTCATGCTCCACGGCCTCGAACTTCTTGTCGAGATCCTGGAGCTCTTGTTGTACCTCTCCAACTCTAGCTTCTTGCTTTTTGCGCTCCTTGCGTTCCAAGGCCGCCTTGTGTTCGGCCTCGGACAGCGCTTTCTTGAGAGACGCCACTTTGTTGGTGGCCTCTGGTACCAAATCATGATGCTTTGTCATTAGAATAACCAATTTTATCTATTATTCATTATATGAGAGCGGGGAATCACTCACCTTTGTTCTGTTCGAGCTGCCTCCTCGTGAGGTCGAGCTCTCCTTGCGCCTGCTCCAGGTTCTATTTTTGCCCGGCGATCTCCGCCATACGAACCGCAGCGGCAAGCATGATAGCCTGCTTATTCACATTCAAACTTATTGTTAGACTCCTACGGATTATAATTGACCCTCCCTTTGGTTTTTTCTTCTGAACGCCAAACAGAGTATCAGGGGCTACTACCTATCGGGTGGTAATTTCACATATTTTTATTACTTACCTCAAAGCCTGTTAGCAGGCTGGTGCAGGCTTCGGTTAGTCCACTCTTGGCGGAAGAAACCTTCTGAATCACCGCACTCATAAGAGTACGGTGCTCTTCATCTATGGAAGCGCCGCGAAGCGCTTCCAGCAGACAATCCGATGCCTCGGGCGTAGCGGAAGTCCTTGGCACAGACGGCTCGCCCTCCTTAACGAGGGGTTGCCCGTCTGAGTCCGGAACCACTGGAGGTTCCGGAACAGTGTTTGGCTGAGAGTATGGCTTACTGCGGCTCTCACCAACACGATCTGCGGGGATCTTGAACCCCGTGTGTCCGACGTTTGGAATGACGCCTAGGGGCACCTCCAGATCCACCTCTCCCCGTTCTGGAAGCCTTTGGGACAACACCTCCGTGTTGTCCGCAGGCTGAGAAGTAGTGGCCATCGGAAGCGAGTTCATCGTCGAATCACTCAAGGACCCGTCCGAAGACGTCACCTCGGGATGGGCCCTAGCCGGACTACATACAAGTTCGGCGTGATAACAAAACTATGAAGCAAAATTACGATGGAGTGTGTATACTTACGATCGCACTAGGGGCTTCTTCCTGGGCAGCCACCCCTCCTCGCTATCGGCGGCGGTGGCGGAGTAGTCCGGAAGGGACACCTTTCCCTTCTTGGACGTCCCAGTCTCCCCCACTGGGGCGGCCTTCCTCTTTTTCTCCCCCAAATACGGGGAGGTGGAATTTCTTCTTGTTTCCCCCCGCCTCCACAGGAGGAATCTGCCTCGTCGTCATCGGATGACAAGGGTATGACGGCCTTGCGCCGGGGGCCTCTCCTGGCCCCCTTGTCCGCCCTCTCAGGCCCCTCGTACTTTTCGGATGGGGCGGCCTCCTCTTCTTCTTCTTCCCCTTCGGGGGAGGAGTGTGCCTCGTCCTGTTCAAACAAGGCTTCTGGTGCAGCCTTACGCCGGAGACCCTTTCGGATCCCCGGGGCCTTCTTATCGGCCTTCTTCTCCGGCCCCTTGTACGGCGCCGGGACCAGCATCTCCGTCAGAAGAGCATTAGCTGGGCTCTCTGGCAACGGAGCCGGACAGTCAATCTGATCCGCTGTCTCCACCCAGTCCTGAACAAATATGCACGATTACTTAAGGTTCTCCCACGAATATATTGGGAAGAGCCGAATCCAGTGGCAGCCTGAGAACTCACGTGACTAGGAGACCGCGTGGCGTGGAGCCCACGGTCCTCGGATATGAGAGAAGGTACTTCAGAGGCCTTGAACAACGCCTTCCACGCATTTTCGTGCTTCATGCCGTAGATCCTCTAAAGCGTCTAGTGTTCGGCCGGGATGAACTCCCACAGATTGAATGCCCGCCTTTGGCACGGCAGAATCCAACGAACGAGCATGACCTGGATCGTGTTGACTAGCTTGATGTTATTGTCTTTCATGCCCTTGATGTAGTTTTGGAGTCCGGTCAGCTCTGTAGATTCGCCCCATAACATGCCCTTCTGTTCCCAGGAGGTGAGCCGCATGGGGATTCCGGATCGGAACTCGGGGGCCGCCGCCCAGTAGGTGTCGCGTGGCTCGGTGATGTAGAACCACCCCAATTGCCACCCCTTCAAGTTTTACGCAAAGGATCCGTCAAGCCAGGTGATGTTAGGCACCTTTCCCACCATGGCTCCTCCGCACTCCGCTTGCTGGCAGCTCAAGATCTTCGGCTTCACGCCGTAGATTTGCAGCCACAAGCCGAAATGAGGCTTGATGCGGAGGAAGGCCTCGCATACAACGATGAATGCCGAGATGTTGAGGATGAAGTTCGGGGCTAGATTATCGAAATCTAGCCCGTAGTAGAAATTGAGCCCGTGGACGAAGGGGTGAAGTGGAAACCCCAGTCCATGGATGAAGTGGGCGAGAAACACGACCCTCTCGTGGGGTCCTGGAGTTGGAATGACCTGCCCGTCGTCTGGTAGCCGGTGCGCTATGTCTGCGGCCAAGTCTCCGGCCGCCCAAAGACTTGCGATATTCTTCTCCTTCACGGTGGAAGCCACCCATTTACCTCCTGCTCCGGACAAGTTTAACTGTGCGGACAAGACTTGGACTAGGGCACTGGAGCTCGAGGAAGCAAGAGTGGGCAAAGGAGGAAGAAGGCGTGGGTAAGAATGGGGAACTCTTATCCCTTTATAGAGGCGACAAAAGCGGTGCGCCTCCCCACTATCCTGTTGAGAATCGCTTACTTCCCAAGCGCCAGGATTGATGGCACGGGGGGATTACCCATACCCATATTGATGAGAATCCCGTGATAAGGGGACACGATCTCTGCTTTGATAAGACGTGTCAAGGAAACCGCCTCGCAATACGCGCTGTGGATGGTTGTGGGAAAATGGTACGAATTATGACCCGACCATAAGGACATGTCACGTCGTTTAAAAAGTTGTCAGCTGAAGTATCATTCTCTCTATGGTGGTATGTGAAGATCATTTTGCAGATCCGGACACGGCCTACATGTTCGATAATAACCTTGGAGTATTCGGAAGGAGGAACCCGCCTTGCAATGTCGAATACAAGACTGCGCGCCGGACTCATCGTCATTGAAGCCTGGTGCAGGGGCTACTGAGGGAGTCCTGGATTAGGGGGTATCCGGACAGCCGAACTGTACACATCGTCCGGACTATTGAAGCGTGAAGACACAAGACTCAGGACTTCGGCTCGTGTCCGGATGGGACTCTCCTTTGTGTGGAAGACAAGCTTGGCGATCCGGATATTATATTTCCTTCCTTGTAACCGACTCCATGTAAACCCTAGCCCTCTCTGGTGTCTATATAAACGGGAGAGGCTGGTCCTTAGAAGGCCGATCACAATTACAATCATACCATCATAGGCTAGCTCTTAGGGTTTAGCCTCTACGATCTCGTGGTAGATCTCCTCTTGTACTACTCATATCTTCAATATTAATCAAGTAGGAAGTAGGGTTTTACCTCCATCGAGAGGGCCTGAACCTGGGTAAACATTATGTCCCTTGCTTCCTATTACCATCAGCCTAAGACGCACAAATCTGGACCCCTACCCGAGATCCGCCGGTTTTGACACCGACAGTGGGCTCTGTGATAGAGACAAAAGCAAAGTGCCCACAAAAGTTAGACAAATGTCAAGCTTTTGAGCATGTGAGAGGACCTGGTGCTTCAATGTCATCGATGATTCTCTACATTTGCACTTCGTTTGCAACGCTAGGATGAGCGGGTTGTCGTCGAGGAATTTGATCCGCATTTTCTTCAGGACCATTTTCCTCAGTACCATTTTCTTCAGGTGCTCTAGCTCGACGTTCTTCACGTTCTGGAATGAATTCTTCAACATATTCTTCGATAGGAATGATATCCTCAGTAGCCTTGAACTTGATAGATTCCTCAGGTGCTGGTTCATCTAACACAGAAGGTAGGTGCTCTCTGCGAGCCATTAGTTTCATTGAATCACACATCTACAATTTCAACATCTTTGTTAAGAACAATGTTGAAGACTCTGTAGGTGTGTGAGTCCTTTCCGTAACCAAGCATAAAACCCTCATGTGCTTTCGGTGAAAATTTAGAACGGTGATGAGGATCTCTAATCCAACATTTAGCACCGAAGACTTTGAAATAACTCACATTGGGCTTTTTGTCAGTGAGGAGTTCATAAGCAGTCTTCTTGAAGAATTTGTGAAGATATACTCTGTTGATGACGTGGCATGCAGTATCAATTGCATCAATCCAGAAATGACGAGGCATCTTGTATTCATCAAGCATAGTGCGAGCCATCTCAGCAAGAGTTCTGTTCTTGCGCTCCACGACACCATTCTGCTGAGGAGTATAAGGAGCAGATAACTCATGAGTAATACCAAGTTCATCAAGATAGCCATCAAGACCGGAATTCTTGAAATCAGTCCCATTGTCACATCTGATGTGCTTTATCTTCACACCAAAAATGGTTGAAGCCCTTGAGGAAAATCGTTTGAAGACTTCCTAGACCCAATACGTGACTTTTTCCTTTGTCAATGAAGATGATATGCTTCAGATGCGACGGTGATAAGGGAGCATCCATCAATAGATTCTTGTCACCGGTCATGTGATTCGTACATCCACTATCGAGGACCCTCTCATTGGCTTTGGGTTGATAATCCTGCAGATGAATTAGTGCAACTTATGAACTCATATACTTCATCAGTGAAGAATATGACATCAATATCATCAGATCAATTTCATCAGGTAGTAGAACAGATAAAACAGTATGAGGACGTGAGAAATGAAAGTTCATTTCTTCATGGTTAGCCTGCATCCTTTCAGGAAACTTTCAGGTCTCCAGCAAATTCCTCAGACGTTTCAAGCACGTCTAGAGACCTGACCCTGCATAAGAGATTACTTCCTTTTATTCACCACCCACATCTAAAGTGGTGGCAAAGAATTCATCACTCTGCGAGCTCCATATGAGAAAGGTGGTATAGAAGCCAGTCCATTTCGTTTCACATAAGAGGAGTTAGGATAAACAAATGAATAAGTAGACAAATTCTTCGAGGACTTATGAACATAATGGTTAGAAGAATAATGCTCATATTCATAGCCCTTAGCTCTTCCCTGCAAAACAGAGGGGTTAGCACGATGATGATCATATGAGGACTTTGATCCTTTTGAGAAATTTGATCCACGTGAGGAATTTTATCCGTATGAGGACTTGGATCCATATGAAGAATTCGGTCCATATGAAGAATTTGATCTAGACACTGGTGGAAAAAGGGCCTTTGGTCGCGGTTCGCAACTGCCATTAGTCGCGGTTGCGCAACCGCGACAGACCGGGCGCGACTAAAGGCCCCCCCTTTAGTCGCGGTTGCTTAAGAACCGCGACTAAAGGCCCGTCCACGTGGGCGCCAGGTGGCCGTCGGGGCGGAGGACCTTTAGTCGCGGTTCTTCTGGCCAACCGCGACTAAAGGCCGCCGCAGGTTTAGGGTTTTAGCCCCCCCCCTTAAACCTGTTTTCTGTTTAATTTGTATTGTTTTATTTCTTTTGTGCTTTATTTTAATTTTGAAGGAGTTTCATATATTCTACGGTACTACATACATGCATATGAATGTACAATTTCAAATAAATTTGAAATTAGAACCAAAAAGAATTCAAGAGGAATATACAATATATATTCAATATCATCGGATGACCATATACAATTTTGAACAAGTTTCCATACATGATTTAATGCATATAAAGTTCTACGTCCTCGTAATAGTGTTCTCCTTTAGGATGGAGGACTTCCCTGCTGAACCATCCAGCTAGTTCCTCTTGAAGTGGTCGGAAGCGAGCTTCTGGACTAAGCATCCACCGGAGGTTATTCCTCTGAGCATTGGTATCACTCGGAACCCGCTCAGAGGTGTATCTCCGGATCATCTCACAGACATAGTATCCACATAGATTGGTCTCCGGTGGCTGAATATCCCCAGCATTCTTAGCCTTTAACATTTTGAATTCTAGCTCTTTTTTGAATTCACCGACCTTTGTATCTACGAACCGTCTCCAAACCCTACGAGGCAAAGAAAATTAAATGAACAAGAGAGTTATTAATTAGTTACTTGATATTAGGAAATGAACGAAATAGGCCGATCGATATAGAGCGCAAATGAATGAAAATAATTACTTCTGCAGCATTCTTCTCATGCCGCCCCAAAGCTTTGGATCCATATTCACAGAGTCGTGGACGAGACATTCTGAGGTGTTAACTTTAATTACTAGCAGAATCCAGTGGAACCTGCGGACACGATACATGCACAGTACGTCATGCATAACTCATCGATTAGCCGGCCACATACCATGCATGGAGTAAACAAAAGAGAATGTGCTCAAGACAGAAACACTCACTCAAAATGGTAAGGAAATAGAATATCACTTTTGAGTTCCTGCTTTGTAAGAAACTGCCACAGGTCTGCCTCCACGTCGGCGGGGTAACGCTCCAACACATGTCCATTAACGATGTGTGGGTCAATGAACCCAACATCATGGATGTTCCTTACTCTGCATTCCTTAATCTTCATTCTACATGTATAATAGCGGACACAACAATATAGTTAGGACATATATATAGTGCAGGCAATATGAACGAGATGGGGTAGAAATTAATAAATCACTTACAGAACGTAGCAACTGATGATAGATTTATCGAGCTCGCGCAGATTGAAAAGCTGGAACAATTCACTCAGTTCAATTTGTACATAGTAATGTTTGAAGTGATGCTCATGTCTAACTTCCGCATAAATATATTCTTTGGCGTTTTTATTTTTTATGTAACCCTTGTACCATTTCAGCAGACCTTTCATTTGTGGAGGTAGATCCTTTTCCTGCGCAGGCTCGACGAGAGGCCCATTCTTGACATATGTAATTACTACCTCCTTCACTGGCGCCTCATCAAGGCCTAACAGTTCACGAAGAGTAATACCTAAGTTGGCTGCTTGTTCTCTGGCACTCGTTACAGTCAATCCCTGTGCTGCCGCAGCTTGTATGATCTCGGGGTCATCCGGACAGAAGGCTTCCACTATAAGCGGGGCAATCGATTGTTTACTTTGTTCCCCGAGCTGGGCAACTTGTTTCCCGCTTTTTTTACTTTCGGCCTTCTCCCGCTCTTTGTTCTCCTTGAACATGAGTGCCTGCCTGCGAAGTTCACGTGCATAGTCGTTAGGCAGATTCTTCGCGGCTTGGGACGGTGTGCTCAAAAATGACTTAGCCCACTTCTTTTGCTCATCAGAAAATACTGGCTTGGGCTCGGGCTCTCTTTTCTTCTTGCAGTCCGCCTTCCATTTCTCCAAATCAGCAGCCGCGGCCGCGTCGACTTCCTCGGCACTACGTTCCCAAGGCCTTGTGGGGAGAGGCTTCAGTGATGGCTCCGGTACCTTTGTGGTCTTAGGTACATAAGGGTCCGGGTTAATAATCCAGGACTGCTTCTGCTTCTTTGCCGGAGGTGGATTGGGGGGCGGCGTCTGATCACCCGCCGGACGAGGACTGGGGGGCGGCGGCTGATCACCCGCCGGACGTTGTGGACTGGGGGGCGGCGTCGGCTGACGTGACGGAGGTGTAGGTGAACCGCCACCACCACCACCACCACCACCACCACCACCACCACCGCCACCGCCACCACCACCACCGTAGGGGGGTGGACTTGTTGTCCTTGGCGCCTCGCCTGGAAACTTGATAAACTTCTTTTGCCATAGAATGAAATGGCGCTTGACATCTCCAAGTCTTTTCTCCCCTTCAGGTGTAGCAATGTCAATCTCCAGGTCCTCAAACCCTTGGACTATGTCCTCCACCGTGACACGAGCATAGCCATCTTGAATGGGGTTGTTGTGGTGGAGTGCTCCAGGTAAACATGGTAAAGCACTGCCGATGGCTACCTTCATGGACATGTTCCCGATAGGATAATACAGATGACATTCTTTCATCTCCTTTATATCGTCCACGGGGTAGCGAGGATGCTCCGGTGAAGTAATTTCGACCACCAGAGGCTCCGGTGCAGTAATTTGGACCACCAGAGGCTCCGGTGCAGTAATTTCGATCGTCGGTGCATCTGCACCAGCCGGTGGGGCCTCCGTGGAAGCCACGCTGCTTCTCCGCTGCTGGCTTCCGAGATCCGCTGGATGATCTTCATGCTGCACCCGAGCTGCATCTCTTTCGGCTACTAGTACACTCATGGTTTTCTTCATCACATCCATTTCCGATGCCAACCGCGCCACAACATCTGCTTCCCGATCCATCTTTCTCTTACGGCTTCTGTAACCGTACGGGTCATCGTTCTGGGGGAACCCTATTTTCCACGGAATGTGCCCCATGCCTCGTACACGTCCTCCGTGTTCAGGATTCCCGAGGGCTTTTGTCAGCGCGTCGTTCTCTCTGTTGAACTTGATCTTCCCCTGTTGAGCATCCCTCATTGCGTTAATAAGGGCTTGGGTGGGTTTAATTAATTTGCCCCGGTAAACACACTCCCCTGTCTCCGGGTTCAGCGTTCCCCCATGCCCGTACCACCAGCTTTTGGCCCTTGGGTCCCATCCCTCCGTACCTGGACGGATTCCTCGCGCCCTCAGCTCGTTCTCCATCTTCTCCCACCTAGGCTCCCAAAGGCGATACCCTCCTGGCCCCATAACATGATTGTACTCCTTCTTAGCCGCATTTTCCTTATTTTTTTCGATATTTGAATGAACTGCTCCGATTTCTTTTGCTTCACAAATTCTGGCCAATCATCTTTCAGTTTCTCATATTGTCCTTTGAAATCCGGAGTCTTGTTCTGCTTGACAAAGTCATGGGCTAGATTTTGCTTGAATTTCCGGAATGCGTCGGCCATCTTATGAAGAGCGAACTGTTTGACTAGCCTCCTCCTCTCCTTGTTTTCCTCAATCTTGTTACCCTCCTCATCGAATTTGTTGTATTCCGGAGGTAGAACGAAATGTTCCATAAGCTTCTTGAAGCAATCTTTTTTTGTTCTCTTATCGACAAAAGTGAAACCATCAATTCGTGCCTTCTTTGGCTCATTCCACTCCTGGACGGTGATCGAGACGTTGTCTCTAACAATGGCTCCGCATTGGCTGACAAACTTGGTGGCGTTCTTGCGGGGCTCCAGCGGCCTGCCGGTTGCACTGTCGACAACCTCGATGGTGCATGTTTCTCCTTGTTTCATCGTCTTGGTTGCGCCACGCTTTGACGACGTACTCGATTGTTTCGACGATCCGGCCGAGGGCTAAAATAAGAAAGAGTCGCGCGCGTTAGTACACACATATTTATTCAAATCAGTTAGTTTGTATCACCAGAGGCTCAATGTATATATATACCTCGGCGCCGGAGGTGGTTGCTACTTCCATTTGAAGATCGTCGTTTATCGACGTTTGTTCGGCATCATCTTGCTGACGGCGCCCTTCATCTTCACCGTCAAGGTTCAGATAAGAAGAGATATCATCTTCTTCTTCTCCGGTCGGCACATATAGAATATCGCCGTTTATGATGCCGAACATATGTGCTTCACCGTCCGGATCATAGTTGTCCATAATCGGGTCAGCTCTATCGTCCGCCATTATGTCAGTCTTGAAAACATGTAGTAAAAACAAATTAATTAAGTGAAGAAGGGGGGCGGTGGCGGTGGCGGTGGCGAAAGGAGGGGGCGAGGAAGGGGTGGGAGAGGGTGTCGCGGTAGAGCGCGAGACGGGGCGGCAGACGACGGCGTCACGGAGAGGGGAGGCAAGGACAACACATTTATAACCCTCGCCGTCCCCTCTCGATCCCTAAAAAAACACCGCGCGCATCGCCGCCCCCCTCGCCGCCCCTCTCCGTATAAACAAATTGTCCGAACAGAGCTTGGAGTAGACTGGCTAGGGTTTGGCCAGGGATGCGGATGGAGACGAATATATGTGGGGTCGGGATGGCCCATGTGCAGGGCGGGGGGTGCTGGCCACACTCTTTTTTCTTTTCTTTTTCATTTCATTTCATTTTTTCTTTTCCTGTTTTTATCCTTTTTTTCTTTTCTTTTTCATTTCATTTTTTCTTTTTCATTTCATTTCATTTTTTCGTGTATTTCAAAAAATTGATTTTATTAGACACAAAAAAATTCATCAAAACAAAAAAATATTAATGAATTCCAAAACATATTCTTTCTTCTTTCTTTCTTCTTTCTTTTTTTCTTCTTCCTTTTTTTTTCTTCTTTCTTTTTTTCTTCTGTTGTTTTCTTCCTTTTTCTGTTTTTCTTCCTTTTTCCTTTTTTCTTCCTTTTTCTTGTTTTTCTTCTGTTTTTCTTTTGTTTTCTTCTTCCTTCCTTCTTCTTCTTCTTCTTCTTTCTTCTTCTTCTTCTTTCTTCCTGCAGGGCGGGCGGCAGGGCGGCGGGCGGCGGGCGGCGGGCGGCGGGCAGGGCACGGGCGGAGGCGGGCAGGGCACGGGCGGAGGCGGCGGGCAGGGCACGGGCGGAGGCGGGCAGGGCACGGGCGGAGGCGGGCAGGGCACGGGCGGGCAGGGCACGGGCGGAGGCGGGCAGGGCACGGGCGGCGGGCAGGGCACGGGCGGAGGCGGCGCTCACTGGGGACGGGGGCGGCGGCGCGCAGGGCTTCGGCGTCGGCGTCGGCGTCGGGGCAGGGCTTCGGCGTTGGCGTCGGCGTCGGGGCAGGGCAGCGCTTCGGCGTCGAGAGAGAGCAGAATGGGAAGTGGCAAAACTGCTAAGTGCAGTATTTATGGACGCACCTTTAGTCGCGGTTGGAGAGGCGGACCGCGACTAAAGGTACCCTTTAGTCGCGGCCCGCCACCCCAACCGCGACTAAAGGGTGCCCTTTAGTCGCGGTCCGCCTCCCCAACCGCGACTAAAGGGTTTTGGCGCCGCCTCCGTTCCCGCGCAGAAAGACCCTTTAGTCGCGGCCCGCCACCCCAACCGCGACTAAAGGTATCCTTTAGTCGCGGTCCGCCTCCCCAACCGCGACTAAAGGGCTGTGCTAGAACTGGCGCGGTGCGGTGGGATGTTTAGTCCCACCTCGCTAGCCGAGAGGCTTCGACAGTGGTTTATAAGCGCGGCTGCGCTTACCACTTCGAGCTCCTCTCAAATGCAGGCTTACGGGCCTATTCTGTCACTGTGTGCCTGTGGGCCTACTGGGCCTTCTGCGGGCCTGAATCCTGGCCCTTTAATGGGTTTCTAGTCGTATTCAGGCCGTGGTGGCCCAGTAGGTGGCATATTTTCTTTTTTTCTTCCTTTTTTCCTTTTTCCTTTTTTCTTCTGTTTTTTTCTTCTGTTTTTTCTTCTGTTTTTTTCTGTTTTTTCTTCTGTTTTTTCTTCTGTTTTTTCTTCCTTTTTCCTTTTTCCTTTTTTCTTCTGTTTTTTTCTTCTGTTTTTTTCTTCTGTTTTTCCTTTTTTCTTATGTTTTTCTTCTGTTTGCTTTTTTCTTCTGTTTTTTCTTCTGTTTTTTTCTTCATTTTCAAATCTTAAAAATACAATTATATATCAAAAAAATCAGAAAAATAAAACTAATTCATTTTAAAACCCCTTGAAGGTTTGACAAAAGGTTTGATACAATAAATTATTACACATCATTTCTTCCCTTGTGTCCCTACTTGCTTACGATTGTGCCGTATCCATGGAGCATCCTCATCATTTAACTTAATGCTTGGGTCGGTGTTCACTTTGAAGGGCGGAATTTCAGCAAACATATTATAATCTTCTGACATGTCTGTCTTGTCCTCCACTCCCACGATGTTTCTTTTCCCTGAAAGAACAATGTGGCGCTTTGGATCATCGCATGATGCACTGATCGTTTTCTTATCTTTCCGTTTCCTCGGTTTGCTACTCATGTCCTTCACATAGAAAACCTGAGCGACATCTTTCGCTAGGACGAATGGTTCGTCAAGGTAACCAAGATTGTTGAAATCCACCATTGTCATTCCGTATTGCTGGTCCACCTTTCCCCCACCTCCTGTTAGCTTGAACCATTTGCACCGGAACAAAGGGACCTTAAAGGAGGGTCCATAGTCAAGTTCCCATATCTCCTCTATGTAACCATAATATGTGACCTTTTGCCCATTCTCGGTTGCTGCATCAAAGCGGACACCACTGTTTTGGTTGGTGCTCTTTTTATCTTGGGCGATCGTGTAAAATGTATTCCCATTTATCTCGTACCCTTGGAAAGTCGTTATAGTCGAAGATGGTGTCTTGGCCAACATGTACAGCTGATCTACAACATCATTGTCATTCATTAAATGTTTTTTCAACCAACTGCCGAAAGTCTCCATGTGGGCCTTCCTAATCCAGGATTCAGGCTTCCCCGGGTTGTCCGAGCGTAAAATATTCTTGTGTTTCTCAAAGTACGGAGCCACCAAGCTGGAATTGGTCAGTACAGTGTGGTGTGCTTCAGTCAGAGAATGGCCGTCCATACATATCGTTGATTTCCTTCCGATCGTGCCTTTTCCACTTAGTCTCCCCTCGTGCCGCGATCGAGGAAGACCAATCGGCTTAAGGTCAGGAACAAAGTCAACACAAAACTCAATTACCTCCTCATTTCCATAGCCCTTGGCGATGCTTCCTTCTGGCCTAGCACGGTTACGAACATATTTCTTTAATACTCCCATGAACCTCTCGAAGGGGAACATATTGTGTAGAAATACAGGACCGAGAACGAAAATCTCTTCGACTAGGTGAACCAGGAGGTGCGTCATAATATTGAAGAAGGATGGCGGGAACACCAACTCGAAACTGACAAGACATTGGATCACATTGTTCTGTAACCGTGGTAGAACTTCTGGATTGATTACCTTCTGAGAGATTGCATTGAGGAATGCACATAGCTTCACAATGGCTACTCGAACATTTTCCGGCAGGAGCCCCCTCAAAGCAATCGGAAGCAATTGCGTCATAATCACGTGGCAGTCGTGAGACTTCAGGTTTTGGAACTTTTTCTCCGCCATGTTTATTATTCCCTTTATATTGGACGAGAATCCAGACGGGACCTTCATACTGCTCAGGCATTCAAAAAAGATGACCTTCTCTTCTTTGGTCAGAGCGTAGCTGGCACGACCTTGAAACCATTCCGGATGCCGGTCATCAGGGTCTTTCAAACGTTGCTGGTCCTGCCGTGCTTCCTTTGTATCATTTGTCTTCCCATACACGCCCAAGAAGCTTAGGAGGTTCACGCAAATATTCTTCGTAACGTGCATCACGTCGATTGCAGAGCGGACATCTAGGACTTTCCAATATTCTAGCTCCCAGAATATAGATTTCTTCTTCCACATGGCTGCGTGCCCGTCAGCTCCCTTCGGAACTGATTGTCCGCCAGGACCCTTTCCAAAGATGACTTTCAAATCCTTGACCATATCAAATACCTCAGCACCAGTGCGTTCCGCAGGCTTCGGCCGGTGATCTGCCTTGCCGTTGTAATGCTTGCCTTTCTTTCTTACTGGATGAATTTTCGGAAGAAATCGACGATGCCCAAGGTACACGTTCTTCTTACAATTTGGCAAATGTACACTTTCAGTCTCATGTAAGCAGTGCGTGCATGCATTGTATCCCTTATTTGACAGTCCCGAAAGGTTACTAAGAGCAGGCCAATCGTTGATGGTTACGAAAAGCAACGCTCGTAGGTCAAATTCCTCTTGTTTGTGCTCATCCCACACACGGACACCACCCCACAGCTGTAAAAGTTCATCAACTAATGGCCTTAGGTACACATCGATGTCGTTGCCGGGTTGCTTCGGACCTTGGATGAGCACTGGCATCATAATGAACTTCCGCTTCATGCACAACCAAGGAGGAAGGTTGTAGATGCATAGAGTCACGGGCCAGGTGCTATGGCTGGAGCTCTGCTCGCCAAAAGGATTCATGCCATCCGTACTTAGAGCAAATCTTATGTTCCTTGCGTCAGCTGCAAAATCTTTGAACCATCTGTCGATCTTTCTCCATTGCGTTCCATCTGCGGTGTGTCTCAACTCCCCGTCCGACTTACGGTCCTCTTTGTGCCATCGCAACAACTTGGCATGCTCTTTGTTCCTGAACAGACGTTTCAACCGTGGTATTATAGGAGCATACCACATCACCTTGGCGGGAACCCTCTTCCTGGGTTTCTGGCCCTCAACATCGTCACCAGGGTCATCGCCTCTGATCTTATAACGCAATGCAGTGCATACCGGGCATTCATTCAAATTCTCGTATTCACCGCGGTAGAGGATGCAGTCGTTGATGCATGCATGTATCTTCAGAACCTCTAAACCTAGAGGGCAGACAACCTTCTTTGCTTCGTACGTACTGGCGGGCAACTCGTTATCCTTTGGAAACATATTCTTCAACATTTTCAGCAAGTTTTCAAATGCCGAGTCAGCTACACCTGCCTCTGCCTTCCATTTCAGCAAATCCAGTGTGCAGCCCAGCTTTTTCAGACCATCATCGCATCCGGGGTACAGCGCCTTTCTGTGATCCTCTAACATGCGATCCAAATTCTCCCTCTCCTTTTCAGTTTCGCAGCGTCTCCGTGCATCAGCAATGGTCCGACCAAGATCATCAACGGGATCATCACGTGCCTCTTCTTCACCTTCCCCTTCACCTTCAGCATCCTCCATGAAAGTATCACCGAAATGAGCAAGATAGCTTTCATCGATGAAATCATCCCCTTCTTCATCTTCTTCCATTATAACCCCTCTTTCTCCATGCTTGGTCCAACAATTATAGCTTGGCATGAAACCGTGCCGAAGCAGATGCATGTGAACATCTCTTGAGGAAGAGTAACCCTTCTGATTCTTACAGATAACACATGGACAGATAACAAAACCCCCCTGCTTGTTCGCATTAGCCACTACGAGGAAATCTTTCAAACCCGTAGTGAACTCGCCGGAGAGTCGGTTACCGTACATCCATTGCCGATTCATCTGCATTATTATAATATAAAATATATAATTAACCATCATGCATTTGTTAAACTAACTAGCTACAAACAATATAAATTAAACAATGAACTGCACACATGCATATTTTATCAATGACACACATGCATGAAAGGTTCAAGTTGCTAACCGCGATCGAGGAGGAAAAAATAAATGAGGAACCTCAAGTGTGGCTCCAACACTTCATATCATGTTTGTTTCACCCTCTTAGGGTATTTCATCAAACACCTTGTGTGCATAAGAGGAACCAAAAGCAAACCTACACCCCCTTGTGAAGCTTGTGAAGAGAAGTGGCACCAAATGGCTAAGTGAGTGTGCTGAACTGGTATATATAGGGGAGGAGCTTTAGTCGCGGTTGGCCAGGCCAACCGCGACTAAAGGCCTTTGCGCACCTTTAGTCGCGGTTGGCCTGGCCAACCGCGACTAAAGCCCCTCACGTGCACCAGCTGGCCACCGAGCGCCCTGGGCCCAGGCCTTTGGTCGCGGTTCGTCTGCCGAACCGCGACTAAAGACTTCATTAGTCGCGGTTCCTACAGTTTCGCGACTAATGGGGCTGGACGGAAGCCTCTTTTTCTACCAGTGAGAGTTCCTATTCTTCACAGGTGGTGTCATGAGGACATTCGCCTGGATACTTTCAAGGCACCTTTTGGGAACCCATATTTTCTTCATAGGAGAACCGTTCCTGCAGTTAGTGCCAACATATCTAGCAAATACTTCACCATTCTGATTTTTGAACAATTTATAGTTGGAGTCAAATGACTCATCAGAAGAATGAGGAGATTCACAAGTAATACCAGATAAATTGTATGGATCAACTGGAGGTTCCTTTTGTTGGGTTCTACGGTAGGGTGCGTCGACTGCAAATTAAAATTTCCTACGTGCAGAACAACCAAGAACATGCTACGGGAGATGGATCACAGTTCGTTACCACTAGACACGCAGTGCCGTGCAACGGAAGAAGAGTTGGGGCAGCGCGTCCGCGTGGATCGTCTCCTCCTCGTCCGATCTCCCTCGAACAGCTGGTCGTCCGATCCCATGTACAAGTTCGCTGGAGCGGCGCAAGTGCAACGCCTCTAATGGTATCCGCGCATGCAGGAGGAACACCGTGCGGCGGACTGCTAGGTCCGATTACACAGTCGGCAGCGAGTGGAGGTGGCTATTCACAACACATGCAAACCCTTGTCACAGCGCCGAAGCGATCAACCACATGAGTGTGCCGCACCTACACTTTATATAGGCGTCCGTCGCAGGCTCAACACTTGGGCCTCGCACGGACCCTAAAGCCCAAAGTCTACTCGGTCTCATTCCTAGTCCAGTTCGGATCACATCCGACAAGTGTCCTATGAACTGACCTCATAGGTTCCTTCCCTTAAGCGCGTGACCCCTTAGGTTCAAGTCGGCTTCGTCACAGTTCGGATCACCTTCGACCTGCACGGTTGGTAGCAGCCTCTAGCAAGGCATGCGGACCACCAAGCAGACTATGAAGCTGGTTAGGCGAACCTGTACAACGTGTCACACTTCTGTTCCCTTTGCCACACGATATATGTTGTCGGGCGCAAGGCGAGATTGTCATCCTTGTGCTAGCCCGACCACTTTCTCGTTCCAGTGATTCCGAACACTATCCGGATTATCTCATAATCCCAGTCGCATGGCCATGCTTATCCTGGTCGGATCACACGAGGGGCCCAAAGTATATCTCTCCTGATCGGAGGGGCAAATCCCATCTTGCTCGACCATGTCTCGCAGCATGGGACTGGACAAACCTGAAACCTACCTTTGTAACTACCCAGTCACGGAGTAGCATTTGGTCAGCCCAAAGCAAGTCTGTCACCATCCCGAGTACATGCGTCAGCTCAGGTCTTAGGACATAGAACATATGTTGTACTAGAGACTCACAGATGACATATCGCTGCGTCTCATAGTTGGGTCTGTCCAACTCGGACCTTATCTCGACTCGGATCTTACTACGTCGAATCCGAGCAGACCTTTCCAAGTCCATATTCTCCGGTTAGCATCCAATGCTCCATGGCTAGTGAGACCAAGCCATCGACCGTGTCATATGCTAGTCTAGTGGGTTGCGCGTCCACATAGCCCTTTCGACTAGGGAGCTTTTAGGACAGTCATCATACAATGCATAGTCCCACAAACAAGTCACGTACTTGCTGATACACATCATTGATAATGTCCAAGGACTATGTTTATTCATAAACACATAGGAAATATCATCATACATGATTGCCTGTAGGTCATATCTCCAACACCTTTGCAGCAACCCATGAGGTCTTGGGGTACTGCTCAGGCTTCCAATATGTTCCATCAGCATTGAGGTTCCTTTCAAAGGCAATACCCTCTTTCCCAGGGTTCCTGTTGAGGATCTTCTTTTTAAGCAGATCACAAAGAATCTGATGCCCTTTGAGGCTTTTGTACATGCATGTCATGTACAATTCCTTCATCCCTACATAATCAGTGATACCAGCAATGTCCTCAGCTGAGGAATTAGTGATAGAAGATACATATGAAGAATTTGTAGCATTAGAAGCATTTGAACATTCAGGTGAAGATATAGCAGTTTCATGTTCAATGCACTTCAAACATGGAGGAACAAATTATTCCTCAGTAGCACTGATTTGTCGAGCAAGCAATAAATCGCGCTCCTTCTGAAGATCCTCATAACTCACTCTTAGCTTCTCAAGATCTTGCTTTCTTTGAATAAATTCAAGAGAAAGCTTCTCGTGATCAGATAAGAGAGTGTCATGATGACCTTGAAGGTCGTCAAACTTGGAATGAAGTCTCTGAAGACTTTCAGTCAAGGTTTGAGACCGATCCATTTCTTCACCCAACATATCATCACTCTTGTCTAGCATGTTTTGAACGTTTTCAATAGCCTTTTGTTGTTTCAGAGCAATCTTACCAAGTTTAGAGTAGCTAGGCTTGAGGTTTTCATCACATTCATCCTCACTAGATTCAGAGGAGGGGTATTTAGTTACCTTGGCACCCTTTGCCATGAAGCAATAGGTGGGAGCGTAGTCATCATTTCCTTCATCAGCCTTGTTGGTGATACAATTTTCTTCAGAGTTGAAGATAGACTTGCTAACGAATGTAGTAGCAAGAGCTAGGCTTGCCACACTAGACTCAGACTCCTCGGATGCCTTGTCTTCCTCATGTTCCTCAGATTCAGCCTCAGAGTCCATTTCTATGCCAATGAATGCCCGAGCCTTCTTGGATCTGCTCTTCTTGTGAGATGAAGATTTCGAGCATTTTGATGATGAAGACTTTGAAGATTTCTTCTTCTTCTTGGTATCATCAGAACTGTAATCCTTGTACTTCTTCTTCTTTAATTCCTTATTCCACTGAGGATAATCTTGAATGTAGTGACCAGGTTTCTTGCATTTTGGCATAGCCTCTTCTTATAGTCACTGGATGAGGAATCATTACACCATGAGGATTTTCCAAAGCGACCACGTCCTGAGAACTTTTGAAATTTCTTCACGAGCAGTGCTATTTCCTGGCTTAGTTCATCAGGATCACCAAGGTTGCTGCTAGAGTCTTCATCTTCAGACTCAGAGACAACCTTGGCCTTCAGAGCACGTGGTTTGCCATAGCTCGAACCATAGAGATATCTCTTCTCGGCAAGCTGGAACTCATGATTGTTTAGTCTCTCGAGGATATCAGTAGGATCAAGTGACTTGTAATCAGCATGTTCTTGAATCATCAGTTCTAGAGTGTCAATTGAAGAATCAAGCGATCTCAGCAATTTCTTCACCATCTCATGGTCGGTGATGTCAGTGGCACCAAGTGCTTGAGGCTCATTTGAGATGTCAGTGAGGCGATCGAAGGTTCATTGAACATTTTCATTGTCGAGTCTTTTGAAGCGGTTGAAAAGATTGCGAAGAACGTCAACACGAGAGTCATGTTGAGTTGAGACTCCTTCATTTACTTTGGACCGCCTATCCCAGATAATCTTAGAAGTTTCCAAAGCACTCACCCTTCCATCCTATCCTTTGATCAGATGGCCACATATGGTGTTCTTCACTTGAGAATCGAGTTGCTTGAATCTCTTCACATCAGTAGCGTTTAGAGAAGGTGTGATTGAGGGAACACCATTTTCCACAACATACCAGAGATCGTTATCAATTCCCTCAAGATGCATTCGCATCTTATTCTTCCAGTAGGGGTAGTCCGTCCCATCAAAGGTATGTAGGACACCCAGCAGAGACCTTGATCATACCTACGGTCGACATAACTAAAACTCCAGGTGGTCAAACCAAAATCACACAGAACAAGGGAGTACCTTGCTCTGATACCAATTGAACGTGTGTTATATCGACTAGAGGGTGGGTGAATAGGCAATTTTTATGAATTCTTCACTGAGGAATTTGCTGGTGAGGAAATTCCTTAGCGAAGAACTACTTGCAGCGGAATAAGTACTCATAAGTAAACATAACAGAACACAAGCATAGTCATCATGATGAAATGAAGACAAGCACAGAGTACAGAAAGTGTAAACACAGGATAACACAGGATGAAGACTAACAGACTGAAGAAATTGAACTGAGGAAATTGAGAAAGTCTTCAGTCAAAGTCTTCAAACAGATATGAACAAGCACACAACAAGTGAAATGAGTAATTGAAAGAATTGAGGAAATAGAAACAGTAAGGTTGGTGAAGACAATGATTTGGTAGAGCAGTTCCAACTGCTGTTACATCTAGTTGGAGCGGCTAGGTATTTAAACCAAGGCACGCACAGTCCCGGACACACAGTCCTCACTGTATTCTCCTTGAGCTAAGGTCACACACACCTCACCCAATCATTCATTGTAAGTCTTCAGGTGACTTTCGAAACTTCACAAACTCGGTCACTCGGCGATCCACAATTCCTCTTGGATGCTCTAGACCTTGACGCCTAACCATCTGGAAGAAGCACAGTCTTCAAAGGAAACAAGCGTCGGATCCACGCATGATCAATCTGTTCAGTGATGCTCAATCACTTTGGGTTTGAAGGTGTTTGGGTTTGGCTTTTCCTCACTTGATGATTTTCGCTCAAAGTCCTCGGAGGATGGGATACTCTCAAATGACAAGTGTCAGTTTCTCTCTGAGCAGCCATACAACTAGTGGTTGTATGGGGCGGTTATTTATAGCCTAGGGAGCAGCCCAACATGATAAGACATAAATGCCCTTCAATGATATGACCGTTAGGTGGGTAGATATTTTGGGAAAGCTGGCGCGTCGCACAACAACGGTCGGAATTTTTTCTCTCTAATTCCTTAGGGCTATCATGTTCCTCACTGTGTAGGCAATCCGCACTGGCGTATTCCTAACACCTCAGTCAGAACAAATTCCTAAGAGACCAGAAGAACTTCGTCTCTATCACTGAAGAATATGACTGAACTGTATGAGGTTTCCAATGGCTTCACTCGAAGGGATTGGTAGGTGTAGGATTTTTAGTTCAGCATCACATGGAATTTTTTCCTTAGTATTTCCTCGACTCCCTTTAACAGTACTGTGTTTCCTATGACTCAAGAAAGAGAAAATGAACCTGCGAAAACAAAAGTCTTCACGCTTCATGTTCCTCAAATGAATTCCAAGTCTTCAAGGTGACACCAATTTCTTCACTTTCAAAATCTTTAGAAAGTCTTGAGAAATCCAAAGTCTTCAGCCTAAGAACTTCATTTTTAGGGGTCGACTTTCTCTGTAAATACCAAACTCCTCATAGACTTATAGACTTGTGTACACTCACAAATGCATCAGTCCCTTAACCTATAAGTCTTCTATACACCAAAATCACTAAGGGGCACTAGATGCACTTACAACACTGATGGACGTGCACCCGTGTGAAAGAAGAAATCTATATTTTGGGACTTGCCTTATTGGAAAGACCTAGAGGTCCTCTCTGCAATCAACGTGATGCATGTGACGAAGAATCTTTGACTAACTCTGCTTAGCTTCTTGGGCATGTATGGGAAGACAAAAGATACACCAGAGGCACAGGAGGAACAACAACGTATGCATGGAAAGGACGGCGTACATTAGGGTCATGCCAGCTACGCTCTTACCAAAGAACAGGAGGAAATCTTCTTTGAATGTCTACTCAGTATGAAGGTATCGTCTGGCTTCTTGTCGAATATAAAGGGAATAATAAATATGGCAGAGAAAACGTTTCAGAACCTAAAGTCTCATGACTTCCATGTGATTTTGAGGCAACTTCTTCCAGTTGCATTGAGGGGGCTTCTACCGGAAATGTTCGATTAGCCATTCTGAAGCTATGTGCATTCCTCAATGCAATATCTCAGAAGGTAATCATACCAAGGTTGGTGAATGATTTTTTGCAATGTCTTGTCAGTTTTGAGTTGGTGTTCCCACCATCCTTCTTCAATATCATGACACACGTCCTAGTTTACATATGCGAAGAGATTGTCGTTCTGGGTCCTGTATTTCTACACAATATGTTCCCCTTTGAGAGGTTCGTGGGAGTCTTAATGAAATATGTTCACAACCGTGCTAGGCGAGAAGGAAGCATCTCCAAGGGCCATGAAAATGAGGAGGTCATTGAGTTTTGTGTTGACTTTATTCCTGACCTTAAGCCGATTGGTGTTCCTGAATCGCAGCATAAGGGCATACTGGGTGGATATGGCACGCTAGGACCGGATCAAATAATATGTATGGACGAGCATTCTCTCACTAAAGCACACTACACAATTCTACAAAATTCTGCCTTGGTGGCTCCGTATATGGAGGAACACAAGAATATTCTAAGCTCCAAATACCCGGAGTAGTCTAAAGATTGGATTACACATGAACAAGCAAGGGCTTTCGCCGGTTGGTTGCACACACGTGCCATGCATGACGCCGCTATTGAAGATGACTTGTACTTACTGTCCCAGTTACCGTCTTCGAATATAATGACTTTCAAAGGGTACGAGATAAATGGCAATACATTTTACACGATCACCCAAGATAAAAAGAGCACCAACCAAAATAGTGGTGTCTGCTTTGATGGAACAACCAGTAGGGGAAAGGACACATATTATGGTTACATAGAGGAGATATGGGAACTTGACTATGGACGTGATTTGAAGGTCCCTTTGTTTCGGTGCAAATGGGTCAATCTGATAGGAGGCGGCGTAAACGAAGACGCGTAGTATGGAATGACAACACTGGATCTCAACAATCTTGCGTACGTAGACGAACCATTCGTCCCAGCCAATGATGTGGCACAAGTTTGCCATGTGAAGGACATGTCTACCAAGCCAGGAAAAAGAAAAGATAAGGAAGAAAATACATCATACGATGAGCCAAAGCACCACATACTTCTTTCAGGGAAAAGGAACATCGTGGGAGTGGATTACAAGATAGACATGTTAGAAGATATGAAAAGTTTTACGAAATTGCTCCCTTCACAGTGAATATTGACCCGAGCATCTAGTTATATGATGAAGATTGTCCATGGTTACGGCCCAAAGGGACACGCGCGAAGAAAAAGTTTCACACCCAAAGACAGTAGAGAATCTTTGTAATAGTTAGGGTGCTTATGTGTTTTGCATTTGAAACATGTACTTTTGTGCTTCAGACAAACCTGTACCTTTCTGACATCGTTTGCAAATTTTCAGCTCATTTACATATTTTTTTTAGCTAAATGACCCTGAAATTGAAAAGCACTACAAATGAACTCTGAAAAGGTTGAAAGTTGGCATGGTATCATAATTTCACCCACAAAACATGTGCAAAAAAGTAGAGAGGGTTACGGCAAAAACTAGATGCACTTTGTGTACAAACTGGACAATCTCTTTTGAAGTATCAGGGTTTCGGACGAAAACTCATCAGTTACAAAGGCAATTCATTTTTTTAACCTATTACAACTCCAGAATTTTTATGCGTTCAGTATGCACCATTCAAAGTCACGTCATCAACTTTCAACCCTTTCTAACATCATTTGCTATTTTTCATGCATTTACTAATTTTTCGATTTAAATGACCTTGAAATTGAAAAGCACTACAAATGAACTTTGAAAAGTTTGAAATTTGGCATGGTATCATCATTTCACCCACATAGAATGTGCAAAAAAGTTGAGAGGGTTACGGCAAAAACTGGATGCACTTCATGTACAAAATGGATAATCTCTTTCGCAGTATCAGGGTTTCAGACGAAAACTCATCTGTTACAAAGGCAATACATTTTTTTAACTTATTACAACTCCAGAATTTTTGTGCGTTTATTATACACCATTCAAAGCCATGTCATCAACTTTCAACCCTTTCTGACATCATTTGCTCTTTTCATGAATTTACTAATTTTTTAGCTAAATGACCTTGAAATTGAAAAGCACTACAAATGAACTCTAAAAAGGTTGAAAGTTGGCATGGTATCATCATTAAAACCACATAGCATGTGCAAAAAAGTAGAGAGGGTTACGGCAAAAACTGGATCCACTTCATGTACAAAATGGACAATCTCTTTTGAAGTATCAAGGTTTCGGACGAAAACTCATCTGTTACAAAGGCATTTCATTTTTTTAAATGTAAGTACTACCGAATTGAATATAATGATAAAACACACTAGTATTAAACATAAAAAAAGAATCTTTGAAAAATCTATTTTTAAAGTAAAGTTATCCTCAAACTAGTGATTCACACAAATTTCAAATAATTCAAATTTAAACGATTCAAATTTGAAAAAATACTGGCACTAACAGAAAGTTTGTAATTTATTGTACCTAAAGAAAAAATATTCACAAAGAAATTCTAAATACAACAACACACATCTCAGAAATAAATATAAGAAAATAAATAAAACAGAAAAGAAAAAAAGAAAAAAGCCCGCCTATTGGGCCACAACGGCCTGCATACGACAAGAAACCCAACCTGTAGTTGGGCCAGGATGCAGGCCCGCTAGCCCAGTAGGCCCAACAGGGCAGCACAAATTGTTTAGGCCACAAGGGCCTGCTTAGAGAGGAGCTCAAGAGAGCTACCGCACTAGGGTTTATAAACTAGTGTGGTCGCCCCTCGGCTAGCGAGGTGGGACTAAACTTGCACACCGCACCTGGGCCAGCGCACCCTCTTTAGTACCGGATTGTGGATCCAACCGATACTAAAGGTGGGGTCTTTAGTTCCGGTTGCAGCCATGACCCGGTACTAAAGGGGTGCGCTTCCCGCCGCTTGGCTTGGCCAAAACAGACCTTTAGTACCGGTTGGTGGCTCCAACCGGTACTAAAGGTTCAGCCTACATATACAACACTTCAAAATTTTGCAGTTTCATCTCCCTCTTCCTCTCTGCTTTCGACATCACCACCGCCCCCCATCGCCACCCCCGTCGCGGGCTGTCGCCGTCGCCGCCCCATCGCACGTCATCGGCGTCCCTGTCGCCGCCCTTGTCCCCGTCGCCGCCCCGGCCCGTCCCCTTCACCGTGCCCGTCATCGCTATCTCGCCGCAACCCCGTTGCCGCCCCGGTCACCCCACTGTGAGGCCCCTGCGCCATGGCCGCACCCTCGATCATCCGATTGAGCCTGCCCTCGCGCGCGCGCATAGTACACACACATACATACATACATTTTCATTAATTATTTTCCGTTTTATGTTTTTTAGTTTTTTATACTTTTACTTATATAAATGTTAGATTAATGTCAATGTTTTAGCTACATGAATTAGATTAATGTCAAAGTTTTAGCTAGATGAATTAGATTAATGTCAAATTGTTAGATGATCGAATTAGATATATTAATGTCAAATGTTAGATGAATAGATAGAAATGTTAGATTAATGTCCGTGATTGGTGTATGCTAGAACTACGTTGGTATTTCCCCAAAGAGGAAAGGATGGTGCAGTATAGCGACGGTAGGTATTTCCCTCAATGATGAGACCAAGGTTATCAAACTAGTAGGAGAACTTCCTAACACCACGTAAACAGCCCCTGCGGACAAATAACAAATACTCATAACCCGACGTGTTAAAGGGGTTGTCAATCCCTTTCAGGTACGGCACCTCAAGTAGGCAAGATAACATGAGATAATTTTGGTAGATAGGTTAAACAGATAACAAAATAAATAAATTGCAGCAAGGTATTTCTGTATTTTTGGTTTAATAGATCTGAAAATAAAAGCAAAGAAAACTAGATCGCAAAGGAAAATATGATGAAAAGAGACCCGGGGGGCGTAGGTTTCACTAGTGGCTTCTCTCGAGAAAATAGAAAACGGTGGGAAAACAATTATAGTTGCGCAATTGATAGAACTTCGAATAATCATGACAATATCCAGGCAATGACCACTATATAGGCATCACATCCAAGATTAGTAAACCGACTCCTGCCTGCATCTACTACTATTACTCCACGACATCGACCGTTATCCAGCATGCATCTAGTGTATTAAGTTCATGAAAAAACGGAGTAATGCAATAAGAACGATGACATGATGTAGACAAGATCTATTTATATAGAAATAGACCCCATCTTGTTATCCTTAATAGCAATGATACATACGTGTCGTTTCAATTTCTATCACTGGGATCAGGCACCGTAAGATTGAACCCATCACAAAGCACCTCTTCCCATTGCAAGATAAATAGATCAAGTTGGCCAAACAAAACCCAAATATCGAAGAAGAAATAGGAGGCTATAATCAATCATGCATATAAGAGATCAAAGAAGACTCAAATAACTTTCATGGATAAAAACATAGATCTGATCATAAACTCAAAGTTCGTATCCGAACAAACACACTGCAAAAGGACTTACATCATATGGATCTCCAAGAGACCATTGTATTGATAATCCAGAGAGAGAGGAAGCCATGTAGCTACTAACTACGAACCTGTAGGTCTACAAAGAACTACTCACGCATCATCGGAGAGGCACCAATGGACATGGTGAACCGTTGGAATTGGTTTTCGTTGACTCCCTTAGGGTTTTTGGAATATTGGGGTATTTATATAGCATAGAGGCGGTGCGGGAGGCCAACGGCGCACCCTGGTGGGTTGTGCTCCCCTCGGAGCTCCTCTCAGGTGCGTTCCTAGCCCAGTGGATGTCTTCTGGCCCAAAAAATCCACAGAAAGTTTCGCTGCATTTTGACTCCATTTGTTATTGATTTCCTGTGATGTAAAAAACATGCAGAAAACAACAACTAGCGCTGGGCACTATGTCAATAGGTTAGTACCTAAAATGATATTAAATGACTATAAAATGATTGTAAAACATCCAAGAATGATAAAATAACAGCATGGAACAATCAAAAATTATAGATATGCTGGAGACGTATCAGCATCCCCAAGCTTAATTCCTGCTCGTCCTCGAGTATGTAAATGATAAAAACAGAATTTTTGATGTCGAATGATGCCTAACATGTTCATCACTTTTTCTTTTCTTTCTAGCATGGACATTTGGACTTTTATATGGTTCAGAGCAATAGTCTAGTTGTGACATGAAGACTTTAATACTCAAGCATACTAACAAGCAACCATGACTTTCAAAATATCAACACTAAAGCAAGTTATTCCTAGCCCATTATGCTCGACCATTGATCCATTCATGAAAAACACTTGAATATTAGCTACACCCAATGCACAAATATGATAATAGTTCCCCTTAGTTGGTGCTTTATAAGAGAAGATCGAGACTCAAATTCAAAATAAAAATTGCATAAACTAAAAGAAAGGCCCTTCGTAGAGGGAAGTAGGGATTTGTCACTACAAAAAAAAGACACATCCGTGACATTTTGGCCGAACGAAAAAAATCTATCATACATATGATACTTCTATGACGATAATTGTGACAAAACCCGGTATCATCATAGATGTGGTGGGCTCCTACTTCTATGACAAAAAATCATGACAGAAAATGGGCTTTTCGTCCTGGGCGGGCCGGGCACGCAGCTGCATGACATTCTTTGGGCCGTCCAAGACGGAAAAAACCATGGTAGAAGCGAGGGAGAGGAAAATTTTGGGGACTTCCCGGTTACGGTGGGAGGTCGGGGGCCGAGCGATGCGCGTTTCTCTCATACACGTACGCGCGTGTGTGCGAGGCGTTGGCTCTAACTAATCCCGAGCGAGGCGTTGGGCTCTAACTGAACCCGAGCGATTGCACTGCAGCCTACGCGTTACTGAACCTGAGCGATTGATCGATGGCTATTAACTGAACCCGATCGAGCGATTCCTTCGCTACTGCTGCTAACTGAAGCCAATCGATGCTGCCTCTCTAGATGAACAGTGAGCGTTGCGGGGGGGGGGGGGGGTTGGATGAACAGTGAGCCGTGGGAGTGGATGAACAGGACCCGTGGCATTGCCTCTGGATGAACAGGACCCCGTGGTGTGGAGGGCTGGATGAACATGATGACCCCGTGGAGGGCTGGATGAAGAGTAGACGGTGGAGGCGTGCCCGTGGAGGGGTGGATGAACAGGACCCCGTGGTGTGGAGGGCTGGATGAACAGTAGATGGTTGAGGGGTGCCGGTGAAGGGGTGGTTGAACAGTAGCCGGTGGAGTAGCGCGCGGTGGAGGATGGATGAACAGGATCCCGTGGAGGCTGGAGGTGGTCGACGGTAGCCCGTGGAGGCTGGAGGAGGTCGACGGTGGAGATGAAAAGTATCCCATGGAGTCCCATTTTGCGGTACGCCACACCCCTCCCGATGAACAGGCCCCCGTTTCGACCGTAACGCTCCAACACAAGTCCGTTTCATCTGTTTTGCGGTACGCCACACCCCTCCCAATCAACAGGACCCCTGTTTCAACCGTAGGAGGTCCGTTTCGTCCTTTTTGCGGTACGCCACACCACTCCCGATCAACAGGACCCCCGTTTCGACCGTAGGAGGTCCGTTTCCTCCGTTTTGTGGTATGCCACACCCCTCCCGATCAACAGGATCCCATTTCGAACGTGGCCGGTCGAACACAAGGCCGTTTCCTCCGTTCTGCGGTACGCCAGGCCTCATTTCCATTGCCAGTTTCGTCCAAGCCCTCCCGATGAACTCGACCACGCATTTCGTTCTGACCCAGCCGGTTGGCTCCCCATGAAAACGATGACCATGCTGTTTCTCTGTTCCGACCCAGCCAATGTACACGAGCACTGGCCGTACGTATATATGCGCGAGTAGGCGTTCGAGACCCCGCCCGTATGTACACATACGTGGCCGTATTTTCTTTCTTGCACCCTAGCCGTTGTACGTACGTGTACATGCTACGTGCGTGCCTCTACTATGCCACGTGCCCGCCTCTACTACGACACGTGCATGCCTCTACATCCACCAGTATATATGTATGTACACGTTCGCGACCAGAATGACAACGCTATGTATGCTTCGACCAGGTGAGTCCCGACTATCAGGCACTTCCTTACCTGCAAAGATGTAGCTGGTGGGTCCCAGCAGTCAGGGGGGCGATTTTTTTTGCCCAGACGCACTTCCTTGCGTGCGAAGATGTAGCTGTGGGTCCCAGCAGCCAGGGGGGCGAATCGTTTTTTTGTTGCCCGGACGCACTTCCTTGCGTGCGAAGGTGTAGCTGGTGGGTCCTAGCAGTCAAGGGGGAAACGTTATTTTCACGAAATACGGTGGCCCGTCCGGTGGGTCCCTGCTGTCAGGTGGAGGAATCATTATTTTCCACGTAATAAGGAGGCACTTCCTTACTGCGGCCGTGGACCCAGCTGTCAGCCTCTCCACGTACAGTCCACGTGCGATAGAAGTCGTTCCTTGACCACGTTGACCATGCCGCGTTGAGAGCACCAGGGCGGTGGACGACGGCGAGGCCTAGGAAGGGGACGACACGGAGCCGGTGAAGAAGCAGCAGTGGATGCCCACGCCGAGAGGAGTATGAGGGTTCACTCATTCGGCTGCGGTGTGAGGCTGCCGTCGCCGCAGGGCCTGACCAGCAGTGGGAATAGTAGGGGGCGGTGAGACCTCCGCGGCAGCACAGCCGGCCACGGGAGGCAGGAGCAGGCGGCACGACCAGCGCTACTTTGGGCGGCTGGAGCAAGAAGACCAGAGGTTGAAGAAGCACTACGGCCGTTGGATGGACATCGTATGGTCACTGGAGCTAGAATCTTTCATATTGACTAAGTTGACAGAGCCCTCCGCCCCGTCAACTTAGTAGGCCCATAAGTCAGCCTCCCACCAAGGTGGGTCCCAGCTAGCAGGGGGAGTATTCATTTTTTTGTGCGTAATAAGGAGGCACTTCCGGTGGGTCCGAGCTGATGCTACCTCTTGAGCACTGCGTTGGATTTCCCCGAAGAGGAGAGGATGATGCAGTAAAGTAGCATAAGTATTTCCCTCGGTTTTTGAGAACCAAGGTATCAATCCAGTAGGAGATCACGCACGAGTCCCTCGTACCTACACAAAACGATAGCTACTCGCAACCAACGCGATTAGGGGTTGTCAATCCCTTCTCGGTCACTTACAAGAGTGAGATCTGATAGAGATGATAAATAATATTTTTGGTATTTTTGATGTATAGATGCAAAGTAAAAAGGTAAAAGGCAAAGTAAAAACAAATCAAGTAAATAAAGTAATGGAGATTGATATGATGAGAATAGACCCCGGGGCCATAGGTTTCACTAGTGGCTTCTCCCAAGAGCATAAGTATTTTACGGTGGGTGAACAAATTACTGTCGAGCAATTGATAGAAAAGCGAATAATTATGAGATTATCTAGGTATGATCATGTATATAGGCATCACGTCCAAGACAAGTAGATCTAAACAATTCTGCATCTACTACTATTAGTCCACTCATCGACCGCTATCCAGCATGCATCTAGAGTATTAAGTTAAAAACAGAGTAACGCCTTAAGCAATATGACATGATGTAGAGGGAGAAATTCATGCAATATGATAAAAACCCCATATTGTTATCATCGATGGCAACAATACAATACGTGCCTTGCAACCCTTTCTATCACTGGGTAAGGACACCGCAAGATTAAACCCAAAGCTAAACACTTCACCCATTGCAAGAACTACCAATCTAGTTGGCCAAACCAAACGGATAATTCTAAGAGACTTGCAAAGATAACTCAATCATACATAAAAGATTTCAGAGAAGAATCAAATATTATTCATAGATAAGCTGGATCATAAACCCACAATTCATCGGTCTCAACAAACACACCACAAAAAGAAGATTACATCGATTAGATCTCCAAAAGAGAGGGGGGGACATTGTATTGAGATCCAAAAAGAGATAAGAAGCCATCTAGCAAATAACTATGGACCTGAAGGTCTGAAGTAAACTACTCACACTTCATCAGAGAGGCTATGGTGTTGATGTAGAAGCCCTCTGTGGTAGATGCCCTCTCTGGCTGAGGTCCGGAACAGGCCCCAAGATGGGATCTCGCGGATACAGAAGGTTGCAGCGGTGGAATTAGGTTTTTGGCTCCATATCTGATCTTACGGAGGTACGTAGGTATATATAGGAGGAAGGAGTACGCCGGTGGAGCACCAGGGGGCCCACGAGGCAGGGGCGCCCTCCACCCTCGTGACCTGCACGGCTGTTCCTTGGAGTAGTGTCCAAGTCTCCTGGATCATGTTCGGTGAGAAAATCATGTTCCCGAAGGTTTTATTCCGTTTGGACTCCGTTTGATATTCTCTTTCTTCAGAATACTGAAATAGGCAAAAAACAACAATTCTGGGCTAGGCCTCCGGTTAATAGGTTAGTCCCAAAAATGATATAAAAGTGGAAAATAAAGCCTAGTATAATACAAAATAGTAGACAAAGTAGCATGGAGTAATCAAAAATTATAGATAGGTTGGAGACATATCAAGCATCCCCAAGCTTAATTCCTACTCGTCCTCGAGTAGGTAAATGATAAAAAAGAATTTTTGATGCGGAGTGATACTTTGGCATAATTTCAATGTAAATCTTCTTAATTGTGATATGAATATTCAGATCCGAAAGATTCAAGGCAAAAGTTCATATTGACATAAAAGTAATAATATTTCAAGCATACAAATTAAAGCAATCATGTCTTCTTAAAATAGCATGGTTAAAGAAAGGTATCCCTACAAAATCATATAGTATGGATATGCTCTATCTTCATCACACTAAATATTTAATCATGCACAACCCCGATGACGAGCCAAGCAATTGTTTCATACTTTAGAAATCTCAAACCTTTTCAACTTTCACACAATACATGAGCATGAACCATGGACATAGCACTATAGGTGGAATAGAATGGTGGTTGTGGAGAAGACAAAAAGGAGAAGATAGTCTCACATCAACTAGGCGTATCAACCGGCTATAGAGATGCCCATTGATAGATATCAATGTGAGTGAGTAGGGATTGCCATGCAACGGATGCACTAGAGCTATAAGTATATGAAAGCTCAACAAAAGAAACTAAGTGGGTGTGCATCCAACGTGCTCGCTCACGAAGACCTAGGGCACTTTTGAGGAAGCCCATCATTGGAATATACAAGCCAAGTTCTATAACGAAAAATTCCCACTAGTATATGAAAGTGAAAACATATGAGACTCTCTATCATAAAGATCATGGTGCTATTTTGAAGCAAAAGTGTGGAAAGAGGATAGTAGCATTGTCCATTATCTCTTTTTCTCTCATTCTTTTTTTATTTTTTTATTTTGGTGGGCTTCTTTGGCCTCTTTTTTTATTTGGGCTTCTTTGGCCTGTTTTATTTTTCATAAAGTCCGGAGTCTCATCCTGACTTATGGGGGAATCATAGTCTCCATCATCCTTTTCTCACTGGCACAATGCTCTAATAATGATGATCCTCACACTTTTATTTTTCTTACAACTCAACAATTACAACTCGATACTTAGAACAAAATATGACTCTATATGAATGCCTCCGGCGGTGTACCGGGATATGCAATGAATCAAGAGTGACATGTATGAAAATTATGAAGGTGGCCTTGCCACAAATACAATGTCAACTACATGTTCATGCAAAAAGCAATATGACAAAAGTAATGTGTGTCATATGAACGAAATGGTGGAAAGTTGCATGGCAATATATCTCGGAATGGCTATGGAAATGCCATGATAGGTAGGTATGGTGGCTGTTTTGAGGAAGGTATATGGAGGGTGTATGATACCGGCGAAAAGTGCACGGTATTAGAGAGGCTAGCAATGATGGAAGGGTGAGAGTGCGTATAATCCATGGACTCAACATTAATCAAAAGAACTCATGCACTTATTGCAAAATTTTAGAAGTTATCAAAAACCAAAGCATTAAACATATACTCCTAGGGGGATAGATTGGTAGGAAAAGACCATCGCTCATCCCCGACTGCCACTCATAAGGAAGACAATCAATAAATAAAATTGTGCTCCAACTTCATCACAAGCGGTTCACCATACGTGCATGCTACGGGAACCACAAACTTCAACACAAGTATTCTTTAAATTCTTGATCACCCCAACTAGCATTGTTTTGATATTATCACCTCCATATCTCAAAACAATTATCAAGCATCAAACTTATCTTAGTATTCAACGCACTCAAAAGAAAGTTTCACATATCTTTAATACCAAGTATATTAACATTAAGCAAATTACCATGCTATCAATAACTCTCAAAATAATCTAAGTGAAGCATGAGAGATCAATAGTTTCTTTAAAACAAATCCACCACTGTGCTATTAAAAGATCTAAGTGAAGCACTAGAGCAAAAACTATCAAGCTCAAAAGATATAAGTGAAGCACTATGAGCAAAACTATCAAGCTCAAAAAGATATAAGTGAAGCACATAGAGTATTCTAGCAAATTCCAAATCATGTATGGCTCTCTAAAAAGGTGTGTACAGCAAGGATGATTGTGGAAAACGAACAAGCAAAGACGCGAATAATACAAGACGCTCCAAGCAAAACACATGACATGTAGTGAATAAAAATACAACTCCAAGTAAATTACCGATGGAAGTAGACGAAAGAGGGGATGCCTTCCGGGGCTTCCCCAAGCTTTGACTTTTTGGTGTCCTTGGATTATCTTGGGGGTGCCATGGGCATCCCCAAGCTTAGGCTCTTGCCACTCTTTGTTCCATAATCCATCAAAAGAATTCATCCAAAACTTGAAAACTTCACAACACAAAACTCAATAGGAATCTCGTGAACTCCGTTAGTGAAAGAAAACAAAAGACTACTTCAAGGTACTGTAATGAACTCATTATTTATTTATTTTGGTGCTAAACCTACTGTATTCCAACTTCCTTATGGTTTATAAACTAATTTATTAGCCATAGATACATTGAAATAAGCAAACAACACAAGAAAAACAGAAGCTGTCAAAAACAGAACAGTCTGTAGCAATCTGTAACTAACGCAAACTTCTGGAACTCTAAAAATTCTACCAAATCAGGACGTACTGGAAAATTTGTTTATTCATCCGCAGCAAAAAGAATAAATGCAGAAGCTCGTTCCTGTGATTTATTGAATTTTTTCTCGTGAGAGCAATGATTCTGTTTTTCAGCAGAATCAAATCAACTATCATCATAGCTTATCCTATAGGTTCTACTTGGCACAAACACTAATTAAAACATAAAACCACATCTAAACAGAAAGTAGATGGATTATTTATTCCTAAACAGAAGAAAAAACAAAAATCACGAAATAAAATTGGGTTGCCTCCCAACAAGCGTTATCGTTTAACGCCCCTAGCTAGGCATAAAAGCGAGGATAGATCTAAGTTTTGCCATCTTTGGTAGGCAGTTCCTCAATGAGGCATCTACCTTCTTCAGAATTTTCGTTCTTTCTAGTAATTGTCAAATCTTCAGGCAAAAGATCAAAAAATTCATTCATAGCAAAAGGTTCCTTAATGATAGTAAAAAGATTGGGATGAACACTTATAGATTTAAGATCACAGTTTCCTTACTAGATAATTCACCCTTATTCTTATGAACATAAATGAGCTTAGTATTTTTAGTAGAAGAACTTGGAGTGTTTTGTACGGAAGAAAAAGCGGTTCCCAAGTTGGTAATGATACCCTCAAGTTTATCGATTCTTGTGGAATCTAGATTTATTTTCTCATTAACTATGGGTTCGTTTTCTTTAATATTCTTCAAAGTCATTCCTACCTTAGATCCATACTGGGCAATTTGATTGTGGATCTTTTTATCAAGATTTTCAATTGAATCAATGGTAGCAACTTTATTCTCAATAATTTCAAGTCTTTGCATAACATGTTCCAAAGTTAACATAGTTCCTTTAATCAAAAGAGGTGGGGTGACGAATAAATCTAATAAAGCATTATAGGAATCAAAAATATGGCTACCCAAGAAATTCCCTCCAGTAATGGTATCAAGGATATATCTATACCAAGGATTAGCAACTACGTAAAAATTGCGAAGAATAACTGAAGTGGATTGCTTCCTGGTAGATCTATTTTGAGCATTGCAAATTCTATACCAAGCGTCTGTTAGATTTTCTCCCTCCCTTTGTTTAAAATTTAGAACTTCATTCTCGGGAGATAACGGAGAAGATAAAGAATTAGACATGATGACAAGCAAGCAAGCACACGAACAAACAGAAAGGCAAGCGAGAAAATGGCAAAAGAGAAAGAGAGGAGGAGATTGGGAAAGAGAGGGCGAATAAAACAGCAAGGGTGAAGTGGGGGAGAGGAAAATGAGAGGCAAATAATGTAACGCGAGAGATAGGGATTGTGATGGGTACTTGGTATGGTTGACTTTTGCGCAAACTCCCCAGCAACGGCGCCAGAAATTCTTCTTGCTACCTCTTGAGCACTGCATTGGATTTCCCCAAAGAGGAGAGGATGATGCAGTAAAGTAGCGTAAGTATTTCCCTCAGTTTTTGAGAACCAAGGTATCAATCTAGTAGGAGATCACGCACGAGTCCCTCGTACCTACACAAAATGATAGCTACTCGCAACCAATGCGATTAGGGGTTGTCAATCCCTTCTCGGTCACTTACAAGAGTGAGATCTGATAGAGATGATAAATAATATTTTTGGTATTTTTGATGTATAGATGCAAAGTAAAAAGGTAAAAGGCAAAGTAAAAACAAAGCAAGTAAATAAAGTAATGGAGATTGATATGATGAGAATAGACCCGGCGGCCATAGGTTTCACAAGTGGCTTCTCTCAAGAGCATAAGTATTTTACGATGGGTGAACAAATTGCTGTTGAGCAATTGATAGAAAAGAGAATAATTATGAGATTATCTAGGTATGATCATGTATATAGGCATCACGTCCAAGACAAGTAGATCGAAACAATTATGCATCTACTACTATTACTCCACTCATCGACCGCTATCCAGCATGCATCTAGAGTATTAAGTTAAAAACAGAGTAACGCCTTAAGCAAGATGACATGATGTAGAGGGATAAATTCATGCAATATGATAAAAACCCCATTTTGTTATCCTCGATGGAAACAATACAATACGTGCCTTGCAACCCTTTCTGTCATTGGGTAAGGACACCGCAAGATTGAACCCAAAGCTAAACACTTCTCCCATTGCAAGAACTACCAATCTAGTTGGCCAAATGAAACGGATAATTCGAAGAGACTTGCAAAGATAACTCAATCATACATAAAAGATTTCAGAGAAGAATCAAATATTATTCATAGATAAACCCACAATTCATCGGTCTCAACAAACACACCGAAAAAAGAAGATTACATCGAGTAGATCTCCACAAGAGAGGGGGAGAACATTGTATTGAGATCCAAAAAGAGAGCAGAAGCCATATAGCTAATAACTATGGACCCGAAGGTCTGAAGTAAACTACTCACACTTCATCGGAGAGGCTATGGTGTTGATGTAGAAGCCCTCCGTGGTAGATGCCCTCTCCGGCGGAGCTCCGGAACAGGCCCCAAGATGGGATCTTGCGGATACAGAAGGTTGCGGCGGTGGATTTAGGGCTTTGGCTCCGTATCTGATCTGACGGAGGTACGTAGGTATATATAGGAGGAAGGAGTACGTCGTTGGAGCAACAGGGGGCGCACAAGGCAGGGGGGCACGCCCGGGGGGGGGCCTCCACCCTCGTGACCTCCGCGGGTGTTCCTTGGAGTAGGGTCCAAGTCTCCTTGATCACGTTCGATGAGAAAATCACGTTCCTGAAGGTTTTATTCCGTTTGGACTCCGTTTGATATTATGCTTCTTCAGAATACTGAAATAGGCAAAAAACAACAATTCTGGGTTGGGCCTCCGGTTAATGGGTTAGTCCCAAAAATATTATAAAAGTGGAAAATAAAGCCCAGTATAGTCCAAAACAGTAGACAAAGTATCATGGAGTAATCAAAAATTATAGATACGTTGGAGACGTATCAGTTGACAGCGGGGGGAACGTTTTTTCCATGAAATACGGTGGCCCGTTCGGTGGGTCCCAACAGTCAGGGGGAAAACGTTTTTTTCGTGAAATAAGGTGGCCCGTCCGGTGGGTGCCTGCTGTTAGGTGGAGGAATAATCATTTTGCACGTAATAAGGAGGCACTTGCTTGCGGCCGCCGTGGACCCAGCTGTCAGCCTCTCCACGTACAGTACTCTTCTGATGGAAGTGCGTTGACCACATTGACCACGCCGCACCGAGAGCACCAGGGCGATGGACGACGGCGAGGCCTAGGAATGGGACGACGCGGAGCGGGGGAACACGCAGCAGTGGAAGCCCGCGCGAAGAGGAGTATGAGGGTTCACTGGTTCGGCTGCGGTGTGAGGCTGCCATCGCCGCAGAATAACAGGGGGTGTGGGTGAGTGGAGGGATGGCCTGGCCAGCGGTGGGTGTAGTATGGGGGCGGTGAGGCCTCCACGGCAGCACAGCCGGCCACGGGAGGCAGGAGTAGGTGGCACGACCGGCGCTACTTTGGGCGGCTGGACCAAGAAGACCAGAGGTTGAAGAAGCACTACGGCCGTTGGATGGACATCTTACGATCACTGAAGCTAGAATCGTTTATTATTGACTAAGTTGACAAAGCCCTTGGTACGCTCCAACTTAGTAGGCCCACAGGTCAGCCTCCGAAACGGTGCGCCCCAGATGTCAAGGGGAGGAATCATTTTTTGGGTGGCCGAAGCTAAGAATATTCGAGATTGAAGAAGAAGCACGACATTCGTTGGATAGACATCCAACGGGCACTGCTGCTAGAACCGTGTGTTGACTATAATAAGTTGGCAATGCCTTGCATACGCGTCAACTTATTTTTTTAGGGGACGCGTCACTTAGTAGGCCCACAAGTGTGTGGCAGGGAACTTATAGCCCATTTGCATTTTGTAAGAATTTACAACCCATTTTTGAATTCTAATGGAATTTACAACAACCCATTTACAGTTTGTTAAAAGTACAACCCATTTTCTAGCTAGGACAACGATTAATAATTTCAACCAACCGTTGAAGACAGAATTCAATAAAATTGCCCACATTTTGATGGAATCCGAAATATTTTTATCTTGAAATTTCTAGTCAGATTAAATATAAATTTGTATTACATAAAAATCCAACGAAACATTGGGCGCGCAACAATGAAAATTTAAGATTTTCAAAATCCATAAATAATATTTTATAAACTAATTTCGTGTTTGGTGCATTTTTTATAGTTACTGCCTAGTTTTTATAATTACATCCCATTTATTATTCTTCAAAGCCCGTTTTCCTGTTAAGCCTAATGCATCCCTCCTAGGAAAGATTTGCAACCCAGCGATGCGGAGAATAACAAGTTGACCTTGTCTAGGTATTCCTCAAAAAGACGTATAGCTAGGCTAGCCATTTTCATCTGGAAAAAATTAGTATCTGGGCTGGATATCTGGCCTGGGCTAGGCGGGCCACAGCCCGCCCAGTTAATACCCTGCTCTCCTCTGAACAACAACGAAATCATCGCCAAGAAAAACTCTGAAGTGCTCATGCCTCAAAAACACAAATACTGCTCGAGTTGCTTGGTCTCAGCTGTCGGCCGCACCTTGTGCAATTCTCTCATTTATATTGACTACATATGTTGACAATGGTGTGGGACCGTGATGTCAGGAAACCAGGAGAAAGCAAAAAAAATAGTTGTACATAATAAGGAGGCACTTGCGTACGTACGGCTATGGCCCTAGTGGGTCCCTAGTGTCATCTAGTCAAAATAAAGTCATCTCCTAAATCCTCATGTTCGTTGACGATGTTAACAATGCTCGGCACCACGGCGAGTGCAACAACTCGAAGGACAACGGAGAGGGCCTCGCGGGCCCTACGAATGGTCTGATACAACGCCCACTGCTCATTCAGTAAGCCAGGATCATCGGACACCTATGAGCACCTTCGAGAAACTAAGACGGCATAAAACGGTAAGGCCGCGCTTGGGAGCTCTGGTTTATTTCAAACCTTTATTAACATACACAACTGTAATTTACATGTCATCGGAAACAACGCATAAAATACAGGCGTAATGAAACCGAGGGCCCGAGGTCTGTAAGTAAAACCAGCGGGTTACGCGTGTAATTTGAGATACCAGTGTATATTTTACGAGCACTGCTATATGGACGACAATACCAGACGATACATGCACGACGTGCATATTATGCCATCCATAGGCAAGGCTGAAACAGCAGCTAACGACTGGATTAGCAATCGTCCGAGTGTCGTTCAGCGTTTTTGCCGTGTGTGAAGTACTTCCGATATTTTATTAGTTGAAATCGACCTACCAAGCGCCTTCACCCGAGACCATCTGCTTTAATTTACAAGCATCAGTTTTACAAGCGGTTTTGGTTGGAAAACGACGATCCAATCACGGCCTAATATCATGAGTTGGTCGAAAGATCATATAGTTTCCCGTCTAACCTACCCGACTTGTCGTATAGGCTATGAATGAAACATCAGATGATGAACTTCTTAAGCACGGAAACAACAGAAGAGGATGAACTTCTTAACAAGCAAATCACTGACATTAGATCGACATGCAAAACAATACAAAGCATTATTCTCAGGAGGCATGGTGAACAGCTCGTGATGCCGCATGCCACAACATTCCAAGCTCAACTTTGCAATCAAACACAAGGCCTGGCACTACATAGACAATATTCAGGACAAACTCTTAACATAGGAATATCTTAGCAGAGTAACTATTTACAACTAAACTGAACATAGGAATAGGAAAAAACACTCGACGCTGCTCACACCAAGGGCATCCCACTCAAAATATCAAATGCATGTTTTCTGGCTAAGATCAATGAGCAAATTTTGACAAGGTTTTCCAATTCCAATATATTAAACTAACTTCTTCTTGCTAACATCAATGATTAAACTTTGACAAGCTTTTCCCATTCAAAATATGTAATGCCTATGATCGTGGAGTCCTGTCATAGCTTCTTAAATTGCCAATGGTCTCTATAGACTAGTCATGTCACCGGTGTCTAATAATACTCTGTAAAGCTTCTCGGTCATTCCTTCTGTAATGTAGCGCAAACAGTGACTGCTTCTTTCTGCAAAGTGGAACGACCAACTGGACCCAGTAATGCAGCAGTTTGCCTTGGACACATTGGCTCCTTTTATGCAGTTCAACTAAAATCGAAGTCGGAATAAAATCGAGCATTAAATTTGATATCCCTGTAAGGAACAATAGGTATAAGGGAAACAATTACTGAGAAATAACGCTTGATGACTTGTACTCCTAGAAGAAAAGCATCTACTGATCTACTTTATCTTAATGGGAAACAAAGCAGGAGAGTAGCAATTCTCCATCAGTGTGATTCATTGATATTGACTGAGACATTATCTTAACAATGCCTTGTTTCAATATGCATAAAGAACGACAAAGCAGAAAACTACCATTCCTAAAACAATGCAACTGATTCATTTTAATAGAGACATTATCTTAACAATACCTTGGTTAAACATGTAGAAAGAACTACAAAGCAGGATAGTACCATTCCTAACAAGTGTTGCAGTTTTGAACTAAGATTCAGTAGTTAATTAATTCTGAGAGTGGCATTGCTTAATTTTACCAGCGGCATTAGATTAACGAAAAGCATAAACAGTTCCTGGGGAGAGTGGGCGCAACAACAATATGTGCTTCCATCTACTTATAAAGGGGGTGATGCAGAATTTGTTGTAACAAAGCAACAAGCATCATGTCTGGGTTGGTCCCATTTTTGTTCACTACTTAATGGGAAAAGACAACAATACAATAACTTCAATTCAACATTTATTTAAAACACCACCAATACAACTAGCACAACATCTCAAAGCACACTGCAAAATCATGTGGATGAAGGCATGTACTTACCTTTCATGAGAAGACCAGGATAAAATACGAATCTGCCAACATGAATAGGAAATCCAATCTTGTTTTGTGCAGTTGCACTGAAATTAAGCAAAGTGTTTCGCGTAGTGAAGCAAAATGTCGCAATTGCAACAAGTTGAGTAGATATCCCTGTTTAAACAGAGGCGAAAAAGAAATCAATTACTGGCTAATAAAGGAGGATGAAACATGCGGCCACAAAAATGGTAATCCCGCTAATCCCTAACAAGTGTTGCAGTTTTGAAATAAGATTCAGTAGTTAAATCTGAGAGTGGCATCAATTACTGGCTTATAAAGGGGGTGGTCCCATTTTTGTTCCATTTTTGTTCACTACTTAATGGGAAAAGACAGCAATACAATAGCTTCAATTCAACATTTATTTAAAACAGTACTAATACAAGTAACACAACATCTCAAAGCACACTACACAATCATGTGGATGAAGGCCTGTACTAACCTTTCATGAGACGACCATTATAAAATACGAATCTACCAAAGCAAATAGGAAATCCAATCTCGTTTTGTGCAGTTGCACCGAAATCAAGCAATGTGTTTCACGTAGCGAAGCAAAATGTCTCAATAGCAACAAGTTGAATAGATACCCCTGTTTTAACAGAGGCAAAAAAAGGAAACAATTACTTGCCGATAAAGGAGGATGAAACAAACAGTGACAGAAAGAAGCATCTAACTTATCTTGGATGGAAAACAAAGTAGGATAGTAGCATTTCTAAAACGGTTGCATTGATTCATATTAACAGAGACATTCTCTTGAAACAACATTCGTTAATAAATGTAATTTACTTTTAACAGTGGCATTGCTTCAATTTTTCGGCGGCATTCTTAGATTAACAACAGCAAAATAGCTGTATGGGACATGCCAGCACCATGTGCGTCCACACGTATAAATGGGTGATGCTGTAGCCAAGCAGCATATATGCGTTGGTCCCATATTTGTTCTCTTTGAACCTTTTTCCTATGTGAGGGCAGCAAATCTAGTCCTACACAAACTACCCGACCCCCTAGTTTCTTTCCCTTTTCAACAAAGGGATCGGTTCCTTACAGATGTGTGTACTGGGTTACCCCCTCTTTCCTTTTTCGACGTACAAAGCGGCTGGATAGCCAGCCTATACTACTTTCCGCCCCTCCTTTCCTCATTGAACCACGTCCTAGATTCTTGCTCCAGCCCACCACACCCTTCTTTCCTCTTTGCACCAAGCCCTAGATTCGACTACAGATCGAAAAAGATCCACATGCAGCTAGAGCAACGATGGTTTCAAAGAAACTTAATCTTAGGGTCGTTGGCATGTGGCAAGGCATGCGGCGGGAGGCCGGATCTGCCCACACTTTGTACGACAGCGAGGAAGAAGGGGTCGGTGGCCCTCCCGGACAGGCACTGAGTGAAAGAGAACAACGCAGCCGGTAGTGGATTGCCTCCCTCGCCGAAGGCGATAGAGTAAACGCTACACCTCCTCCCCTTCCCGGTGCGATGGGATACAGACGCCTCCTTCACCAGCTGTGACGGGGGAGAGAGAGACAAGAGGCCAACGCAGTCTTGTTTATATCTGGTGAAGAGAGGGTGAGAGACTATGAATGTAGCAAACCCTTGCAAATGAACGCTGAGCCTCCAGCGTGTAACATATATTTAGTGCGGCGAGCGTGTGGACAGTGCGAACCCTAGTGAACAAGCGCTGAGGCTCCCGTTTATATATATACTACTGTAGTACAGACTGAGCTCCGGTGCCTTCACCGCACCTGCTTTTGGTTATATGATAGGTGAGCCAGCCACATTTTGGGCCCACCTGTCATAAACCCAAAGGCAGGTGCACTAAGTCAATGATGTTGCGTCCATATAGTACTCTCGTGTATACGACTAACATATAGTGGAGTGGTTTTCTTATTCTCTCCATAACAATCGTTTTAAATTGTGTAAGTACGAAACGAAACTCTTTATTTAATGTACAGTGAAGAAAACTAGTACTATTACTTCCGATGAACTAACGATCCACGCCCACGCGTCCTGGTCGCACTTCCTGTCCTTCACGTGTGGTACACTACCCTCCCTTAAGTGAACTACCAAACTGGCACATTATTTGCGTTGTTAATTATATATGCAGCAATATTAACGTACATCATCTCTTCTTTGCGCACGTCTGGACCGCTGCCACGGTCGGTCATGACCAACTCGAACCCTCTTCATCACCCGCGCGTGCTTCCCGCCCGAAACGGTCAGTGCTACATTCATGCCCGGCCAGAGTGGATGCGACCTCTCACTGGCACCGGCATTGAAGCGGCGCGCCGGCCGAGAGAGTGTTGCCTGTGCCGCTTCTGGGTGCACGAGGCTGCTCCACGTTCAAAGGTCGCAATAGCCGGCTACAACATGCATGCAAAAAGTTCTTGGGAGTCCGTGCTACAGCTAGCTGTCCTCCCCCAACTCGTCAATCTCTTCTAGTAGTGCTAGTACTCCATGGGGCGGTCCATCGATAAGCAGGCGGGAAAGTTATCGTATACTAATCGGTTTGCTGTGAGTGGCATGCCGAGCGACCGTGTGGGGTCGAGCCATGGAGGAGGGTGATTCACGAACACGACAGACGAGATTTAAACGTTGGTTTTGCTCGATGGCGCGATCCAACGAAACGAAACGTTGGTTTCTCTCATTTTCCATTTTTTCTCTGGAAAAACGGAAATTTTCCAACCATTTTCATTCGTATTCCAAGGTTGCCACGTTACAACATTCCATCAAATACAAAGGAAAACTAACATGCATGCTGATGCATCTCAATGATTCACAGATCATAGCCAATATTTACTTAACAACTAAAGAAAAAAGTTGTGAGAGCGTGTACGAAAGAAAAACTACTTAGGGGGTCACTACGATTTAAACCCTAAACCCTAAACAAGATTTAATTTCCTGTCCAGGTAGAACCTATCGAAGGAAAGACGGCTGGCACCCTCGGATCATACGATGCATTTGTGCAGTTCCACTAAAATCGACCTGAGCATCGCTGATGGCAAAGATATTGAAGAAGTGTGATTAGAATAATAGTACGGGCACTAGTTCATGAGACATAAACAAATCACAAGTAGAAGCCAGTAGAAGTAGAGAAAGATCGATATGGAGATGGAGCTACAGCAGTGGAGCAAGCCGGCTCCAAAAGGAAGATGGACTATACCTGGGACATCTGGCTGTAGCTAGAAGGGCGATTGGGACGCGGCATCAGCCCATACCGCGGTGACCCTAGATTGGGACGCACCGACTGGGGGTTTTCTCCCTCGCCGATGTCGACCGTGTCTATGCAGAACATTGTTCCCTTCCCCCAGCTGCGGGATCAGGCCTGTCGTTCTATGCTTGTGAAGAGAGCAACCTAAGCAAGCAGGCTTGTAGCTTAGGCTCCTGCTAGTGTATATATAGTGGTTTTCTTTTTCTCTCCATATCAACCATTTTATATTGCGTACGTGTCATTCAAGAGTGAAATGATGGTTGCTTCTTCCGACTAACTTACTGTGTGATTTGACTGCTCGTTAGTGGCCCCTACACGTACTCCCCCTACGTGTATGCAACAGTCACACGTACACATGGACGCAAAAACGCGCGCGATGCCCTAATGCATGCATGTCTGAGCACACGACGGAACACACACGGTCACACTCAAGTGCTCAACCTACACGTGCATGCACACACATACTCAGTCAGGGTGAGCTAGTGACCGTATAAACACCGGAATATATATATATATATATATATATTGAGCGCAATGAGCGTATTATGAAGTCCAACGACCAATGTCTTGGCTGATCATCCTAAGAATGCTTATATATGAATAAATCTCTCTCATTTACCCGCAAAAAAGATTAAGCCATATTAACAAGAAAGGAGGGAGTATGGACTAGCACTACTTTTTGGTGTGTCCCGTCAACTCATAGAACGAGGAGAAGCTTGCAGGACAAGGTGAAGCACGCTTACGCCTTTTGACTAATGCAACCTACCCTCGGTGGACATGCATCAGTCCATTCGGTGTCAGATTGTCAGAGGCATCCACTGTAGTACCTAACATGCAGAGTACCATCATTGTTCGACTTCATGAAGAGGCGAAGAGCCAAGCACAGTAGTACGAGTAGTACTACTACTAGAACCGCATGGTGGAGCGTCTGTACTCTTATTTTTTTATCTCTGATAAAGTACACGTTTATTCTGGAGAAGGGCGGAAAACGGCATCCCAACATATAATGAATGATATTGATCAACCAACCATGCTCGAATATATCTTGGCCTCCGTGCAAGCCCGTTTGTGTGTTCTAGCTCCTCGTCTCTCTCAAGGAACAACGGGTTGGCTCTTTGCCGTCAATTGAGATCTGTTTGCTCACACTACTATCCCACATGTCAGTGATATGCTAAGAGGAGGTGCTTTGACTGATTGGCCATACGCGTACTTGGTTTTGCACCTTCATACTACTCCTCCCTCCATCATAGTTTACCGGGCGCGCTTCATTATGATGCAATTCTCTTAATGCATTTCCAGCACTAGAGAGACTTTAGATGCGTTTGGTTTAATGCACAATTAATTAGGGCGTCGTAACCGCAATCAAGTCCACAATTTTCTATACTACTACGAAGTGGAGTACGTGCATGCATGTGTGTACCCGGGGTGGGAGCACTGCATGCATGGGTGTACGCATTATTCCTCTAGTAATAGACGCCGTGCTATAACTACCAATGCTATTTCTCAGGCCGATCGCTAGTCACCTTGGTCCCACAGATTTGTTTTCTTTTTCTGAAGCGTGTTGTATAAACAGTGACGGATGGAGTAGTATGAGCGGATTCAAAGAAGAGTGTATTGATGGTTGCTTCTTCAGAGCAACTTACAGCGGGAAAGGTGGGGCTTATGATTTGACTGCTCATTACTCACTATTAATGCGGCGCAATGACCGGGCTGAGTCTCCCATGCGGTTGTGCACTACCCCCTCGGTTCTTAAATATACTCCGGAGTATTTGTATTTCTAGAGATTTCAACGAGTGACTACTCAAATATTTGTCTTTTAAGAGATTTCAAATGGACTGGCACATACGGATGTATATAGACTATTTTAGAGTGTAGATTCACTCATTTTGCTCCGTATGTACTCACTTGTTGAAATCTCTAGAAAGACGAATAGAATATTTAGGAACGGAGGGAGTACACATATGAAGCAAAATGAGTGAATCTACACTCTAAAATATGCCCGTTTGAAATTTGTAAAAAGAGAAATATTTAGGAACGAAGGAGTATAATTTTGTGCATGGCACATGGACCCGGATGATGAAGAGGCTTCTGGCAATGCTATCAAGCTTCCATGATTTGTTTACATAATTGACGTACTATACAAATAATTTTCCAGCGACATGAAATTGTACAATGGTGTGAGCTTTCAGCTTTTGTTTCGCGTGCCTTGCCATTGATGCTCTTTCGGAAACAATGAAAAACTAACTCCCTTGGTAATGCATGTCAATTATTAGCAGATCAGAGCTAATAATTACATCACAACTGAAAATAGAGTTGTGAGAAGGTGTTAAATTAAAATTGATCCATGCTTTCATTGGCAGCAACGTCCCCCCAGCTCTGTTTAAATCAACAAGGCATGTTGGGAAAAAAGTAGCTGTCTGGAGCATGGAACGTTCCGATCATTTTGTGCAGTTCCACTAAAATAGAGCTGAGCGTCCCTGTTCCAAAGATATTAAATGTGATTATGATAATAGAGGACTGCTGATGAAACAATAAACACACAAATAGAAGCCGGTCACGTTTGCAGTCTCTCTTAAGACTAACTAGTTGGAGAAGATTAGGATCGGAGTTGGATGAGGAGGATAGAGCAAAACCAATCTCCCTTTGTGCAGTCACACTGAAATGTAGAGACGTTGCCCATGTGACATTTTAGTACAGATGCACAAAACACTCTTAAGAAAAAAGTGATTTGTGCAGTTCACCAAAAGGTCGCAATAGCAATGAGGTGAAATGGATAGCCCTGTTTATAAAAAAGAGGTAGAAAGGAAACAATTACTGGCCAATAATAGTTGATGACACATGCGACAACAAAAAAGAAGCATATTCCTTGTCCTAAGGGAAGATAACAACACAGTTGTGTTTGTCTAAAACGGTGTGAGGACGAGAATGCAATATGGACAGTACGCCGGACGAGCTACGTTTTAGGCAAAGAACTATGGAAGATCTGTTGGGGAACGTAGCAGAAATTCAAAATTTTCCTACGTGTCACCAAGATCTATCTATGGAGAAACCATCAACGAGGGGAAGGAGAGTGCATCTACATACCCTTGTAGATCGCTAAGCACAAGCGTTCAAGAGAACGGGGTTGAAGGAGTCGTACTCGTCATGATCCAAACCACTGGAGATCCTAGTGCCGAACGGACGACACCTCCGCGTTCAACACACGTACAGCCCGGTGACGTCTCCCATGCCTTGATCTAGCAAGGAGAGAGGAAGAGGTTGAGGAAGACTCCATCCAGCAGCAGCACAACGGCGTGGTGGTGATGGAGGAGCGTGGCAATCCTGCAGGGCTTCGCCAAGCACCGCGGGAGAGGAGGAGTACTTGGGAGAGGGGGAGGGCTGCGCCAGAACATGTGGTGCGGCTGACTCCCACCCCCACATATATATAGGGGCAAGGGAGAGGGGGGCCGGCCCCCTCAGATCCAATCTGAGGAGGGGGCGGCGGCCAAGAGGGGGAGGATTGCCTCCCAAGTCAAGTGGAGGCCCTCCCCCATAGGGTTTTCCCCTTCCCATGCGCATGGGCCTTGGGGGGGCTGGTGCCCCTGGCCCTTTAAGGCTAGGGCGCCCCCCTACAGCCCATGCTACTGTATTGGACGTTGTGGAACAATTTCCGGACCTCCGGACCCCTTCGGAATCCTCCGGAACCTTTTGGAAGCTTCCCGGTACAATACCGAAAAACCTGAACTTTTTCCGGAACCTGAACAACAACTTACCATATATAAATCTTTACCTCCGGACCATTCCGGCACTCCTCGTGACGTCCGGGATCTCATACGGGACGCCAAACAACATTCGGTAACCACATACAAACTTCCTTTATAACCCTAGCGTCATCGAACCTTAAGTGTGTAGACCCTACGGGTTCGGGAACCATGCAGACATGACCGAGACGTTCTCCGGTCAATAACCAACAGCGGGATCTGGATACCCATGTTGGCTCCCACATGTTCCACGATGATCTCATCAGATGAACCACGATGTCAAGGACTCAATCGATCCCGTATACAATTCCCTTTGTCTAGCGGTATTATACTTGCCCGGGATTCGATCGTCGGTATACATACCTTGTTCAATCTCGTTACCGGCAAGTCTCTTTACTCGTTCCGTAACACATCATCCCGTGATCAACCCCTTGGTCACATTGTGCACATTATGATGATGTCCTACCGAGTGGGCCCAGAGATACCTCTCCGTCACACGGAGTGACAAATCCCAGTCTCGATTCGTGCCAACCCAACAGACACTTTCAGAGATACCTATAGTGCACCTTTATAGCCACCCAGTTACGTTGTGACGTTTGGTACACTCAAAGCATTCCTATGGTATCCGGGAGTTGCACAATCTCATGGTCTAAGGAAATGATACTTGACATTAGAAAAGCTTTAGCATACGAACTACGATCTTTGTGTTAGGCTTAGGATTGGGTCTTGTCCATCACATCATTCTCCTAATGATGTGATCCCGTTATCAACGACATCCAATGTCCATGGTCAGGAAACTGTAACCATCTATTGATCAACGAGCTAGTCAACTAGAGGCTTACTAGGGACATGGTGTTGTCTATGTACCCACACATGTATCTGAGTTTCCTATCAATACAATTATAGCATGGATAATAAACGATTATCATGAACAAGGAAATATAATAATAACTACTTTATTATTGCCTCTAGGGCATATTTCCAACAGTCTCCCACTTGCACTAGAGTCAATAATCTAGTTCACATCGCCATGTGATTAACACTCACAGGTCACATCGCCATGTGACCAACATCCAAAGAGTTTACTAGTGTCATTAAACTATTTCACATCATCATGTGATTAAGACTCAATGAGTTCTGGGGTTTGATCATGTTTTTCTTGTGAGAGAGGTTTTAGTCAACGGGTCTGCAACATTCAGATCCGTATGTACTTTGCAATTCTCTATGTCATATTGTAAATGTTGCTTCCACTATACGTATCCGGTTTGCTACTCAGAGTCACTCGGATAGGTGTTAAAGCTTGCATCGACGTAACCCTTTACATCGAACTCTTTATCACCTCCATAATCGAGAAACATATCCTTATTCCTCTAAGGATAATTTTGACCGCTATCTGGTGATCCACTCCTTGATCACCTTTGTACCCTCTTGCCAGACTCATGGCAAGGCACACTTCCACTGCGGTACACAGCATGGCATACTATAGAGCCTACATCTGAAGCATAGGGGACGACCTTCGTCCTTTCTCTCTATTCTGCCGTGGTCGAGCTTTAAGTCTTAACTTCGTACCTTACATCTCAGGCAAGAACTCCTTCTTTGACTGATCCATCTTGAACACCTTCAAGATCATGTCAAGGTATATGTTCATTTGAAAGTACCATTAAGCGTTATTGATCTATCCTCATAGATCTTGATGCTCAATGCTCAAGTAGCTTAATCCAGGTTTTCTATTGAAAAACACCTTTCAAATAACCCTATATGCTTTCCAGAAATTCTACATCATTTCTGATCAACAATATGTCAACAACATATACCCATCAGAAATTCTATAGTGCTCCCACTCACATCTTTGGATATACAAGTTTCTCGTAAACTTTGTATAAACTCAAAATCTTTGATCATCTTATCAAAGTACATATTCCAACTCCGAGATGCTTACTCCAGTCCATGGAAGGATCGCTGGAGCTAGCATACCTTTTAGCATCCTTAGGATCAACAAAACCTTTCTGATTGTATCACATACAACCTTTCCTTACGAAAACTGGTAAGGAAACTCGTTTTGACATCCGTCTGCCATATTTCATAAATGCAGCTAATGCTAACATGATTTCGACGGACTTAAGCATCGTAGTCCACTCCTTGAACTTGTGAAAAACTCTTCGCCACAAGTCGAGATTCATAGACGGTGACATTACCGTCCACGTCTGTCTTCTTCTTAAAGATCCATTTATCTCAATGGCTTTCCAATCATTGGGCAAGTCCACCAAAGTCCATTCTTTGTTCTGATACATGGATACTATCTCGGATTTCATGGCTCCTAACCATTTGTCGGAATTTGGACCCACCATCACTTCTCCATAGCTCGTAGGTTCATTGTTGTCTAGCAACATGACCTTCAAGACAGGATCACCATACCACTACGAAGCAATACGCGTCCTTGTCGTCCTACGAGGTTCGGTAGTGACTTGATCCGAAGCTTCATGATCAATATCATAAGCTTCCGCTTCAATTGGTGTAGGTGCCACGGGAACAACTTCCTGTGCCCTGCTACACACTGGTTGAAGTGATGGTTCAATAACCTCATCAAGTCTCCACTATTCTCCCACTCAATTCTCGAGACAAACCTTTCCTCGAGAAAGGACCCAATTCAAGAAACAATCACTATTGCTTTCAGATCTGAATTAGGAGGTATACCCAACTGTTATGGGTGTCCTATGAAGATGCATTTTATCCGCTTTGGGTTTGAGCTTATCAACCTGAAACCTTTTCACATAAGCGTCGCAGCCCCAAACCTTTAAGAAACGACAACTTAGGTTTCTCCAAACCACAGTTCAAACGGTGTCGTCTCAGCGGAATTACGTGGTGCCCTATTAAAGTGAGTGCGGTTGTCTCTAATGCCTAACCCATGAACGATAGTGGTAATTCGATAAGAGACATCATGGTACGCACCATATCCAATAAGGTGCAACTATGATGTTCGGACACACCATCCTACTATGGTGTTCCTGGTGGTATTAATTGTGAAACAATTTCCACAATGTCTTAATTGCGTGCCAAAGCTCGTAACTCAGATACTCATCTCTATGATAATATCATAGACATTTTATCCTCTTGTCATGATGATCTTCAACTTCACTCTGAAATTACTTGAACCATTCAATAATTCAGACTTGTGTTTCGTCAAGTAAATATACTCAACATCTACTCGAATCATCTGTGAAGTATAACGATATTCACTGTATGCCTCAGCACTCATTAGACTGCACACATCAAAATGTGTTACTTCCAACAAGTTGCTATCTTGTTCCATGTTACTAAAAACGAGGCTTTTCAGTCATCTTTCCCATGTGGTATGATTGGCATATCTCAAGTGATTCAAAATCAAGTGAGTCCAAACGATCCATCTGCATGGAGTTTCTTCATGCATATGCACCAATAGACATGGTTCGCATGTCTCAAACTTTTCAAAAACGAGTGAGTCCAAAGATCCATCAACATGGAGCTTCTTCATGTGTTTTATACCAATATGACTTACATGTCAGTGCCACAAGTAAGTGGTACTATCATTACTATCTTATATCTTTTGGCATGAAAATGTGTATCACTACAATCGAGATTCAATAAACCATTCCTTTTAGGTGCTAGACCATTGAAGGTATTATTCAAAGAAACACAGCAACCATTATTCTCCTTAAATGAACAACCGTATTGCGACAGACATAATCCAATCATGTCTATGCTCAACACAAACACCAAATAACAATTATTTAGGTTTAACACCAATCTCGACGGTAGAGGGAGCGTGCGATGCTTGATCACATCAACCTTGGAAACACTTCCAATACGTATCGTCAGCTCACCTTTAGCTAGTCTCCGTTTATTCCGTAGCTTTTATTTCGAGTTACTAACACTTAGCAACCGAACCGGTATCTAATACCCTGGTGCTACTAGGAGTACTAGTAAAGTACACAGTAACATAATGTATATCCAATATACTTCTATCGACCTTGCCAGCCTTCTTATCTACCAAGTATCTAGGGTAATTCCGCTCCAGTGGCTGTTCCTCTTATTACAGAAGCACTTAGTCTCGGTTTTGGGTTCAACCTTGGGTTTCTTCACTGGACCAGCAACTGATTTGCCGTTTCATGAAGTTTCCCTTCTTGCCCTTGCCTTCTTGAAACTAGTGGTTTCACCAACCATCAACAATTGATGCTCCTTCTTGATTTCTACTTTCGCGGTGTCAAACATCGCGAATACCTCAAGGATCATCATATCTATCCCTGATATGTTATAGTTCATCGCGAAGCTCTAGCGGCTTGGTGGCAATGACTTTGGAGAAACATCACTGTCTCATATGGAAGATCAGCTCCCACTCGATTCAAGTGATTGTTGCACTCAGACAATCTAAGCACAAGCTCAACGATTGACCTATTCTCCCTTAGTTTGCTGGCTAAGAAAATCGTCGGAGGTCTTATACCTCTTGACGTGGGCACGAGCCTGAAATCCCAATTTCAGCCCTCGAAACATCTCATATGTTCCGCGACGTTCCAAAAAACGTCTTTGGTGCCTCAACTCTAAACCGTTTAACTGAACTATCACGTAGTTATCAAAACGTGTATGTCCGATGTTCGCAACATCCACAGACGACGATTGGGGTTCAGCACACTAAGCGGTGCATTAAGGATATAAGCTTTCTACTGTCTGCATAATCGCTACTGTCAACTTTCAACTATATTTTCTCTAGGAACATATCTAAACAGTGGAACTAAAGCGCGAGCTTACGACATAATTTGCAAAGATCTTTTGACTATGTTCAGGATAATTAAGTTCATCTTATGAACTCCCTCTCAAATAGACATCCCTCTAGTCATCTAAGTGATTAGATGATCCGAGTCAACTAGGCCGTGTCCGATCATCACGTGAGACGGACTAGTCATCATCGGTGAACATCTTCATGTTGATCATATCCACCATACGCCTCATGCTCGACCTTTCGGTCTATTGTGTTCCGAGGCCATGTCTGTACATGCTAGACTCGTCAAGTCAACCTAAGTGTTTCGCGTGTGTAAATCTGGCTTACACCCGTTGTATGTGAATGTAAGAATCTATCACACCCGATCATCACGTGGTGCTTCGAAACGACGAACTTTCGCAACGGTGCACAGTTAGGGGGAACACTTTCTTGAAATTTTAATGAGGGATCATCTTATTTACTACCGTCGTTCTAAGCAAATAAGATGCATAAACATGATAAACATCAAATGCAATCAAATAGTGACATGATATGGCCAATATCATTTTGCTCCTTTTGATCTCCATCTTCGGGGCTCCATGATCATCATCGTCACCGGCATGACACCATGATCTCCATCATCACGATCTCCATCATCGTGTCTTCATGAAGTTGTCTCGCCAACTATTACTTCTACTACTATGGCTACCGGTTAGCAATAAAGTAAAGTAATTACATGGCGTTGTTTAATGACACGCAGGTCATACAATAAATAAAGACAACTCCTATGGCTCCTTCCAGTTGTCATACTCATCGACATGCAAGTTGTGATTCCTATTACAAGAACATGATCAATCTCATACATCACATATCATTCATCACATTCTTCTTGGCCATATCACATCACATAGCATACCCTGCAAAAACAAGTTAGACGTCCTCTAATTGTTGTTTGCATGTTTTATGCGGCTGCTATGGGTTTCTAGCAAGAACGTTTCTTACCTACGCAAAACCACAACGTGATATGCCAATTTCTATTTACCCTTCATAAGGACCCTTTTCATCGAATCCGTTCTGACTAAAGTGGGAGAGACTGGCACCCGCTAGCCACCTTATGCACCAAGTGCATGTCAGTCGGTGGAACCTGTCTCACGTAAGAGTACGTGTAAGGTCGGTCCGGGCCGCTTCATCCCACAATACCGTCGAAACATGATTGGACTAGTAACGGTAAGCATATTGAACAAAATCAACGCCCACAACTACTTTGTGTTCTACTCGTGCAAAGAATCTATGCAATAGACCTAGCTCATGATGCCACTGTTGGGGAACGTAGCAGAAATTCAAATTTTTCCTACGTGTCACCAAGATCTATCTATGGAGAAACCAGCAACGAGGGGAAGGAGGGTGCATCTACATACCCTTGTAGATCGCTAAGAGGAAGCGTTCAAGAGAACGGGGTTGAAGGAGTCGTACTCGTCGTGATCCAAATCACCGGAGATCCTAGTGCCGAACGGACGGCACCTCCGCGTTCAACACACGTACAGCCCGGTGACGTCTCCCATGCCTTGATCCAGCAAGGAGAGAGGGAGAGGTTGAGGAAGACTCCATCCAGCAGCAGCACAATGGCGTGGTGGTGATGGAGGAGCGTGGCAATCCTGCAAGGCTTCGCCAAGCACCGCGGAAGAGGAGGAGTACTTGGGAGAGGGGGAGGGCTGCGCCAGAACATGTGGTGCGGCTGCCCTCCCACCCCCACATATATATAGGGGCAAGGGAGAGGGGGGCCGGCCCCCTCAGATCCAATCTGAGGAGGGGGCGCCGGCCAAGGGGGGGATGAGTGCCTCCCAAGTCAAGTGGAGGCCCTTCCCCTTAGGGTTTTCCCCTTCCCATGCGCATGGGCCTTGGGGGGGCTGGTGCCCCTGGCCCATTAAGGCTAGGGCGCCCCCCTACAGCCCATGGTACTGTCTTGGACGTGGTGGAACAATTTCCGGACCTCCGGACCCCTCTGGAATCCTCCGGAACCTTTTGGAAGCTTCCCGGTACAATACCGGAAAACCCGAACTTTTTTCGGAACCCGAACAACAACTTTCCATATATAAATCTTTACCTCTGGACCATTCCGGAACTCCTCGTGACGTCCGGGATTTCATCCGGGACTCCGAACAACATTTGGTAACCACATACAAACTTCCTTTATGACCCTAGCGTCATCGAACCTTAAGTGTGTAGACCCTACGGGTTCGGGAACCATGCAGACATGACCGAGACATTCTCCGATCAATAACCAACAGCGGGATCTGGATACCCATGTTGGCTCCCACATGTTCCACGATGATCTCATCGGATGAACCACGATGTCAAGGACTCAATCGATCCCGTATACAATTCCCTTTGTCTAGCGGTATTATACTTGCCCGAGATTCGATCGTCGGTATACCGATACCTTTTTCAATCTCGTTGCCGGCAAGTCTCTTTACTCGTTCCGTAACACATCATCCCGTGATCAACCCCTTGGTCACATTGTGCACATTATGATGATGTCCTACCGAGTGGGCCCAGAGATACCTCTCCATTAGACGGAGTGACAAATCCCAGTCTCGATTCGTGCCAACCCAACAGACACTTTCGGAGATACCTGTAGTGCACCTTTATAGCCACCCAGTTACGTTGTGACATTTGGTACACCCAAAGCATTCCTACGGTATCCGGGAGTTGCACAATCTCATGGTCTAAGGAAATGATACTTGACATTAGAAAAGCTTTAGCATACGAACTACAATCCCCGGCGGACGTGATGCGGCCTGATCAGTGACCAACGGTGAGAGAAAGAGAGGCCACCGCAGCCTTGTGTTACATACTCTGAAGAGCGACAAACCAGGCAAGCAGGCTCCATTGTATATAGTGAGCGAACTACCTTTTTCTCCATAAAAATCGTTTTATATTCTGTGTACGTGCCATTGAGCGTTATAACTTTATTTAAAAATAACGCGGCAACGCGTCAAGTCAAACTTTGTATCATGCACGCATGGTACACGACCTCCCTAGGTAAACAATCGCTACATGTGTTCAAATTAGCACGTGGGCTGCCATTTCGTAAAGAAATGAGCTCCACCGTGTACCAGCGCGAGTGTGGCTAGGCACGAAGCGTGAGTACCTGCACGGTGCACCTATTCTCTTCTTGTATACATACACCACCTACATGGGGTTGTGTTAGGGAGATACAAATCTAGAGAGATATAGTGTGTGGGTTCTTGAGAGTTTTTTTGGGGGGGGGGGTCAATCAAAAAATGTAACATATGCAATGTGTGTGAAATAGAGTCATGGATATAACATATATATAGAGGGGGCGATCCACGAGAGGAGAGTGGAGGTATCATCGGCTTGAGGTGTCCACAGAATCGAAGAGAGGAATGATGTGTGTGTTTGTGCGCGTGCGATCGGAGTGCCATCGAATTTGTGTGTGCCCACGTCAAAGATATAGAGTGGTTGGCCTACTGGAACATGAGAGGGGACATCTGCAGTTTGTCTCTATGGCATGGATACTTACCTGCAGCGCTCGACTATTGGTGTGTGGTGGGGGAAGAGGGAGGCCCAATTAACTATAGAGGTACAATGGCTGGTATATGTGTGGAGGAGGAGAGGCCTACCTCATGTATTAAGGAGATCGATCTGCCTCATGTATTAAGGGAGATCGATCGGCATCCATGCATATGTGCAGGAGAGGAATAAGGTTGGGAGAGACATAGAGCTATAGTGTTGGAGGGGGTGGTAGTGGAGTTACTTCTAACAAATGGTGGGATAGGCTTGCTAGACAAACGGGGGGCACGCCCGCAATATCAATAAGAGAGGAGATGGTTGCTTGTTGTCTGTGCACGTGCATGTGAGAGACGGGTCAAGAGGCAGGCACGAATGATGAGGGGGGATGATGTGGCTGTGGTAAGCAGACGTAACTACATAGGAAGATCAATCGCCCTTTGTTAGAGAAAGGAGAGTCATAACTTGTGAGGTACGTCGATAGATGGGGGGGGGTAGTTAAAGTCGATCTAGGTATATGTTGGGAGATCGATCGATATACATGCATGTGTGTGTTAGAAGCAAATGAGGCACGAGGAGAAGGATAGAGAGAGAGGGATGCATGTAGGAGGTGGTACGAGAGGCATACTATATCGAGGGGGGGGGAGTGTGCGAGTACGAGAACGATGAAAAGAGTGGTGGGCGTGAGGCATGGACGGTTACAAGAGAAGAGGGGAATCTTGTGTTTATGCTAAGCACACCTGGCTAGAGAGGCATATCGATCGATGTGCTTCGTAAAGAAGGAGTTGGGGGGCCCACACACACCGTGGGTGAACGACCTAAAGTGAAAAGACAAATTTGCGCGATGGAGCTAGAGAATGCTGAGGGAGGGTGAGAGGGATGCGGGCGTGTGCATGCAGAAGAGAAAGTTAGCGCTAGCTACAAAGATAAGAGGGTTGTGTGGGTGTAAAAGACGAATAGAGATCATATATACTTCATTATAAAAAGAGAATTTGGATATTTGAAGAATTTATCATAGTGTTTTAAACCGACGCATGTGTGAATATATATAACGGTGATACACATGGTGTGGTTATGAACATGTTATACTACATTCAATATATTTTATGTCTACTCTTATAAAAAACGGAGTTGTTGATGATGGTGTGCCTGCCATCCTGCATTATAGGCCGTCCGATTTATATCTAGCGGATAGCAAGGAAACTATGATGTTTGAAGTTGGCAACAATCATGATTGTAGATTCTTATTGAAATAGAGAAACGAATTCAAATTTTGTTTGAATTGCAGCGGTAGTATGGACATTTGGAATGCACTAAAATGTTGGTATGAGTAGGTTACATGCATTATACAGCAAGCAAAAAAAATTAATCGGACATAGCATTGAATAGCATTTGTATAGTAAAACGGGGCAAGGCTCTCTTTTTGTGTGGTGTGAATAGTTTTATTTTTTTTCGTTTTCTTTTTGGTTGAGGGAAGTGCAAATTGATTTGGCACGTACAAGTACAATATTACTACATGTTAGGCTTGTCCCTAAAATTCAACCCGCGTCTTGTTATATCCCGAACATTTAGATATCGTGCTCTCAAAACTGGCGCCTTCACAACCCGCGCCTTGCTATCCCGAAATTACAACGCACGCGAAAACTCCCTCCAGCTGCCAAATCCCGCCACGCGAAATCTCCCTTCTAACCCTGAGCCAAAAGGGCCGCTAGTTCAAATCGGTGGGGGGTACTTTTGTAACACACCCTACATTTTGGACAAGCGCGTCCCTAAGCCATGCTTCACCCCCTCCCATCACCCCCTTTTCGCCATTCGAAATCCCAACACTAGTAGAAAAAGGGTCAAACGTGAAGCACATTAGTGCCGGTTTGTATTTGAGCCAGCACAAATGTATACATTAGTGCCGGTTCCAACGGCTAGCCGGGCCGCTCTCATTAGTACCGGTTCGTGGCTAACCTTTAGCACCGGTTCGTACCACGAACCGGTACTAATGAGATTGGTGGCAGGATGTTGTCAGTCTGGGCCCCCTCCAGCACCTTTAGTACCAGTTCTTGGCACGAACCGGTACTAAAGGTCGTCCTACATAAACCCTTCGTCCACCCAAGCTCGCTCTGTTCTTCCCCTTTCCCCTCTCCTCTCTGTTCTTCCCCTCTTCCTCTCGAGCTCGTCACACATTTTGCCCAAAATTTGTCAAGATTTGAAGGCCCCCATCCATTTAAATCATCACAAAGGTTAGCAACTTTGTCCTTTCATCTCTCATTGCTAGATTAGCTCTTGCAATACTTTATATAGTTATTAATTTGTGAGTTTAGTAATTTGGGAGGAAATATATATATGTGCTAGTATTTGATTTATATGCAATTTGAGGTTAAAATAACACTTAGTTTGCATATGTAGGTGTGGTTTACTTAGTGCCTTCTAAATCTCCGTCGTAACCACCGTCGATCGCCCGCACCGTCCCGTCGCCGGCACCACCTTGTGGTGAGCCTCTTGTTCATGAAATTTTATATAAAAAATTGATGTTTGTGTGATTTGGATATATAGTTACTCGTATAATAATTATCTTACCCGTACGTTATTTGTTATACATAGTGCCATGGTTTTGATATCCGTCCCCGTCGGCCCTCGTCCTTGTTATGATTCGGATGTGGTATATTCTCTTTTAAAACTATTTGTTGCATTTCGTGTTTATGACAAATTATGCCCATCAAGTTGACATAGATATTTTTATCTAGGAGGTATGTGAACCGGAAATTCCAACCGACCCTATTGTCGAGAGGTTAAATTTAGTTGAAAGAGAAAACGAGTACTTGAAAGAAAAATTGAAAAGAATTGAGGGGGAGAAGATGGAATTGGAGTTGCATGTTGCCGATGTCGTCGATGATCACAAGATCAAGAAGGAGAAAATGCGCTTGAAGATTAGAAAGATTAGAAAATATGCCATCGATAGTGAGGCTTGGTATCATTATGCTGTTGGATCAATTGTTACCTTAGTTGCGATCTTGATCGCATTTGTTGTTGCATTTAAATGCTTTAGCTAGAGAGTTATTTGTTTGTTGCATTTAAGTGTTGTATGAACTTTATGTATGAACTTGTATTAATTTGGTCTATTCGGTGTTGTGTAATGAAGATGAGCCGGCAATGGATGTACGATGACCGATGCTCTCCCCAGTTCGTTGAGGGCGTGCATACTTTTCTGCTTGCGGCTGAGGCAAACAAGCGGGCGGATGGTTTTATGCCTTGTCCATGTGCTGGCTGTAAGAATGGTCGCAATTACTCTACGTCAAGAACCATTCACGTCCACCTGTTTGAGTCCGGTTTCATGCCCCACTATAATGTTTGGACCAAGCACGGAGAAAGAGGGGTTATGATGGAAGACAATGAAGAAGAAGAGGACGACGACAGCTATCCTGGCCATGGGTTCCCTGAATACGATGATACAACAATGGGGGAAGAAGCTGAGCCGGTAATGCGGGAAGAAGCTGAGCCGGCAATGCGGGAAGAAGCTGAAGAAGAGGCATCAGATGAGCCCGTTGATGATCTAGGTCGGGCCATTGCCGATGCAAAGAGAAACTGCGCAAGTGATTTGGAGAAGAAGAAGTTGCAGCGCATGTTAGAGGATCACAAAAAATTGTTGTACCCGAATTGCGTAGGTGACAAGAAAAAGCTGGGCACCACACTGGAATTGCTGCAATGGAAGGCAGAGAATGGTGTATCTGACAAGGGATTTGGAAAGTTGCTGGTAATGATAAAGGATATGCTTCCAAAGGACAACGAATTGCCCGAGAGTACGTACGAAGCAAAGAAGGCTGTCTGCCCTCTAGGGTTAGAGGTGCAGAAGATACATGCATGCCCTAATGATTGCATCCTCTACCGCGGTGAGTACGAGGATTTGAACGCTTGCCCGGTATGTGGTGCATTGCGCTATAAGATCAGCCGCGATGAGCATGGTGATGTCGAGGGCGAGCGCCCCAGGAAGAAGATTCCTGCCAAGGTGATGTGGTATTCTCCTATAATACCACGGTTGAAACGTTTGTTCCAAAACAAAGAGCATGCCAAGGCGATGCGATGGCACAGAGAAGACCGTAAGAAAGACGGAAAGTTGAGAGTACCCGCTGACGGGTCGCAGTGGAGAAAAATCGAAAGAAAGTACGGGAAGGAGTTTGCAGATGACGCAAGGAGCGTATGGTTTGGTCTAAGCGCAGATGGCATTAATCCTTTTGGGGAGCAGAGCAGCAACCATAGCACCTGGCCTGTGACTCTATGTTTGTATAACCTTCCTCCTTGGTTGTGCATGAAGCGGAAGTTCATTATGATGCCAGTGCTCATCCAAGGCCCTAAACAACCCGGCAACGACATTGATGTGTACCTAAGGCCATTAGTTGAAGAACTCTTACAACTGTGGAATGGAACAGGTGTACGTGCATGGGATGAGCACAAACAGGAAGAATTTGACCTAAAGGCATTGCTGTTCGTGACCATCAATGATTGGCCTGCTCTCAGTAACCTTTCAGGACAGACAAACAAGGGATACCACGGATGCACGCACTGTTTGGATGATACCGACAGTATATATTTGAATAGTTGTAAGAAGAATGTGTACCTGGGACATCGTCGATTTCTTCCGAGCAGGCATCCCGTAAGAAAGAAAGGCAAGCATTTCAAAGGTGAGGCGGATCACCGGACGAAGCCTCGCCACCGTACTGGTGCTGATGTACATGATATGGTCAAGGATTTGAAGGTGATATTTGGAAAGGGTCCTGGCGGACAACCTGTTCCAAAGGACGCTGACGGACGCGCACCCATGTGGAAGAAGAAATCTATATTTTGGGACCTGCCATATTGGAAAGACCTAGAGGTCCGCTCCGCAATCGACGTGATGCACGTGACGAAGAATCTTTGCGTGACCCTGCTTGGCTTCTTGGGCGTGTATGGGAAGACAAAAGATACACCTGAGGCACGGGAGGACCAGCAACGTATGCACGGAGAAGACGGCATACATCAGGGTCATGCAAGCTACGCTCTTACCAAAGAAGAGAAGGAAATCTTCTTTGAATGCCTGCTCAGTATTAAGGTACCGTCTGGCTTCTCGTCGAATATAAAGGGAATAATAAACATGGCAGAGAAAAAGTTCCAGAACCTAAAGTCTCATGACTGCCACGTGATTATGACGCAACTGCTTCCGGTTGCATTGAGGGGGCTTCTACCGGAAAACGTTCGATTAGCCATTGTGAAGCTATGTGCATTTCTCAATGCAATCTCTCAGAAGGTAATCGATCCAGAAATCATACCAAGGTTACAGAATGATTTGGTGCAATGTCTTGTCAGTTTCGAGTTGGTGTTCCCACCATCCTTCTTCAACATCATGACACACGTCCTAGTTCACCTGTGCGAAGAGATTAACGTTTTGGGTCCTGTATTTCTACACAATATGTTCCCCTTTGAGAGGTTCATGGGAGTCTTAAAGAAATATGTTCATAACCGTGCTAGGCCAGAAGGAAGCATCTCCAAGGGCCATCAAAATGAGGAGGTCATTGAGTTTTGTATTGACTTTATTCCTGACCTTAAGCCGATTGGTGTTCCTGAATCGCGGCATAAGGGCAGACTGGATGGAAAAGGCACGCTAGGAGGGGAACAAATAATATGTATGGACGGACATTCTCTCACTGAAGCACACTACACAGTTCTACAGAATTCCGCCTTGGTGGCTCCGTATATGGATGAACACAAGAATTTGCTACGCTCCAAACACCCGGAGCGGTCTGATGACTGGATTACACGTGAACAAACCAGGAGTTTCGCCAGCTGGTTGCAGACACGTACCATGCATGACACCTCTATTGAAGATGACCTGTACTTGCTGTCCCAGTTACCATCTTCGAATATAATGACTTTCAAAGGGTACGAGATAAATGGTAATACATTTTACACGATCGCCCAAGATAAGAAGAGCACCAACCAAAACAGTGGTGTCCGCTTTGATGCAGAAACCAAGACGGGAAAGGAAACATATTATGGTTATATACAGGACATATGGGAACTTGACTATCGACGTGGTTTAAAGGTCCCTTTGTTTCGGTGCAAATGGGTCAATATGACACGAGGCGGGGTAACGGAAGACCCGCAGTACGGAATGACAACAGTGGATCTCAACAATCTTGCGTATGCAGACGAACCATTCGTCCTAGCCAATGATGTGGCACAGGTTTTCTATGTGAAGGACATGTCTACCAAGCCAAGAAAAAGAAAAGATAAGGAAGCGAATGCATCGTACGATGAGCCAAAGCGGCACATAGTTCTTTCTGGGAAGAGAAACATCGTGGGAGTGGATGACAAGACAGACAAGTCAGAAGATTATGAAAAGTTTGATGAAATTGCTCCATTCACAGTGAATATTGACCCGAGCATCCCGTTAAATGATGAAGATTTTCCATGGTTACGGCGCAAAGGGACACACGCGAAGAAAAAGTTTCACACCCAAAGATCTGGGATGTGATCGGCTTCACTAGCTATCATCACTTTCTTCTGTGTTTCGCACCGAGAGGGGAATCTCTGTAATAGTTAGGGTAGTTATGTGTTTTGGCATTTGAAACGCGAAGAAATTTTATGTGCAAACAAATTCACACTAATTTCAAATAATTCAAAATTTAAACTATTCAAATTTGAAAACTACGGGCACTAACAGAAAAAATAGCAGAAAAGAAAGAAAAACTATAGCTGAAAAGAAAAAAACTATATAAAAAACTACTCAAAAATAAATAGAAGAAAATAAATATAGCAGAAAAGAAAAAACTACTCAGAAATAAATAGAAGAAAAAATAAAGCAGAAAAGAAAAAAAATTATATTTGCTATTTTTCAATCGTTTACAAAATGACCGTGAAATTGAAAATCACTACAAAATGAACTCTGAAAATGTTGAATTTTGGCAAACTAGATGAAAAACTACTCACAAATAAATAGAAGAAAATAAATATAACAGAAAAGAAAAAACTATACAAAAAACTACGCAAAAATAAATAGAAGAAAATAAAGCAGAAAAGAAAAAAACTATAAAAAAATTGGGGCGCTGCCCTGTGGGCCTGATAGGCCACAGGTGTGTAATTACAGGCCTTAAAGGCCCAGCAGACTCACAGGGCAGCGCGCAGAGTTTAGGCCCACAAGCCTGCTAGCTATATAGAGGAGTTCGAAGTGGTAGCCGTGGCTGGGTTTATAAACCAGTGCGGCTGCCCTTCGCCCGGCGAGGTGGGACTAAACTTTGGGGTGGCAGCGCGACCCCTTTAGTACCGGGTGGTGGCACAAACCGGTACTAAAGGGGGGGCCTTTAGTACCGGTTTGTGCCACCACCCGGTACTAAAGGGGGTCGCTTCCCGCCGCTTGGCCTGGCCAAAACAGGCCTTTAGTACCGGTTGGTGGCTCCAACCGGTACTAAAGGTGCCTTCTATATATACAACAGCTACGAAAATTTCAGTTTCCCTCTCTGTTTGTTCCTCTGTTTCCGTCTCCGTCGCCGTCGCCGCCGCCCTCGATCGTCTCCGTCGCCGCTCGTCTCCGTCGCCGCCCCGTCCCGTCGCCGCCCCCGTCCCCGTCGCCGCCCTCGTCTCCGTCGCCGCCCCGGGCCCGTCCCCGTCGCGCCGTCCCCGTCCCCGTCGCGCCGTCCCCGCCGTCGCCGCCCCGGCCGTCGCCTCGCCGTCGCCGTCGCCCGCTGTGAGCTCTCCCCCTCTAACCCCTCTCCCTCGCCCCCGGCGGCCACCATGGGCGCCGCCCCTCCCCGAGCCCATACACACACACACAAGCATGCATGAACACACACACACACACGTACATATGTATTTTGTATGTTTAATTAGTTTAGATTATTTAGTGTTTAATTAGTATATACGTATTTTGTATGTTTAATTAGTTTAGATTATTTAGATTATTATTTTTCACTATTATATATGTATGAATGCATGTTAGATGGATATAATTAGTGTTTAATTAGTATGGAAATTTTTTATATAATGTTGTTTTTCAGTTTTTTAATGGATGTATAGAAGTTGTGTTTTCTGTTTTTAGTGTTAGATGCTTAATTAGTATGAAATAGTATATAGATTTTTGAAATAGTAGAAATGTTAGAAATTTTAGTTATCAAAATCCAATCATTAAAAAAATATTACTTTTTGCGGGCATATAGCTAGTATTTGTTCTCGACGATGCCCGGCCCGCATCCTCGCCGTCGACCCGTCCGCGACGACGTCCAGCCGACCCATGTCCGGGACTGGGCTCCGCCGGGCTGGCACTGGGAGGTGCTGCCTGGAGGGGCGCGCCGCTTGATGAGGAACCCGGCCCCGGGTCCCGTCGTCGACCCTGATCTCGTTTGGTGGCGTTCGCGTGGGCCAGTTTCGGTGCGGAGGGACCCGGCCCCGCCGGAGGTGGTACGTCGCCGTGTCAGGGAGGAGGACGAGCACGTCCATCGCTACATGGTTGCGTTAGAGGGCGGCAGGTTCTCCAATACCTGGCAGTATCTTCGGGGATCTCACTTCAGCTATGATCCTGTGAGGGTTCCTTCTCTTTGGGTGTCCACCGCCCGCGCCGCAGGAACCGCGAGTGTCCTAGATTCTTCTGTAGTATTCGATCTTTAATTAGCTAGCCAGTGATGTACTATTCAATATTATATATTATTCGAGACGATGTATTCGAGATTATATCTATTATTCTAGACGAAGTATTCGAGATTATATCTATTATTCGAGACGATGTAATTTGAATACTAAATTGTTTTATATTTCTTTTGAATTAGTTAAATAAAAGCTATGGCAGACAATACCGACAGAGAGGGAGAACAGACCATGTTCGATATGATACGCGGGCCAGATGATGATCAGAATGAAGAAGATTATGACGGCTCCGAATTTCTAAACAACACCGGAGAGGGTGATATGATATTCGATCGCGACGACCGAATTGATGAAGTCATGAACTACGATTATGACGATGACGAAGAACATGTTGATCCTGAAACAACAAAGACCGGCGAGGTATATATATTTATATAAGCAGGTATCTGGTGATCATCACATGTTTTAAATGACTTGAAGATATATTAACGAATCGATCTTTGTTCTTTCAGCCATCCGGATCGAGCAAATCTTCAGGCAAAAGGACGAAACGAGGCCCGAACAAAAAGTTGAAGGAGGGCGTAAAGTACAATATCGAGGCAGTCAGACCTAATGGCGAACCATTAGCGCCTAAGAAGATTGCGGACAAGTTCATTCGTCAGTGCGGAGTTCTTGTGAAGGACCAACTCCCGATCTCCCTTCAAGAATGGAGAGAGCCAGCAAAAGACAAAAGACAAAAAGGCAAAGAGGACGCTGCTCCACGTCCAGATGTTACTTTTGTCGACAAGAATCAAAAAGATCTGCTTTGGGATACTCTCATGGAACATTTCACCCTACCAGATCATTTCACAGAAGCAGATGTGCAGAAAGTCAAGGACGCTGCTCTTAGGAAGATGGCGGTTGCATTCAAGAACCACAAGAATCGTGAATGGGACAAGTACGTCAAGGGAGGAAGGAAGACTCCAGTATTCGAGGGAACACTAGAGAACCAACGTGCTCATTGGGACGATTTCGTGAAATTCAAGGATTCGGAATTAGCTAAGGAACGGTCGAGAATAAACAAGAAGAATGCCGAAAAAAAGGATAAGTTCCATAAGCTGGGGCCAGGTGGCTATGCGGTGGCAATGCCTAAGTGGGATAAGTCTGAGAAAGAGATGGAGGATGCAGGTGCCACTCCGGTTACTAAGAGCTGGCCCCCCAGGGTCAGGACTTGGTTCTATGCGCATGGGGGGGAGTTGGACCCGAAGACAGGCAATGTTTCGACGAGGGCAAGTCTGAAGGGAGCCGACGATGCGATACTTGTTGCAATAGAAGAGGCACGATCGGGGGTGTTCCAGCCCAACAGAGAGAACGACGAGCTTACGCGTGCCCTGGGAAATCCTGAACACCCGGGAAGAACACGAGGCAAGGGCGCTATTCCGTGGTATGAGGGGTTTTCAGACTGGAACACCGACTACAGAACCCGTGCGAGAAAGAAGATTGCGGAGGAGAAGAAGAGGAAGATGGAGGAGGAGCAGAGGAAGCGGGACTATGAACGCCTTCAAGGCCTAGAAGCAAGTCAAGCGGAATTGGTAGTCAAATTCCAGCGGCAGCAGGAGCAGATCGACTCACTTACCCAGCAAAGGGGGTCTCAGCAGCTGCAGCAGCTAGCGAATGATCCAGCATTGGATAGCACCGCCCCATCCATGCCGAGAAGCAGCGTGGGTTCCGCCCCGGACGACGCAATGCTGGGTAGATACCCCGTGGATGACATCACGGAGAACACTAGCTGCGAGCTACACGTCAAAATGAAGAACATATCCATGAAGGTGGCGGACGCCGTTGCTTTTACAAATCCCCCCGAGGCAACCTTCCATTGCAACCCGATTCCAGCGGGCTATGCTCGTGTCTTGGTTGATGAGGTGGTGGACCCATATTCGGAGCTAGAGCTTGACTATCCTGGAGGTGACGACGAGCGCTTTCTCGGAGACGCCAAACATCGTATCATCCTATGGAAAAAGGATTGCATCATCTTTCGAAGGCCACCGACACCGCGTCAGCCGACTCCTCGTCGAAGTCCGCCACCGAGTCAGCAGTCTCCCGCTCCTGCAAGTCCACCAAGTCCGGCAAAGTGTCAGGCCACTCCTCCTCCAAGTCCGGCAAAGTGTCAGGCCACTCCTCCTCCTCCAAGTCCGCCACAGCGTCAGACGTCCACTCCTCCTCCAAGTCCGGCACAACCTCAGGCCACTCCTCCTCCAAGTCCGGCACAGCTTCAGGCGGCCACTCCTCCTCGTCCAACTCAGCCCCGTCAGCCGTCTCCGCCGCCTCAGCAATCACAGAAGAGACACCCCGCAGCTATGGTGCGTAGCGGTACGAGTCGAGGTAGTACAGGAAGTACAGGCGGAGGCAAGCGATATAAATATGGTCCAAGCCTCACGCCTCTTCCGCAGAGGGCTTATGACAGGTCCGAGGAGGAAATCGCAGCCATATCGAAGTCCGAGGTGGAAGCCCATTTTGCACCGAAACCGCCACCGCCGCCAAGGGAGAAAGTGCCTGAGGAAACGATTGACCACTTCATTCGTATGGCTCAACCACCAGCTCCCAAGCCTGTTGACACAGACTATGAGCGCCACATCAGGAAGTTAAATCGAGCACGTCTACGTAAGGAGGCGAGCTCGGGATCGAGCAAACAAGAAGCAGCTGTCAAAAAATGCGGGAAAACCATTCCCCAGCTGGGAGAACAGGCGGCGCAATCGATCCCCTCGCTTGTTGTGCCAACAACACGTGACAGTACGCGCGCCCAATATTATTGTGGGCAAACAGTTTACGTTCCTGAGGTGGGCAATGTGGTAATAACGGAGGAGCATATAATGCAGGCTGAAGTTCTCAAAATCACTGTTGGACAACTCCTCGAGATCGAGCCCATGCCTGTGCTTAGAGAGGATGAAATAAAACGGAAATATGTCCGGGGCCAACCTTTGGTCGAGCCAGACAAGGTCAAGAACCTCCCAACGAGAATGTATGAATTGCATCAATGGTACATGAACATTACCAAGATTTCCGATCGATTGTCCCTCATGGTGAATGTCAAGGAGGAGCATTACTACCATGAGAAAGCTGTGTCCGTTGAGTATTCTGAACTGTTTCAGTTATACAATCAAGACGCACTCGACAAATCTATCGTCAGTTGCTATTGTCTGTAAGTGATTTCTTTCTGTAATTTAAGTCTCAAGCTAGCTGTAGTGATCCTTTTGATCAATCATTACCTGTAATTATCCTCACTATATTCTTTTCTGTGGTATTATATGCAGGATGAAGATGTATGAAATGAGAAAAGGTGGACGCTATGGCATTGGGTTCATTGACCCAAACACCGTTAATGAATACACATGGAAAATAGATGCACGTCATCAAAAGGCCGTAGAGGACAGCATGCTAGAGTTCTTGAAGCGCCTCAAATACAATGAAGATATACTACTTCCTTACAACTTCCAGTGAGTCACACTGTCTTGTACTACAAATTCTCTGTTTTTGCCTACTAGCTAGCTACATGTTTTTGCTTACATATGCCCGCTTAATTAAGACATGCAAACGTGTGTGCATGCAGATTTCACTGGGTCTTGTGTATCATTAAAGTTGACGCCGGAACAGTTGAAATACTGGACTCACTACTCAAAGAAAAAACTGACTATAACATCTTGTTTGGGATAGTCAACAGGTAATTTCAATCATTATTAACTATATATCTCGGCCTATTTAGTTCGTCATTTCATGATATGAACTATTTAATAACCCCTTTATTCATTTTCTTTGTCGGCGGGCAGGGCTTGGGCAAGGTTCATCAGCGTCACGGAAGGCGAATGGAAAAAAAGCTTAAATGGGGAAGACCCAAGGTAAGTAATTAAGTAGTACTAGCTAGCTAGCTAGCTGCCATCTCTTTAATTATCATGCTTGATTAATTATTATCTGATCAAATTCCATTCTCGTAAAGGCCCTGAAGCAGGCGCAGGGGACTGATCTGTGTGCATTCTGCGTTTGCGAGAACATTCGCATGATGGCGTCCGAAAGGAGCAGATCTCAAAGACAGGAATGGGTACGCTTGTCAAAACACTATTCACAATTTTTACACCATTATCGATATCTAGTCACACAACTAATACACATGCATATTGATCTCCTTCTTAACAGTTCAGAGAGGTGCGGGCGAAGCTCCTAGAAACGGAGCGCGTAGAAGCACTTCAAGAGGAAATAGCGGGATTTTTGCTCGACCAGGTCATAAATCCGAAGGGAGAATACTATTACCCGCTACCGCCCTCATGAAAACCACTTCCAATTGTCATCGTGCTCCGAAGGCACCAATTAGGCTAATGCCACTGGCTCCGAAGGCAACATGCATATGTAGGAGAAATTGTATATAGCTATACATGTGTGTATGTGTGAATTAATTAATATGATGGTTTGTGAGACATTGATGATATATATATGCATGATTGGTTCTACTAGAAATTCTATTTCTATATATATATATATATATATATATATATATATGCATAACGTGTACAATGTGTAGTATCGTAAAATACCAGCAAACGAAAAAGAATTAAAATGGAAACACAAAATTAAATGAAGAAGAAATCATAAAACTAAAAACCCCCCAAACCTTATAGTACCGGTTGGTCTTACCAACCGGTACTAAAGGGCCAGGCCCCTGGAGCTGGCTCGTGCCACGTGGTTTCCCTTTAGCACCGGTTCGTGCTGAACCGGTACTAAAGGGGGGGGGTTTAGTGCCCACACTTTAGTGCCGGTTATGGAACCGACACTAAAGAGCCTTACGAACCGGTGCTATTGCCCGGTTCTGCACTAGTGCAAGCTACCATAACCTCTCCGCTCTAGCCACGAAACCCCACCCTCCTCCGTCCGCCACATCACCGCTGCCCAGCTGGAGCCTCTTCCCCGACAACGTCGTCCACCACAACAGCTCGACATGCCTCATCCACCTCCTCGGATGAGGATCTGTCGTCCATCTCGTCGTCCTGCCGGTTCAGCCGCCCTGTCCACCACCTCCAAGGAGCTACTCCAATGACCGCCTCGTTTATCACGGCTGCTCCATCCCCACAGCGCTGCCTTAACCTGCTCCACCGGAACCGCAACATCCTCACCGACTCCTCGGACGAAGCCGAGGCCTACTCGGCGCCACCAAAGAGGCTGTACACTCATCGCATTGCACCTTCTCCTTAACTCGACCTCCCAGTGCTGACGGTGCTCCATCCCGCACCCCCATGGAGCGGCTACCTTGAAGCCGGCGCCGCAGGCGACATCTCCATGGCGGCTCTTCCCCAGTGTGAGGCCCCTTGGGCGGCAGCGTCCATACTAGCCAGATCTGCTGCTGCTGCTCCGGCTCTCGCTCGCGCTACTGCTGCTGCTCTGGCTCTCGCTCCATTGCTCGCTCGCCCAGCTGCTGCTGCTGCTCTCCCCCTCGCTCGGGCTGCTGCTCTGCTCCGATTAAGCCACACTTCAGTCGACTGAATTGACTTTTGGGTCAGTCGATTTTCAAGGCTTTGGGGGGCTCGCCGGAGTTAAGGAAGAACCACCCGCAGTGGGGACGGGGGCAGGGGGCGGGGGGTCTAGAGAGCTGGCCGAGGCGGCAGTGGCAAGTTGTTTCGGGGCGGTGAGGCGGCATTGGGGCAGACGGTTCAGCCGGTGGTGGCTGGCGGCTCAGGGGGGGTGCAGGTTGAAGATGAACTGTAGGCCCTCCCTAAACTACATGTCAAGTGCCTCTCTGCTACCATTGCGTTCAGTTTCGACAGTAGCATTCAGATTCCACAGTAAATTTCAGTTTCGACAATTTAGTTCAGAGTCAATAGTTTTTACCTCATCTGTTGTAGTCAGGTGATTTTTGGTGATGTTAATTTTACATCCATTTTACATCATCTACTGGAGATGCTATTATCCCACTTGAGATTGACGATGTCTGTCTTGTGCTGCTTCAGCCTTGACGTCTTACGGCTCACCGGAGCTGCTCCAACGACAGAACGATCCATCACAATAGAGCAGTGCCCTGGACGCCGTCTACAGATTCCTCAGATCTTCCTCCACACCTTCGACAGCCACCTCTGCCTCAACAGCTTCAGCGACCAACCAAATGATGCTGAGGTCGACACGGCTACAACAAAGAGGTTGTACACTTGTTGCATCACTTATTACTATACATTTACGTTGATCCATTTGGGCTATTTTGGTTCAATGGAAAAACGTCAATCCACTGGTTGTTACCATCACTCTGAATTTCTGCATGCTCTCCTTACATAATCTCGCCATATTTTTTCGTATGCATGTCAGATATTGTACACAGTCATGCTGAACATGTAGAGAAAAAGAGAAGACTTTTGCGCGGTAATACAATGTCTTGCAGACATTGCTCCATGGTGGTTTCAATGGCAAACCCTCCCCACCCCTCTCCAGATTGTAATCCAGAGGAAGATATCTGTTCTGAGGCGGTTTCAGACACCACTAACCACTCCTATTTACCCCCAAGGTGTTTGCTCTAACTTGGCATGGTTATGTTAGTCATATCATGCATATGTTGCCTTGAAGTGTCTACTTTTGACATCATATGTGTCATCTGCTTAGTTTAGACATTTTCTGTAATGCCACCTGTTTAGTTTCTATATCATATATGGGAATTATGTAGTCTCATGTCTTTTAGGCAGCCATAATATATGTGAAATGTGCAATGCCATCCTGTTTAACCAGGCATCATATATTTGAATGATATCTTGCCCATCCTTTTCTTCATTACATTTCCATTTGTCGACAATGTTTGTGCATTAAACTACACTTCCTGTGAATCAGCCATTTGGGTTGGAGATGGAAAAATCTGGAGTGAAAACAAGGCCTTCCGAGCAGATAATGCTATCTGTCGAAGCAGATCTCTTGTTGGGTCCCGATAGCTCCTCAGAGATGGATTCAGAGACAGATGACCAGTCCTATTCCCCCACTAAGGTGTATGCTCTAACTTGGCATGGTTATACTGCTCATATCATGGATACGATGTCTTGCATTGCATAGTTTAGACATCATATACACAATATTCAACACCATGTTCTTAGTTCAGACATCATATCGAATGCCCTCTGTTTAGCATATAAATCACATATGTGAATTAAATGATGCGATCCTGATTACTTAGATAACATGTAGGTGAATTATGTCATGCGATCCTGTTTAGTTATTCATCATATCTTTGAATTATGTTATGCTATGCTATCTAGTTTAGATAGACATCATATATGTGAAATTATGTCATGCTATCCGTTTTAGTTAAACAACATACATGTCAACTATTTCATGCCCTCTTTTTTCCACACTGTCTATTGCATCTGTCTCTTATACAATGTTTGTACATTCAACTATGTTTCCTGTTTATCAGCCATTTGAATTGGAGCGGGTGATGCCAGTATCTAGCGGACTAAAAACACGGTCTTCAAATAAAACAGTGCTACCTCTTGGTGGAGATAGCACCTCGGTTGTACATGCACAAGAACCAGCCCTACCACACATAACCCAAACTCTCACAGATTGTACCCCTACTACGATGGACAGAGAACCAACTTCACCCAATCTAACCCCAACCCCAGCTGATAGTAACCCAGTTCCTATTGACACAGCACCATCTCCACCACAGAGCTCCCAAACAAGAGCAGTTAGTAAGGCAGCTCCAGTGCCCAAAGGGCCAGTACTATCATGGCGAACCCCAACTCCACCAGTTAGTACGCCTATTCCTGTGGAGGAAGCACAAACAGCTAGTCGTAGCTTAGCATCTATCATATTTGATGTTGTTAAATCGTATGTGCGTATCTTCCCATCTTAGAAATATTATACTGAAGATGAAAGAAAATGCCAGTTGCAGGTGTTTGTCCAGGAGTTATGTGTAAGTAATGTTATTCATGGCAATTACTTTGCTTCGTCCCATACAACCTACCTCCATGATGGTTATAATACAGCAAATTTTCCCATTTTTCTGTATAGAGAAGGACCGATTTGGAAACTCAGGATGAGGTAACCTGTGCTAATACCTCTGCTATCTTCAAGAATGCTTGGTGGCAGTATCGGAATTATCTGAAGAAAACGTACTTCACCGACAAAGAAACCACTACTAGGAAAAGGCCTAATAGTGGCGCACCAGTTTTGCCTACTAATGGCGCACTACTGGTGCGCCACTAGTACCACGCCACTAGTATTATATACTAATGGCGCACCACGCCGTGCTCCATTAGTATAGAGCAGCATGCGCCATTAGTATGCCTCCTAGGGGGCCATATTTACCCATGTGCTTTGGCATACTAATCGCGCACTGTGGGGTGATGCGCCATTAGTATCCTTTGGCATACTAATGGCGCACTATGGGGTGATGCGCCATTAGTATTAACATTAGGTTTTTTTGTTTTTTATGATTTTTGCACAGGTTACAAAATATATTATTGGACAGAATATAGACGGCACCACACAGCAACAGCAGATTCATCGAATACAATAGAAGGTTAGTCTCCGAATACAATTCATCATATTAGTCTCCGAATTCAAAAGACCCAACAAAGATAGAACATTACAAGTCTCGGAGACCGCGAGTAGCGAGTTTGTCTTCAGATTACAAGTCTATATCGATCATCTAAACTACCATCACATAGACGAGAGCGGCAGTCATCACGATGAGCATCATCGCGATGAAACTGGTCTTCATCTGGTTCCTCCAACGCTCCCTCCTCTCTCCCGCTAGATAGCGGGCGTATCTAGATTCCTCATCCGCCCTAGTGGTGTACCCTTTGTAACTGTTACCGCTGAAACGGTGAACCTGTCTCCGACACTCCTCCCAGTCGTCGTAGACTCCGGGAACCTTCCCCTTGTACACGACATACGACGTCATCTCTATGCACAAGCCAAACAACAAACAATACATAAGCAATATATAAGTATGCAACAAAAGTATCGGAAGAGAAAAGCAAGACATTAATAGCACGATTCATGGTCCTACTAATAAAAAGCATCAATTACATCTAAGTTGAACGACTGTCCAAACCAAAGAGACATACAAGTTCATTAAAGTTTAATTACAACATGAGCTAATCGATGTTTCAGAACTACAAATAGCATCACTACTTTCGACTCTACTCATGGGACCGGAGTGTGGATGAAGCCGCCGTCTTTCGTGATGGTCATGAAGTCGCGGGCGTTGTCAATCTGCATTTGTAGCGTTGTGTCCATCTCACTGTTGGACGGTTGATCTCTGAGGTAGAACTGCCCCGAGGTACGAAGGACATCTTGATGGATGATTTCTGCAAACTCCGACTGGATGCGAAAGAATTCTTGTCGGAGGTCCGCGTCCTGGATTGCCGCCAAGCTTGCGGCCCAATCTTTGACATTATTTGGTAGCAGAAGGTGAGTGTGGTCCCGTACGATCGCCCTCATGTGATGGAGGGCGTAGTAGACATCCTTCTGACTGCCAGGCGGCTGCTTGACGCAAGGGAACATCGAATTGTGGGTGAACACGTGCCTGCCGTACCTACGAACTGGCCTCTTAAAGGTGCCTCCAGATGTGGCGTAGCCGGGGAGAGCATCATCAAGAACTTTCTTGATATTTGTGTAGTCTATCTTGGAGTCACGGTCCAGGTCGAAATACATGGCCGTGGAATATTTCGGGCTTAAGAGGATGAGTGTGCAATGTGTGTCACTGCACAGAACACGGAATGTTAGAAAAAAAAGAACGATCGAAATCTAAGAAATCATATGTTACGGGGCGGTGAGGGGATGAGTTACTCGGGAAAGTAAGGCACGAGGAAGTTATCCTTATCTGGGTTTGCCATAATGATGCCTTCGAGGTGTGAACTCGCGACTTGCCGGTCCCCAGCGCTTCCCAAGATCTTGGCACTCATGTAGAAGGGGTCGACTATCATGATGTCCGGGGTCATGTCTCGAATGATCCGCATCTCCATACTCAGCGAAAACAGCCGAACGAAGGTGCAGTGCAGCGGATGAAGGTTAAACATAGCAAAGATGCCATCAAACCGCAGGACGATCGTACCCCCGATGGCGCCATCCACAAAGCCCTTGACTCTAGCACCTTGGCCACGAAAACCGGGTATGCTACATCATTCTGGGAGACACGCCGCTTCTCCAAAGAAAGAACATTGTCATGCAGACTCCGTATAGCACTGGTTGCAGCATTGAGCATATTTGTCGGTAGCATCGCCCTACCCGCCACATGCACCCTCCTCGAGATATCCTTAGGTGAAGGTGGCCCATCCCGAGCACGGATCATACTCGGTGCCGGCTGGCTCGCACCGGCGACCTTGTTAGTGTTTCATTTCTGTCCCTTCTTCTTGATCTGCTGTAATGGGACCAAGTTCTGGTCATAGACCGCCTTCTTGAGCGTGTTGGGGCTGATAATATTTCGCACCTCAGCTATCTGAGGCTCGGTGAAGGAGGGAGCTGGAGGCGTCTACTGAGAACTGAATGCCAGACGATGCGTGTTGCAATTGGATTTCTCCGCCTTACCAGCTAGGTCGCGGTCATCTTGGTTGGGTTCTTGAGAAGGAGGCCAGCAGAACTCGTCACCGTACCCATGTTCGGCAAAGTACTTATCGACGTTGGTAAATGTACGTCGTCGTTGTCGTCGTCGTCCGGATCCTGTGCCATATGCATGTCCGGATCCTGTGCCATATGGATGTCCGGCATGTCCGGTAGCGTTGCAGTGTTGTTGCCATGGCTTGGCGCCGGCACGACTGGCGGTCTTGTCTGTGGGGTGGTGTCCCCCGCCCCAAACAAATCTGGCTCTTCGGCCAAAGCTGGGGCCAATTTACGCAGGCGCTGAGGGTCATCTCTCATCTTCGTCGGCCCCAGCGGGTCGAATCGGAGGTAACAGCTCGTCGCAGCTTGGCAGCACCCGAACCAGTTCAACCCTATACACTGTGGGTGGCATCGGATTACCGTGGAACATGGGGTTGCCCGGTTGAATGATTCTGCCCTTGGCGACATTGACCAACTCGCCGGCCACGAAGTGCAGGAGAGTGCAAGGAACATCGGCGGCGCCCTGCGAAAACATGTAGGGCGTCAGGGATGCCCAGTCAAAGGCAAGGAGATGAAGTCATCGGCCGAGAGGCTTAGTTACCGTGATGCCGTCGAGCTCAGCTAATGTTGAGGCACCACCATCGGTGCGCATGCATCTGACGGAGGGGCCGCTTGCTGGCGAGGTGCCGGCCAGCGTACACCCGGGTGCATTATGCTCCAATGCCCGTGCCGGCGTCGGAAACACGAATACCGCCTCCGCCGGAGACACTAATGGCGCCGCCTGAGACACCAATGGCGCCGTCTGCGCGTTGTGCGAGTTGCTGGCTGTGAAGCTGGGAACAGGGGGAGGCCCGTGTTGGCCACCCACAATCCACGTTGTCAGCCCCTGAATCATCATAGGCACCTTGGCGGTGAGCGTCGTTCCCAGTTGTTGTTGCACTTGCTCTTGGATAATCTCCGGAATCCGCGCCACTTGTGCCTTGAGTGCTTCAACCTCGCGAGACTGGCTTTTCGAGCTGGTCTTTTTCTCCTTTCGCCCACCTGCGGTACAGTATGATGACCATTTTGTGGACAAGCCTTTGCCGGCCACACGACCAGCTGACCACGACTTACTGAGCTTATTCTTGTTTTTCATTACATTCAACGCCCTATTTAAAGGGGTGTCGAAAGGGGAGCTCTGAGACGACCCCGCGCTACTGCATTCAGTGTCCTGCGGAAGGAATGTGAATCATTTAGAAATATTGGGGATTAATTAGAATGCAACCATATCTATCTATCTATCTATCTATCTATATCTATCTATCTATCTATCTATACCTCTATACCTACCTATACTAATTACAGACTTCCAGGAAATTCCCACGTTATTTAGAATTTACGGACCGTTAATCAGGTGGGACCAAATTATTACGGTGTAGATCTTTCGAGAGGACAAATTTTTTTTTCATCAAATTAAACCATGATATATCTATATCCGTAGGATGGCTAACATCGTATCCCTTAAAAAGAACTCACCAGCAACCACGATCTATCTACATCCGTGAAATGACCTAGCATAAACCAGTATCCCGTCGAAAAACAACAGCATGCCCTGTAACAACATGCCCTCACGCTCCTTTATTCCTTAAAATAATAAAAACAATCTGCTATTACACTGCCTGCCCCCAATTGATTGGTACTTATACGCATTTATTTCTTGACATCAATATTTATTCCTATTTTTCTCTCCCATGCGTGCAGTTTATTATCCCTAATTTCTCTCCCCCGATTTTAACTATTGGGTCTGGTCTCTAATCTCTCTTCTCCTATTTAATCTCTCCATCCCTGAAGCTGGACGGTTGTGCGTATGGTAATCTTTTCTCTTTCTCTAATCTCTTGCCCCCGATTTTAAAGGATGCATGGTCGGTACTTTCTGCTGTTACATCTTCAAAATTAAATCGTGGCGATCAGTACATGCAAAGGAAAAAAAGGAAAGGTGAGCACATGTCGCTGCAGACATCAATCCAAATCGGCGGCGCATCTCATCCATGACGGATGCACGGCAAGTTGTTGGCCTGGCGATCAAGACGTTCACGGCTGCCGTGCGCCAAGGTGTCGTCGCGGACGGCCGGACCAACTCCCCGTCGGCGCGTCCGCGCCAAGACCGTAGGTGCGTACTGCTTAAAGTTTTCGTTACCGAATGAGGCAATTTTATAAAGGGGGGCGGGTAAACGTGGTTACCACGGTTACCGGGAAATACCGAGAGTATTTCGAACGGATTTTATAGTTGAATTTTGAATTCAAATAAATGAATGAACGATCATTCGAACCAGAGAACTGTCAAAACACGAACTAGGCTGCTACGAACACTTCAGAATCAACTCTCATGGCATTAATTAGATCCTACGCACTTTACTACAAATGGAGCGTTTAAATTCAAAAATTTCAAAAAAATTGGTATTTTTTGCTCGGTACGAGGATTTATCGAGGGGCACGGAAATATGCGGTAACCATGGGAAATCTTGAAATTTCGATCGGTGAGCGTGCTGATACGAGACGACGATGCCGATGGCTGGTCGTACTCCTCAGGGTGAGCGTGAGATGCATGCCCGCATAGAATATGCATGTGAATAGCCATTCCCTAGCTTGGTTGATCAATTAGAGGACTCCATGCATGCCTACTTCGTGATGTTCTAGAATTAATCTTGAAAGAGATTAAGCTAATGATGTTGAAGATTATGCTTTTCCAGTGTCTGGAAGGACATATGGTATTTTCCGATCCTATGTCCATGAAAAACCATTGATGGCGATGAGGCATACCGAAGTCTTGTATCCTGTATTGATGAACAACGCGATGGACGAGTCGAGCCGTGAGCCTATGACGCCCAGCAAAGACAATGGCACGAGCAATATAATTATGATTTCATGAGAAGAAAAAAGCACAATGTGCGGGCGGCATGACCGTGGAATCCGGCCAGCCAGCAGTAGTGGCATGCGCCGCCATGGACCAGCAGTCTGTTTCGCCGCTACGGCGGCGACGAGCTCTGGTGCGAGCGGGTGCAGTTGCAAGGAGCAGTACAGCTGCCGCTTGGGTGAGCTGTCGACGGGGAATTGGTCCGGACGTCCGTTACGACGCCTTTACGCACAGCCGCCGTGAACGTCCTGTATTCCTGTCAGCCAAGGCAAAAATGTGTCGTGCCTCCACCGTGGACAAGCCGTCAGACAGGATGCCGGCGACAAGCTGCTTCGGCGCTGCGTCGTGCCCTTTTGCTGCCGTTGTCGAGGCCTTTCGAGCCGGAAGAAATTGACCACCGTCGTCGTTACGTACGTACTTATCCACTAGCGCATCTGGACAGAATCATTCAAGCTGCTTGGGTAGTGCTTACCTACATGTACGTGCCTTTCTGTGCAATGTGAGTTGCACCCTGTGCCAAAATCCTCTCTTCTCGCTGTCAACATCCGCCATTCTGATCCTTTTCTATTGCCTAATGTCGCTAAATCGGAGTTCTCCAGCTTCTCCTATCTACACAGCTACCTGCTGCTGCGGGAGGTACCTCCTATTTACTTGGACGTACAAGTTGACGGCCAGTACATCTAGCTGGACACAAGCAATACTTCATGGAAACAATACCAATCCAGTATTATTTTTTCGAGCATACCTATTGATGTTGTTGGCACTCATATCAAGTATACCTGCTCTCCAATAGATGTATTGTTTTATCTCTATATCTGATTATGAATGAAACAGGCAATGTATTATATGCATGCCTCATGGCTATGTATTTCTATACCGACGGTGTTGCCATGCAAGCAAATTGATGGAATGAGAAGGTAAAACATAGTATCAGTGAAGGTTTTACGAGAAACTTTGTTACATGAACATTGTCAACTAGCAGAAAATATACACATTTATGTATTAATAGGCCATTTTCCTTGGTGCTTGTTGATAGTATGTTCTGTTGACAAAAAAAATATGTAGATATACTTTTCTTTTAGATTGGGTTGTTACATTAGACAATTTGCCAAGATTGTTGTGTACAAGTGTGGTCATTTTATGTGCAATCGGTCGGTGTGCTAATTTGTTCATGAAATTCATATATTGGCATCAGATTATATAAGAGTATCGATTTGGCTCAAATTTACCACATGAAGTTTAATAACATTATCATTATTTTAAGAATTTGCCACAATACAAACTATTGAAGAATGATTTGGTTATACTAATATGAGAACATACAACAACACTGCGAATTCTGCTGCTTCTGTGCATATAAACTAGACAAAATTGACGATGACCAACAACTTCCACAATATTAGTAATCAACAAGTTTCTTGCTATATTATATTCATGAATAAACATAGCGATACAGAAATCTATGGAGCAGCACTAATTTTTGAGCTTTTGTGGGTTGCAATCATCATCAAAGATGACTTTGGTCACAACATCATTTAATGAGAAGATTGCAACTTTTGTAAACATTAAGAATATTGTACACAATCATGGTATCTTGCATACTTTTAGTGCTAAATTATTCAAGAAGTTAATGTTAGCATCAGTTTATATGGTGCATAAATTTTAGTATCAGATTGACTTGGTGTATTAATTTGTCGAAGAAAAGATGATAATTATCTACTATTGTTTTTAGAACCACAAGAGCTATTGCATGACGACGTTGATTCTACTAAGATGGAACAACCGTAGTGGTACTATAACCGAATGTGAGGCATCTAAGTTAATGTATTCTACAGATAAATGAAACATTTCCATCACATGGCGAACACAAATAAGTATAAAGCCATCCCAGTTGGTTGCAAAATCAAATTAAATATATAATTGCATAACTTTGAGCATAGTTTGTAATAAAATGATTATTAGATAAAATTCAACTACAATTAATTTCTGTGGGCCTCTAGCCGTGCGAATGCACGGGTTGACGACTAGTGGAGCTAATTACGCGGGGGTGTATTCCTTACCAGAACAAGCTCAAGCGCCCTGGTCTTCGGATCCGTGGTAAGCTCCTTTGTTACCGGGTCCTCCTTGTACCGGGCCCTAACATAGTTCCTGGTATGCTTGTCACGGTATTTCTCAAAGCGGGGCGGTAGGCCTTGCTCGGCACGCTCCACGTCCTCCTTGTCCCATATAGGCTCCGCCACTCTGTAACCGTCGGGACCGAGTTGGTGGACCCTTAAGTTCAACTCCGCATTTCTTTCCCCCACTGACTTGATCCGGAGGTTGCGCTGCTCTCGCACTTGATCTTGAACTCCTTGTAGTCATCTTCGCTGATCAAAGGATATTTCGCCTTTATCTTCTCATAACTATCACCTTTTTCAATCATTGCCTTCACCGTGCTTCTCCAAGTAGACAGGGTCGTGCTCATCTTCGTGAGGGTGGCACTGTTCACATTATTGCCTGAGAGGCGTGTGTTTGCAAAGTCAGCGGGGAACTTGTATCGTTCGTGCAGCTTCGTGAAGAGGAGGCTGCGCAAATTCGCTCGGTCCTTATGCCTTAGGTTCTCAGTGTTGATCGAGACGGTGCTCCGGAGAATGCACCCGAGCTGAACCGAGTACCGCTTGACTAATTCTTTGGGCGCCGTTGGATGCCCGTCGGAGTTCACTTCAGTAAATTCCTCGTTGATGGTGCCGAGCATGCTCGGGCACCGGTCCTTCCGTTGCCTCTTCGGTTGGCTGCCATCTGTGTGTGTGCCGCCATCATAAGTGGTGGCATCCTCAGCGGCACCATAAGTGGTGTCATCCCCGAAGCCACTAGGGGTTGTGTAGTCTGGATCAGTGTCTTCCGCGGCGTCCTCATGGTGGTGAGGTTCTTCCTCCATCTCCTGGGACAGCTCCCATAATTGCTTGCCGCCGAAACCGCTTGCCTCATTGTTGTGGGCCATGTTTCGCTCTAAATAGGAAAAAAATTTGGTCAAAAAGTTGGTTATTGTCAAGGAACAAGATCATGGTCTCATCATTTAGGGTTTGTCGACACCGAGGCATCCTAAAAGTTAAGCTTTTATCATTTAGGGTTTATCGACGCCGAGGCACCCTAAAAGCCTAAGCGTACATCATTTAGGTTATCATCAACACTGAGGCACCCTAAAAGCCAAGGTTTTATCATTTAGGGTTTGTCGACTCTATGTTGGGCCTAATCACTTGGCTCTATTGCCACCTATGGTTTAATGCAGCAAGAATAAAGGGGCAGTTGATCCTACTTAATTAAGTATACTAAGATACCTCAGCCCATGCATTACTAGCAAGTACCCCATATGTCCGATTTTTAGCAAAGTCATGCTGAATTTGCCGGAACAGAAGTTAATCGACATTCCGGCAAACTCAAGGGCCTCTCGGGATACCTGCAAAATCATCACGACACGAAGGTCGGAGACAAAACCCAGCAAACTAGCACCACAATGTGCCTCTACTTTCATATGAATGAAAAGGCCACAGACCATATGGTCCTCTTATTTCATATGGACAAAAATCAGCTCAACTTATGTGAGCTTCCATTCCAGATCTAATAGGTCACCCAACAAAAAATCATCAATAGTTTAGCAAAGCACATAACAATAATGTTAAGCTACTGGAAATTCCAAAATAGTAAAGTTCCAATTTAAGTTACTGCGATCTGGCTTTGTATCTGCACTTTTGTGGTGATGCAGAGACCATCTCAGTGCATCAACAAAATTCAGTAAAATTCAGTGCATCAACTCCATGTACTCGGGTATTCTTTCTATGAAATACAGTGCATCTACTGGAAACAAAATTCAGTAAATTTCCAGCAACTACTCTGAATGCAAACAAGATTCACCTAGCAAGGTTTATTTGACATGGAGTAGTTTATTTCATAGAGTAAACATAGCACTATTTGACGGTAAAAGGTTTTAGCTAATTTGAATTAACTGAAAGCAGCAGTACACTAGCAGTACATCATTTTCATTGATAGCAAAATGTTCAAAGAAATAGAAATATCAGTACAATAGCTAGATTACACTATCAGTACACTAGCAGTAAAATGTTCATTCTCGAAATAAATAAAAAACATGTCTCAGATGATGAAGCAGTACAAATGATATGAAGCGTTGTACTGATAGTGGCACTTCTTTGAATTAAACTTGCAGCTTCAATTGAAAGCTCAGTCTGGAGAGAAAAAAACTAATTGTTAAAATCAAAACAAACTTGACCTCATGATGGAGTTCTGTTATGTAGTGATTTTACACTATTACATTGAAGAACTAGCTAGACACATAAAAGACAACCATGTGCAGGCATGTAAACGTATAGAGGAAGGCATAACAACAGATACCATAAATGTTTAGGTTACGTAGGGTTAATGGTTTTTTCCTCGCAGACTCATGTACATGAGCTATAAATCCAGTATGTGCACACACACACACGTGAGAATAGCCAGGTATAGTAAATTTGGGTTTAATACCCAGGTAATGCTTTAAAGTATAGCAGATCAGGTATATGATCATGCACCTGGGGTTAACGTATCAAGATTTTTCACTTTCCATGTATGTCGTGGAATTGTCACGTCAGATGTCCTAGTGAAAGGACTTAATCGTGGAGCCATCGCAACTAGGAAGCTTGAAGGGGTTAATCGGGACAAGAGATACGGGAGGTTTATACTAGTTCGGCCCCTTACAATGAAGGTAAGGCCTACGTCTAGTTGGGTTGGTATTGCTTGATGTTTTGATGACCAGGGAGCGAAATACGCTATGCCCGGCTCTCGATGAGTTGTTTCTTACCCTTAGCCACCAGCGGGTCGCCCCCTTATATACACGGGTTGGCGCCCTGCGGCATACAGTGTCCCGGCCGGCTTATAAACAGTGTCCGGCTCGGTGACTAATTATATCTATCTTACAATACAAGTCATGCCATTGTGGCGGTTTACTACGACGGGCCTCCAGTCGCCGGTGGGCTTTAGGCCCTCCATTGAACCGCCATCTTCATGCTTGGCCTTGGGATTCTTTCTGATGAATCTTCCTTGTGTAACCCGGCCCCTCCTAGGCGGCTTACACAAATAGTTATATCCCCAACATTAGGCCCCAGATTGATTTGAACCGGTTCATGTCAATCTTAAAATACCTTAAGAAACAAGCCTTTCTGTCTCCTGTGCGTGCAAAGGTTATAACCCACCGTGATGTCATCTTCTGGATCCGTGATAACCCGTCATGACGTCATCCTCCATTAAATTCTTATTTTATTTGTCATATCTTGAACGGATCTCTGTCTTTACTGACGGTTCCGAAAACCGAGGCGTCGGAGTCGTTGGATAATGATGCCTTGCCTCCTCGTTTCTCGCGCCTTCCCAGTCTACCTTTCCTTATAAATAGGCATGACCTAGGTCTTTCCATTTACCTCCTCAGTCATTCTTCTTCCTCTCGCTGTTCCTCTGCCGCTCGAGCTCCGCTGCCACCGCCGCCGCGGATCTCCTCGTCCTCTCCAACTCAGGCCGCTGCATCGACCTGACTTGACCAGAAAAACGCGACAAGAAGCAGCTCGAGGACAAGGAAGGTGAGTAACACCTTATTAGAATTGCACCTTACAAAAAAGGATTTTGGTTGGAAAAAGAATGACAAGGATAACGTGGGTATTGCAGGGGCCACTAACGAGGTGGCGACCCTGAAAGAGGCGGTGGCCGCGGCCGAATGCAATGCGGCTGCGGAGCGCACCGAGCGTTTTGTTATCCTGTGCGCTCAAAACTAAGTTCATATGCGCGAAGTAACACTTATTAATTTAAAATATTACCTTCTGTGCGGCTGTTATCAAATCTGAGAGATGGCAAGTCGTCGGCTTCAGCCCCCATGCCACGAGTGCTTGGGTGTTCGGGATAAATTTGGGCACTCTTGTTCCCATATTTGGGTCCATCGAGGGAGGCGCTCAACACAACGAAAAAGGCAACCGGACTTGTAATGCTTGAACACTCTCACTTATCCATATAATTCTATAATTTTAAATTTCGGCGAAGCCCCTAGTTTTCGGAAGGCCGAATTTGGGGCGCTATCCACGCCTTGGCCGGACAGAATCTGGCTCCTCGCTCAAAGTGGCATAAGTCTTTAGGGACTCGCAAAGAACCTCTCGAACAGCGACCAGCTCTCGCCTCATCATGACAGTCAGTTTTAGCTTTCTCCACTGAGGCGTTAACCCAGCTCAACTGGGGCGCAATCGCAGTGGTTCTCTTAGTGCTACCTTAGCCGATAAAACGGAATGTAAGGTACCAAAACATGGGAGCCGGGCAAACCCAACTATTAACCCAAGAACATGATTCGGAGCCGATGCATATAATGCTATAAGTTCGGGGTGCCGCACTTGTGAAAGTGTTCGAACTTATCACACCATAACGCGGGAAACATAAGCCCCTGGAGTATTTAGCCGTACCAAAACGTACGGATGCAACATGTCATAGTTGAACATATGTGTAAGAAAGAAATGCAATTAGAAGCAAAAATGTGCTGCATTGCTTTATTAAATAAAAACTGCTGTAAGTGTAGGACGATACAAGTGGTGCCGTAAGCAAGGGATGGGACTGTTTAACATGTCCCCCTCCAGGGGTAGGCTACGGAATAATGCATAAAACAGATTTAATGCTCATGATGGAGACCACCTGGATTTTTGTTGTAGTCTTTCTCCTTCCCTGGCTGTTGCATCGTGGGTTCGGCATGTCTGCTGCCGGACAGGGTCTCTAACGAACGGAGTCCTGTAGGTAAAAAATAAAATGAAAAGAAAAAGAAATGCACACTTAAGAACCCCTGGTGCGGTTCAGCCGCAGTCTGGGCTTACCGTTGTCGAGCCCCTTGCCCCATGCCCATGGTATCTTTAGAGCGTAATGGAGTACGTGAAGGGTCTGTCTTAATGTTTTATAGGGGTTGGGGTTGGGGCCGCACTGCTACGCGTGCTCGGAACGTGCCACGTGGTCGTGTTGTAGGTTACTCCGAGCACGCTTAGCTGTGTCCGGCCGCTTGGCAGCCGGACTCGAGAATTGCCTTAAAAGGCTACTTAGTACTTCTGTCGCGAGAGCCGCTGTATGTTCCTCTGTTCGGAGGGAGCGTTCAGTGTTTCCGTTGACCGTGATGACTCCTCTAGGCCTAGCATCTTGAGCTTGAGGTATGCATAGTGCGGCACCGCGTTGAACTTTACGAACGTGGTACGTCCGAGCAAGGCATGATAGCCGCTGCGGAACGGGACTATGTCGAAGATTAACTCCTCGCTTCGGAAGTTATCCGGGGATCCAAAGACCACTTCCGGTGTAACTGAGCCTATACAATTGGCTTCTACACCTGGTATGACGCCTTTAAAGGTCGTCTTGGTAGGTTTAATCCTTGAGGGGTCTATGCCCATTTTGCGCACCGTGTCCTGATAAAGCAAGTTTAGGCTGCTGGCCCCGTCCATCAGGACTCTGGTGAGATGAAATCGATCGACGATTGGGTCTAGAACCAATGCGGCGAACCCACCATGGCGAATGCTGGTGGGGTGGTCCCTTCGGTCAAAGGTGATTGGGAAAGAGGACCATGGATTGAACTTCGGGGCAACTGGCTCCATCGCGTATACATCCCTGAGTGCACGCTTCCGCTCCCTTTTGGGTATGTGGGTGGCATATATCATGTTCACCATCCGCACCTGTGGGGAGAAACCCTTCTGTCCTCTATTGTTCGGCGGTAGGGTCTCTTCCTCGTCGTCGCTATGTAGCCCCTTGTCGCTATTTTCGGCAATTAACTTGCCTGCTTGCTTGAACACCCAACAGTCCCTATTGGTGTGGTTAGCTGGCTTTTCAGGGGTGCCATGTATCTGGCACAAGCGGTCGAGAATTCGATCCAAATTGGACGGACCCTGAGTTGTTCTTTTGAATGGCTTTTTCCGTTGACCGGGTTTAGAGCCTCTGAATCCGGCATTGACTGCCGTATCCTCACTGTTATCGCCGTTAATGCGGCGTTTGTTTTTGTGGCGACGCGACCTGCCACTACGGTCCTTGATATCCGGACTGCCAGAATTTTTGTTGAGGTTGTTGCTGCGTGCTAGCCAGCTGTCCTCACCCGCACAGAAGCGGGTCATGAGTGATGTAAGGGCTGCCATGGATTTCGGCTTTTCCTGTCCCAGGTGCCGGGCAAGCCACTCGTCGCGGATGTTATGCTTGAAGGCCGCGAGGGCCTCCGCATCCGGACAGTTGACGATTTGGTTTTTCTTGGTTAAGAACCGTGTCCAGAATTGCCTGGCCGATTTGTCTGGATGCTAAAATATGTGGCTTAGGTCATCAGCGTCTGGTGGTCGCACGTACGTGCCTTGGAAGTTATCGAGGAATGCGGCTTCCAAGTCCTCCCAACTCCCGATTGACCCTGCTGGCAAGCTGCTAAGCCAGTGCCGGGCTGGTCCTTTAAGTTTGAGTGGGAGATATTTGATGGCGTGGAGATCGTCTCCGCGGGCCATGTGGATGTGGAGGAGATAGTCCTTGATCCAGACCGCGGGGTCTGTTGTGCCATCATAAGATTCAATATTGACGGGTTTAAACCCTTCTGGGATTTGATGATCCATTACCTCATCTGTGAAGCACAGTGGGTGTGCGGCGCCTCTGTACTGGGCGATATCGCGACGGAGCTCAAAAGAGCTTTGTCTGTTGTGTTTGGCCCGGCCGGACTTACTGCGTCCGGGGTGACGGTGATCGTCACGTATCGTGGGGCGCCCACGTGATCCTTAGATCAATCTTGATTGTCTTGCCTTATCCTCCAATATGTCTCGCAGGTCCGGAGTGCTCCCCTGTGGCCTTGTGCTTTTCAAGCGATGCCGGGGTACGGGTCTGGTGAAGGGCCTTGAGGCCTCTCTGTCGCGACCACGGGGTGGTCTATCAGCCGTATTGTCTCCTGGTGAAGCGGGATCATATGCCTCCTCCTCTAATCGGGGGAGCAGCTTATGTTTGGGGTAGCTTTTGGAGGGGCGTTCGAGTTCATGCTCTTCGGTCGCGAGGACTTCGGTCCATCTGTCGGCTAACAGATCTTGATCAGCTCTAAGCTGCTGCTGCTTTTTCTTGAGGTTGTTTGCCGTGGCCATAAGCCTGCGTTTGAAACGCTCCTGTTCGACGGGATCCTCAGGCATGACGAATTCGTCGTCGTCGAGGCTTGCCTCGTCTCCGGAGGGAGGCATATAGTCCTCTACCTCTTCTTCGGCCGCTCTCTCATGAGGGCTGGCGTCCCCCTCCTCCTGCACTGGATCTTGCTGGAGTGGGTTGTCTTCGGCGCTATCCGGTGTATTATTGTCTCTGGTGCCGGAATCCTCATTCTTGCTATGGCGGGATTTAGAGCGGCGCCGCTGACGCCGGCGCTTGGGCTGTTTTTTGGAGGGGTCATCCTCCGCTATTCCTTCGCCGTTCCCATCCTTTGGGATATCCACCATGTATATGTCATATGAAGAGGTGGCTTTCCAGTGCCCGGTGGGCGCTGGTTCTTGGTCGTCTCCGGCATCGTCGTCCATACCGTCGATGTCCTCAGAGTCGTAATCTAGCATGTCGGTTAGATCGTCGACAGTGGCTACCAAGTGGGTGGTGGGTGGGCTCTGAATTTCTTCGTCGTCCGCATCCCAACCGTCCTGGCTGCAATCTGGCCAGGCCTCTCCTGATAACGAGAGGTACTTTAGCGAACTCAAGATGTCGCCAAAAGGTGAGTGTTGAAAGATGTCCGCCGCGGTGAACTCCATGATCGGCGCCCAATCGGATTCGACTAGAGGGGGCGCGGGAGGTCCGGAGTCCGGCAGGGTGTCCGGCACCTCGGAGTCATGAGCTTCATGGGGGACAAGATCGTTGTTCGGCTCTATCGCCGTAGAGGTTGCAGCCCCCGAGGCGGTGTCTAGCTATCCATCCTTGGTCTGCGCAGCCGGCTCCGAGTCGAAGATCGGAGCGGGCTCGAGTGCGGACTCCAGGGTACTGTCCGGCTGTAGAGCTAAATCATGCCCATCGTGACAGTACGGCACAGTCGGCTGTGGCTCGAATCCGTCGAGGATCAAGTCCCCGCGGATGTCAGCCGTGAAGTTCAAACTTCCAAATCTGACCTGACGGCCAGGGGCGTAGCCTTCGATCTGCTCCAGCTGGCCAAGCGAATTGGCCCGCAGTGCGAAGCCGCCGAATACGAAGATCTATCCGGGGAGGAAGGTCTCACCCTGGACTGCATCGTCGTTGATGATCGAAGAAGCCATCGAGCCTATCGGTGACGACACAGAGGAACTCTTAATGAAAGCACCAATGTCGGTGTCAAAACCGACGGATCTCGGGTAGGGGGTCCCGAACTGTGCGTCTAGGCGGATGGTAACAGGAGACGAGGGACACGATGTTTTTACCCAGGTTCGGGCCCTCTTGATGGAGGTAAAACCCTACGTCCTGCTTGATTAATATTGACTAGTCGTCAACCCGTGCATTCGCACGGGCTAGCATGAGAATGTTATCTTTGAGAAATGTTGAACATACATTATAATTCATATATTATTTGTTTTTTTTGGAAATTATCTATTATTATTTAATGGTGGTTTTTTAGTTAATTAATCATTTCAGTATGGCAGAAATCATTATTATTCACAGAAGGTCCGACATGGCTTCCCATGTATCCATTTCATTGAACATTGGTTTCTGAATTTATTCCACTTGGTGCACGTTGTATAAGATACTTAGCTTTAGTGTATAACTTTAAATTTGGTTGAACTCTAGGATGAAAACAATGAGTTGCACCTCTATAGTCCATGTATTACGTATTCTGTTTGCATTTGTAGCAATGTGTATCATCAAGTATGATTTATGCTTATCTATAATTCTATATCTCGTCACTGTAAAACAAATATTAAATTATAATATAAATTATTAGCTGATGTACCTTATGGGTTGGCAATGCAGATCATTGGCTGCTGCACCTTATTTTCACCAGTCATTGATCTAATTACATTGTTAATGTGTAACCTAAACAATGTGTACAGATGAATTTGAACATTCTATGTGACTCGCTCAAGGAATAGACACTTGAGAGAGCACTGTACTTCTTCAGATGTCAAGGTGTGCTAGGTTGCGTACTATATTATGCTTGGTGGCGAGGAGAGCAGATGGCTAGTGCAAAATAGCAGATTTTCGTCTTAAGTATTCTGGTACCAGTGTTGCATATTTCGTATTTTTTACCTTAGGTCATATGCTCTCTCTTGATATAGCAAGCAACACGGGTGGATTGAACTCTTCACGCACTCAACATATACGCCAACTATCTGCTCTTTACTAAGAGGCGTATTAGGAACTTAGTGACATAGATGAAAGGGACTAACACCAAAGTATATATGTAAAGCTCAAGTCTCAGGTTCTTTTCACATTCGTAATAGTAGAAGTGATTACCATTTTTTTCCTTTTCTCGTATTTGCCACATCCTATATAATACCACCCATAGAATGTAGTAATTGATTTAATTGTTGCTTCGGCAGTATAGGAACACTTACCTCCTATCAAAAGAAATACAAACACGTCAATTTTCTAACAGTTGTTGTTGTTACTACGACAGCATGTCCCAAAGAATCTTCATCAATTTGGTTGACCTTCTCACCATATAGTCTAACCTTAATTTATCCATGCATGTATATTCCAAGAGTGGTATATATTAGCAATGAACCATGATACGCATACGCACATTTTTGATTTGCAGCCATGTATTTGTACGTATTTTTTTCTTCCAGTATACTCACCCAATTAGAAGGGCAATATCTCCACATCTTAGAAGTACCATGAATAGTGGTGTTTCTTCCATATATCCGATGTAAGTTGGTATGCCAATGACATATGCTAAATAAGTTGGTGTTAGTATGCAAAAAAATATCACTTAGAAAATATAGTCATACCGATAAGTAAATCTTCTGGCCATCTCTCATGTGGAAAGAATTTCAATTCTAGGAAATCTGAAGCGCTATTATAAGGATATATTTTAGACCTTTTACCTCTCGTGTGCAAGAAAATAAGAATCTTGTTGCCTTCAACTGGTGGAAATTCAAAGCACATGCTACTCTAAAATCGTATGTAATGTAGTCTAAACCTTCTTGTATCAACGACCTAAACCTGGTAACCAATCATCTGACCTCTTCATCATAAATTTGTTGCTGTTCAGCATAATAGCTTCCCATAAACTGCGTTAAGTATAATCACACCCCATAGTTTTAGACCCTAAATTCCAAAAAGCGCAGAAAGCAAAACTTTTATATAACAGATCAAAGTAATATGAATTTTGAAGATTATTCAAGTCGCAAATCAGAATGTAAGGAGTTCTAAAATTATTGGATCAAATGTTGGTTGTCCTGTTCCTGTAAGCAATACAAACTGCATACTCTCACAACATGATTGAAATATGCTACGGCAAATCGCTAGAAAATAAATGGACAGAAGATGATTCACTAATCAGAATCCAATGGTAAAGTTCAGATAGATTCAAGAATAAATCGGGAAAAGAAAAAAATACCTGAACTTAAACTTGTTTTAACACATCGTTACGATAGTCACAACATGGTAAAGAGCCACATCGTTTGCCTCTCCCATCTCACACATTACACTCAGTTTTATTCCATGTCACCAAAAGGAGAATAGTATTTTTGTCAGTAAGATTGAACATAATAAATCCATATAATGATGACAGAGAAGCCTCTTCCAACCTTCTATTAATAAACAACTATCGTAAGCCCAACTGGGTATAAATTAAGAAGCTTAAGTAGTCAGAATAAGAAAAACTTAAGCAAACAGGGAGAAAGTAGGACACACATGGATAGAATTGGAGAGGAGCGACACGGAGCACTTGTGCTGGTTTCTTAAAGTGTTGGAGCCTGTACTCCTGGATCTCCCCAACTGCAAATACGGATCTGTTGAATGGTTAGAAACTTACTCAAGTGTTGGTCCGGTCTGGGCTTTTCTTTAACTGAGATGATCCGTTCAGCTGCAGCGTACTTTCCTGTGAAAGAAATCTGCAAAAATTGGCTCCATTTGCCTGCTGTGATGTTGTCTGAACCGATCTACATCACTACATGTATAAAGCTAGCTTGTGAAAAACGAAACAATCAACCTGCAATAACACATGCCAAAATACATAATGCCAGAATCAATATATGGCCGAAGACAAATGATGATATGTGTACGTGCATGCACTGTACGTGACTCAATCAGCTAGCTGCCATTTACATGACTGTTTTCCCCCGTCCGGTCAGTTATAGAAGTAGTCGAGTTAGCTTCTGTAGGTCCGTGATGCTGTTAAGAACTCCGCTTGTTTCATCGGCGAGGTCGGGCTGTACCAACACAGTAGAGGCGAAATTTGGAACACTTCTTCTTCTTCTTCTTCTTCAACCAAAGACGTCCTGGATCTAGCGCTGGCAGACGTGTTAGACTTGGATGCGGAGATTGGATCGGAGGCTTCCAACGAAGGGATACACCAAATCAGATCCTAATGTGATTCAACGGTTCGGAACCGGATCGGATCAGTGCATCCATGTATGGATGAACCTATAAGTAGCCATCTTTGTACTCCTAGTCTGTCAGATGTTCTAGATCGAAGCAGCACATGATTGGACTTTGAAGATGAGAGTATGGTTACCTGAGATCAGAGAGATTTGTGTTGGAGCGGCATATACTGCAGGATCTCCATGTAGGTTGGGGGTAGAACTGGGCCTGGATGCACACAGTTCATGCCGAGACCTCCTAGCACACATGAAGTTCGAGGCTCATTATCCATCTTGCATCGCCATACCTGGTATCGATGGGAGTTTAGGTCCAGATGATTTTTTTTTCTTTTCGAGTTGAACCCAATCTCGATAAGGACCTCAATTTTGAGGCAATAAGATGTTGATCAACTCGATCCATGCTGCCAAACTTGCTTGCTTCAGGTTGGAGAGAGATGATTCTTTTCTTTTCCATCCAGGAAGAAAGAGGATGGAGAGGAAGGGTCGGTCGGGGGAGAGAGAGAGAGGATGATCCGGAGAAGAGAGAACACGGAGAGATAGATAGAACTGTGTCTGTATCCGTAAGTTCCTTTCCTTCCCTTCCCTAGATCTGCATTACAACTTCTCGAGTTCGGTGTTAGTCGCTGCCCGTTGCAAACCCATGATAGATTTCACCTCCGATACACTTTTCTGATTGTTAGATAATATAGAACATTTGCAGTAGCTGTTTCGCACCTGTTTCCAACTACAGACAGATCCCTTTCCATGTACATAAGCCTTGATTAGCACTGATGAACTCATCTGTACTAGTTTTAGGTCTAGAAATTTTCCTTTCTGTGCACCCGTTTGATCCAAAATAATATCTGCCAACTGCAAAATCTGCTTCTATTAAGCCCTTTTAACTCTGGCAACTCTCCTTTCCGGTTTAAGATAGACAACGTTAATTGATAGCCTCGCCAGCTCCTGGCAACTTTTAAATGTCTTTTAACTGTTACTGATTCTGACAGCGGCTTTAGGCAACCAGATATAGTTAATCATATGTCATTAGGCCCCTTCTTAAGCCGCCATCTTGATTAAACTTGACATACTTCCTTTCGGGTTAAATTGAAACCGGAACCTCTTATTTTGTCATAGGCTTCAATTTACGCAATGGCACCCAAAGCTCCTAAAGTTTCCGTGACTTGGAACTGGGTTAAGTCCACTTTTACAGAGAGCATTTTGGCTGATTTCATGAAATCCGGCCATCTGCCCAAGAAGGAGATCATGTCTTATCGTGCTCCTAACCCGTCAGAGCAGAAGCCTCTCCCCAAAAAAGGGGAGGTAATCATGTTTACCAATCACATGAAACGGGGCTTTGCTCCGCCCTTCAGGGATGTTTTGCATTTCTTTGATCTCAGACCCTAAGATATTGGGCCCAATACCGTGTCAAACATCTGCAACTTCCAAGTCTTCTGCGAGGTGTATCTTGGAGAAGAGCCCAATATAATTTTATTCAGAGAACTGTTCTACTTAAACCGGCAGAATGAACATGCAAATGGGCCCAGTCTCGAACTTGGTGGCATCTTAATTCAGCGGCGAAGAGACTGCCTTTTCCCTTACGCTGAACTGCCGAGTCATCCAAAGGATTGGAACCAGACGTGGTTCTACTGCCAGGATACCTCTCCGGCTAAGGAAAACCCTCTGCCCGGCTTCCGTGCTCTGCGCCTTGAGTCCAATCACCCGCTGCCAGATAAATTAACTACTGTTGAACGTCGGCCCCTTGCTCCCACCCTTAGAAGAATCAAAGCTCTTCTAGGAAATGGTTTGGACGGCATCGACTTGGTCTGAGTCTGGGTTACTTGGCGAGTGCTTCCGTTAAGCCACCGCCCCGGCTTAATGTGCACTTACACTGGCGAGAAGGATGACCCACTGCGTCACAGCCCTGATGACTTACCAGAAGATGTGGTAGAAGCCACGACCCAATCATTGCTGAAAGAGGGCACCGTGATGAGTAATGCCTTTGGCTTACTTCCCTTCTGCCAGAAGAACCCGGCCCCTGCTGTGAGTCACCAACCTCAATGAATACTATTTGTTATATTACATCTTGCTTTTTCTCATAGTCTCTTATCATTTTTCACAGGCCGATGATAACTTCTGGAAGGTCAACTATAACCATGAAGCAGCCAAACAAGCCAGAGCGGCCAAAAGAGCTGAAAGGAAAGCCGCCAGAGCAGGAACTTCAAGAAAGAAGAAACCAAGCGCTTCAGATTTACTCAAATTGGATGACACTTTCGATGATGAAGAAGAGGTAATCCTTTCACTCTCCTGACTCCTTTGTCATTATTTTATTGACACTCTATCTTTTCAGGAGGATACGGGGAATATCCAAGCAGTGGACGAAGAGGTAACTATAATCTCCTCCGACTCAGAGCCTTTGCCAAAGAAAAAACTCCGAAGGGTGACCCGGAAAGTCAGATTTTCACATCCTCTTGCTTATCAAGATCCTCAATTTCTTTTGAAGCAACAACAATTTGAAAGCCGGAGGCAGACCCGGAACAACAAAGATGCAGAGCTTTCCTCCGGCTTACCTGATGTAACCATGAAGCGTCGGACTGAGGTTATCTCCGATTTACGTTCTGTTTTTCCTTTGGCGAGTTACTTTCGCCAACCTCTCAATTTATCTGACTCCAATTATCAGGATACCTGTCCTTCCTCTGGCGAGTCTATGCAACCTAACATGCTGGCTTTCAAAACCGCCCTCGGGTAACTTATTTTTGCTTACTTTTATGCTTTACCTTGCCCATGCTTTTGTACTCATCCTTCTGCCTTTGTCCACAGCATGCAAATGAAGCCCAGTAAGAGGGCAAAAAAGAATAAGCCGTCCCGAGACCCGGTCGTGACTGAACCGGAACTTGCCACGACTGCTCCTGACAGTTCTACCCATCAGCCGCCGCCTGAACCGACTCATGACATCCCAACACCAACCTCTGATCCACCCGCCGAAGACACTCTCAACAGTTCTGATAACCCGGAAGCTCCTAGCCCGGTCAAGACAACTGATCCTGACATTGAGATCTTGTAGACTCACTTTGTTGAGCCAGGGCAACCCACTGTCCTTGCCAAGTGCTCTGCTAAGGAAGAAATTCTGGAACGTAAAAAGGCCAAGCTAGATATTGCTGATTACACTCATCTGAGTATTGGAGATATAGTCTCTGGCTATCTCAATCAAGTACATAGCAGTCGTGACCTGGAAATTGGTATGGTGGAGCAAATACAGCAAAAATATGAGGTATGACTTGTGCTACTTTTCCGAATCATACTTACTGTATCAGCCCCCAAGTCTATGGCTTATGAATAAATATGTTGTAGACTTAGAAAACTGTTTAACACCGCTTTATCCGGTATTTGAAAGAAGATTTTAAACCTGGTTGTGACATGGTACTTAAAACATGCAAATACACATTAGCCCCCAAATGTCAAGAATCTTTGCTTGTAAAGTGCTTGAGACTTAATTTTCATGAGCCGATATTTGTAAGTTAAAAATTCTTCAGCACACATTAGTCCCCAAGTGCCAAGCATTTTTGTTTGCAAAGTTCTTGGGACTTAATGCTACCTTACCATGATTTGAATTATAACCCGACATTAATGCAGGCTACCATAAGTGAATTTGAGTCGGAGATGACTGACCTGAAGAGCCGGCTGGCCACTCAAGAACTTGAAATTCAAAAGGCCAACTCCAAATTTGAATTCAGCGTCTCTGAACAAGCGAATCTGAAGAAGAATTTTGATGCAGAGAAGAAAATCTGGGCTGATGAAAAGGCTTCTCTGGTGACCCGGGCTGAGATGGCAGAGGCATTACTTGCAGAAGCAACGACAGAGTTGTCCAGCTTAAGACGTCAGATATCTCAAATGGTCTCAGCCATCTTTGGTACATTACTCATATAAACTTTGAACCTTGCAAACCTCCTTTTAATTACTATTTGAAATGCCAGCTATGGCTCACCTTATGTTTAATAATGTAGGCCCTAGGTGTTGGGTAACGTAGCAGAAATTCAAAATTTTCCTACGTGTCACCAAGATCTATCTATGAAGAAACCAGCAACGAGGGGAAGGAGAGTGCATCTACATACCCTTGTAGATCGCTAAGCGGAAGCGTTCAAGAGAACGGGGTTGAAGGAGTCGTACTCGTCGTGATCCAAATCACCGAGATCCTAGTGCCGAACGGACGGCACCTCCCCGTTCAACACACGTACAGCCCGATGACGTCTCCCACGTCTTGATCCAGCAAGGAGAGAGGGAGAGGTTGAGGAAGACTCCATCCAACAGCAGCACAACAGCGTGGTGGTGGTGGAGGAGCGTGGCAATCCAGCAGGGCTTCGCCAAGCAACGCGTGAGAGGAGGATTAAGAGAGGTAGGGCTGCGCCTGGGAGAGGTGAAACTCATGTCTTGGCAGCCCCAAAACCCCTCAAGTATATATAGGGGGAGAAGGGGGGCTGCGCCTCCACCTAGGGTTCCACCCTAGGGGCGGCGGCCAGCCCAGATCCCATCTGAGGGGCGGCCAAGGGGGGGAAGAGGGGAAACTTTCCCCCCAAGTTAGGTGGGTGCGCCCCCTCCCCCAACCCTAGGCGCCTTGGGCCCTTGTGGGGGGGCGCACCAGCCCACCTGGGGCTGGTCCCCTCCCACACTTGGCCCATGCAGCCCTCCGGGGCCGGTGGCCCCACTTGGTGGACCCCCGGGACCCTCCCGATGGTCCCGGTACATTACCGATAAAACCTAAAACTTTTCCGGTGACCAAAACAGGACTTCCCATATATAAATCTTTACCTCCGGACCATTCCGGAACTCCTCGTGACGTCCGGGATCTCATCCGGGACTCCGAACAACATTCGGTAACCACATACAAACTTGCTTTATAACCCTTGCGTCATCGAACCTTAAAGTGTGTAGACCCTACGGGTTCGGGAACCATGCAGACATGACCGAGACGTTCTTCGGTCAATAACCAACAGCGGGATCTGGATACCCATGTTAGCTCCCACATGTTCCACGATGATCTCATCAGATGAACCAAGATGTCAAGGACTCAATCGATCCCATATACAATTCCCTTTGTCTAACAGTATTATACTTGCCCGAGATTCGATTGTCGGTATGCTGATACCTTGTTCAATCTCGTTACCGGCAAGTCTCTTTACTCGTTCCCGCAACACATCATCCCGTGATCAACTCCTTGGTCACATTGTGCACATTATGATGATGTCCTACCGACTGGGCCCAGAGATACCTCTCCGTTAACCGGAGTGACAAATCCCAGTCTCGATTCGTGCCAACCCAACAGACACTTTCGGAGATACCTGTAGTGCACCTTTATAGCCACCCAGTTACGTTGTGACGTTTGGTACACCCAAAGCATTCCTACAGTATCCGGGAGTTGCACAATCTCATAGTCTAAGGAAATGATACTTGACATTAGAAAAGCTTTAGCATACGAACTACATGATCTTTGTGCTAGGCTTAGGATTGGGACTTGTCCATCACATCATTCTCCTAATGATGTGATCCCGTTATCAATGAAATCCAATGTCCATGGTCAGGAAACCGTAACCATCTGTTGATCAATGAGCTAGTCAACTAGAGGCTTACTAGGGACATGGTGTTGTCTATGTACCCACACATGTATCTGAGTTTCCTATCAATACAATTATAGCATGGATAATAAACGATTATCATGAACAAGGAAATATAATAATAACTAATTTATTATTGCCTCTAGGGCATATTTCCAACACTAGGAGCACCAACCTCAAGCAGAACACGCTGATCAAGCTGAAGGCAGTCTATACTCTTGTAGAGCAGCTCTACACCGGGTCACAACGTGCTTTGGCCGTTGTAGATTTATCAAATGACGTTACCCACCTTCTGCAAGACGTGCTGAAACGGCTTGCTTCACTACCTCAACGGGTCCGAGAGCTAAGGCGGGCGTCTGCAAGAGCCGGAGTCGTAGCCGCGTTAAGCCGGCCAAAAGCATGGCTTCCAGAACTTGACCCGGCCGACCTCGCTCTTGGATATCCAAGTCTGAAGGAAGATGGAACCGAATTTAATGACCAGGATTTCACCACCTGTGTCAAAGTCATACGCCTCATGGCTACTCTTATCGGGAACGATACTGATCTCACCAAATATTAGCCGGGCTACGACAGCGAGAATCGAAGAATCCCGACACCTTCTTATGATGAAGTCTGCCTGATCCCTCCAATTCGTAAGCATACCTTTGCCCCTGAAGTGGACCCAGCTGGTTTAATAGATGATGAGGCCAAGTTTGAAGCTTTGAGTGGCATTGACTGGGCCTCATCGACTTTCCAGGACAAAGCAGCCGACGGAGACAAGGAGAAGGATAACTCAGAGCCTTCAAGCCCACCAAAGGAATGAACCGCCAGGCGTCTTATGACTTTTGCCAAACAAGGCTTCATTATTCAGACTCGGGGAGTCTTGTAATAGAGTAGAAAACCTTTCAATTTTTTCATGCATTCGCGCATGTTTATGGCGCTTAATACTTTCGTAACCCGCCATTGCTATATACTTCCAGTTTATATTGATCTTTTATCTTCTAGACATCAAATTTGCTTTACCTATCCTGCATAAAAAATAAGCAAGAATTCTCTACTTACCCGACTTACACCATGTTGGTAAGTCCAACTACTGAAGGTTGGAACATCTAATGTTCACCCGGCACTTAATAATCTGGGGTGAATAGTATTAAGCCGGAATAACAAAAAACCATCTTATAGTACCTTAAAAAAGGTCTCCAGATGACCAAGTAATTTAAACTTTACGAAGTATAATGGATAATAACAATATTTCAAAGGCTTCTGATTCGAATACGATCAGTAAACCATTCCAAAGTGGTTAAGCTAAGATTCAGATACGATCATATAGCCCCCAGTGGCTTTGGTGATGCAAATCAAGTGGGTATCGACAGCTATGTTCTCTTTGGTTCGAATAAGACCTATGTTTGAACAGGAAGCCCCCAAGTGACCATAAAAATTGTATAATGACGCTGATTCGAATACGATCCACGTCAGACCCAAAGGGGTTAAGCTATGATTCAAATATGATCAAGAAGCCCCCAAGTGGGTTTGGCAGTATGCCAATCAAGTGGGTATCGACAGCTATGTTCTCTTTGATTCGAATATGACCTATGTTTGAATAGGAAGCCCCCAAACGATCATGGCTAGATTTAGATATGATCATAAGCCGGACCAAAGGAAAAGCCGGATTCAGATATGATCCGCTCCCTGTTGGTTGTTTCCATCATCTGACAAAAAAGACATATAGAATTTTGAAGGAAAAAAGGACAGAGGTCCTGCTTTATTGCTTTATAGTATATACATCGTCAAAATATATACATCTTAAGAGTCGGTGGCTTAAGTATAGTAAGGCCGCAGATGGGCTATATTCCACGGCCGGCGGGTCTCCTCCTTCGACTTACGTGAGTATTTGTGCTCTCGAATATCAATGAGGTAGTATGACCCATTATTCAGATTCTTGCTGACCACAAAGGGTCCTTCCCAAGGAGGGGATAACTTGTGCATATCAGACTGATCCTGGATGAGTCGGAGCACTAAGTCGCCTTCCTGAAAGGTTCTGCTTTTGACCCGGCGGCTGTGATAGCGACGAAAGTCTTGCTGGTAAATCGCTGAGCGGGCTATTGCCAAGTCTCGCTTCTCAACCAACAAGTCAAGTGCCTCCTGACGAGCTTTTTCATTATCAACTTCAACGTAAGCTGCCACACGGGGTGAATCGTGTCGAATGTCACTTGGCAGGACCGCCTCTGCTCCATAGACCATGAAGAAAGGTGTATAACCTGTGGATCTATTAGGCGTAGTATTGATGCTTCACAGGACAGAAGGTAACTCCTACACCCAACAACCAGGAGTCCGCTGTAAGGGGACCAAAAGCTGTGGTTTGATACCCCTCAAGATCTCCTGATTAGCTCTTTCTGCTTGAACATTGGATTGAGGATGAGCAACAGCCGAAACGTCAAGTCGGATATGTTCTCATTGACAGAACTCTTCCATGGCACCCTTGGAGACATTAGTGCCATTATCAGTTATGATGCTGTGTGGAAAACCAAAACGAAATATCACCTTTTTGATGAACTAAACCGCTGTGGCTGCATCACACTGACTGACCGGCTCTGCCTCAACCCACTTTGTGAATTTATCCACTGCCACCAGGAGGTGTGTCTTTTCATCCTTAGACCTCTTGAAAGGTCCCACCATGTCAAGCCCCTAGACTGCAAACGGCAAAGTAATTGGAATCATCCTCAACTCCTGAGCCGGCACATGGGCTCGTCGTGAGAATTTTTGACATCCGTCACATTTGCTGATAAGATCCTCCGCATCAGCATGGGTCGTTAGCCAATAAAAACCATGACGGAAAGCCTTGGCCACAAGAGATTTTGTGCTGGCATGATGACCAGAATCTCCTTCATAGATCTCTCGAAGTATCTCTTGACCCTCCGTAGGTGACACACAACGCTGGAAAGCCCCTGTGACACTGAGGTGATGTAACTCGCCATTAACAATTGTCATGGATTTTGACCGCCTGACGATTTGTCTTGCCAAAGTCTCATCCTCAGGCAACTCTCCCCGGGTCATATAAGCCATGTATGGTAATGTCCAATCCGGGATGACGTGAAGCGCGGCCACCAATTGTGTATCCGAGTTCGGCACTACCAGTTCTTCCTCTGTAGGTATCTTGACAGAAGGGTTATGCAAAACATCAAGAAAGGTGTTAGGCGGCACCGGCTTACGTTGAGATCCCAACCGGCTTAACGCATCAGCCGCCTCATTCTTCCTTCGATCAACGTGCTCCACTTGATACCCTTTGAAGTGTCCAGCCACAGCATCTACTTCCCGACGGGTAAGCCGCCATAAGGGGATCCTTAGAGTCCCACTTGCCTGACACCTGTTGAGCCACAAGATCTGAGTCGCCCAAGCATCTTACCTGGCTCAAATTCGTACTCAGCTGCATTGTTAGTACAGGGGAACATAAGCCGGAGCACATAACGAAATTTGTCACCTCGAGGAGAGATTAAAACAACTCCAGCCCCCGAGCCTTCTAACTGCCTGGACCCATCGAATTGGATAGTCTAATATGTATTATCTGGCTTCTCCTCAAGTTTCCTGCAACTCTGTCCAATCATTGATAAAGTCCACCAAGGATTGAGACTTAATGGCAGTCTGTGGCATATACTTCAAACCATAAGGCCCAAGCTTAATAGCCCACTGGGCGATTCATCCTGTAGCTTCCTTGTTCTGAATGATGTCTCCCAATGGGGCGAAACTTACCACGTTATAGGATCACTTTGGAAATATTGCTTCAGTTTCCGGTTTGCCATGAACACGCCATAAACAAGTTTCTGCCAATGTGGATATCTTTGTTTAGACTCAATGAGCACCTCACTGATGTAGTAAACCGGCCGTTGAACCGGATGCTCCTTGCCTGCCTCCTTACGCTCCACCACGATGGCAACACTGACGGCTCGTGAGTTAGCAGCCACGTATAACAAGCGGCTCTCTATCAATGGGAGCCGCAAGGACAGGTGGCTCAGACAACTGTCTCTTTAAATCTTCAAAGGCAGTGTTAGCAGCATCACTCCAGACAAAGGTGTCTGTTTTCTTCATCATTTGATACAGCTGCAGGGCCATCTCACCTAACCGGCTTATGAACTGGCTTAAATCAGCAACACAACCCACCAGTCGTTGAACATCATTGATGCATGCTGGTTTAGCCAGAGAGGTAATTGCCTTGATCTTCTCCGGATTAGCTTCAATGCCGCTGTTTGACACCAAGAAACCCAAGAGCTTGCCTGCAGGTACACCAAATACACATTTTCCAGGTTAAGCATCATTTTATAAACCCGGAGATTATCAAAGGTCTCCTTCAGGTCAGATATCAAGGTTTCCTTCTCCCTGGACTTCACCATGATATCATCCACATAAGCATGAACGTTGCACCCAATTTGATCATGGAGACAATTCTGCACACATCTCTGATAAGTAGCCTCAACACTTTTGAGCCCAAATGGCATAGATACATAACAGAAGGCTCCAAACGGAGTGATGAAAGCCGTCTTCTCCTGGTCCTTAACTGCCATCTTGATCTGATGATAACCAAAGTAAGCATCCAAAAAGCTTAAACGTTCACAACATGCCGTAGCATCAATGATCTGATCAATACGGGGGAGAGCAAAGGGATCAGTCGGACAAGCCTTATTTATGTCTGTGTAATCCACACACATCCGCCAGGTGTCATTCTTCTTGAGCACGAGCATCGGGTTAGCCAACCACTCCGGGTGAAAAAGTTCAACAATAAACCCGGCCGCCAAGAGTCGGGCGACTTCAACTCCAATAGCTTGCTGCCTCTCTTTGTTGAATCGTCGAAGAAACTGCCTAACTGGCTTATACTTTGGATCAATATTAAGGGTGTGCTCAGCGAGTTCTCTCGGTACACCTGGCATGTCAGAAGGTTTCCATGCAAAGATGTCCCGGTTCTCATGGATGAACTCGATGAGCGTGCTTTCCTATTTTGGATCCAAATTAGCAGTGATGCTGAACTATTTAGACGAATCACCCGGGTTGAAATCCACAAGTTTGGTTTCAGCAGCCGATTTAAACGTCATCGTCGGGTCATGCTCGGTGGTTGGCTTTTTCAGAGAGGTCATATCTACAGGGTCAACGTTGTTTTGATAAAACTTCAGTTCCTCCGCTGCGCAGACAGACTCAGCATAAGCCGCGTCTCCCTCCTCGCATTCCAGAGTTACCTTCCGACTTCCATGCACGGTGATGGTACCTTTGTGACCTGGCATCTTAAGCTGTAAGTAAACATAGCACGGCCGTGCCATGAACTTGGCATAAGCCGGCCGTCCAAACAGAGCATGATATGGACTCCTGATTTTGACCACTTCAAAGGTTAATTTTTCAGCTCTAGAGTCATACTCGTCTCCAAAGGCCACTTCCAGTTCGATCTTGCCAACTGGGTACGCCGACTTGCCAGGGACCACTCCATGAAAAACGGTGTTGGACGTCTTCAAATTCTTATCAGTTAACCCCATGCGTTGGAAGGTCTCATAATAGAGGATATTGATGCTGCTACCTCCATCCATGAGTACCTTAGTGAATTTATAGCCGCCAACCTGAGGTGCTACTACCAAGGCTAACTGACTCGGATTATCAACCCGGATGGGGTGATCTTCCCTGCTCCACACAGTGGGCTGTTCTGACCATCTCAAATAACGAGGAACCGCCGGCTCAATAGAATTTTACAGCCCTCTTATGAACCTTCTGGTCACGTTTGCACAAGCTAGTGGTAAACACATGATACTGCCCACTATTCAGCTGCTTCGGAGGGCTTTGATAACCCGATTGCTGCTGCTGTTGTTCCCCTTGACCAGATTGCTATGGATTATGACTGCCCTGATGTCCCTGAGGGCCGGAACTTGAACCGCCACCCGGGCCATGAAAACCGCCAGCTCCTGAGCCACCGCCCGACCCATGATTGCCACCAAATGTGTTAGGATTTTTAAAAGCCTTCATGATCGCGCAATCTTTCCATAAGTGGGTGGCGGGTCGTTCCCGGGTGCCGTGTTTCGGGCATGGCTCATTGAGTAGCTGCTCAAGAGATGGGCCTGACCCGCCATATCAGGGCGGCTTGCCCTTACGCCTCTGTGCATTGGCATTGGCTACAAACTCCGGGTTACCCTCGGCCTTACGTTTGTTACCCCCTTGATTCGTCGAGTTATGCCGCTGTCCTTTTCCCTTGCCATTCTTCTTTCCCTCCCCTATCTTTTCTTCATCACACGCAGGATCCTTGGTACTATCAGAATTGGCGTATTTGACTAAAGCGACCATCAGCATACCCATATCGTTGCAATCACGCTTGAGACGCCCCAGCTTCTATCTCAGCGGCTCAAAGCGGCAATTCTTTTCCAACATAAGGACTGCAGAGCCAGCATCCATCTTGTCAGATGAATGTATTATCTCCTTAACCGGGCGCACCCAGTGAGTCGTGGACTCACCCTCCTCCTTCTTACAATTCGTCAAATCCACAATCGACATGGACTGCTTGCAAGTGTCCTTGAAGTTCTAGATGAAGCGGGCTTTCAGCTCCGCCCACGAATCAATGGAATTAGGGGGTAAGCCCTTTAACCAGGACCGGGCCGTTCCATCTAACATCATTGTGAAGTACTTAGCCATTGCTGCATCGCTGACTTCCAACAGTTCCATGGCCATCTCATAGCTCTCGATCCATGCTCCAGGCTGTAAGTCGGCCGTATAATTCAGCACCTTGCGAGGTCCCTTGAAGTCCTTCGGAAGACGTACATTACGCAGAGCCGACACCGAAAAAGGAACGCTGCCGGTTCTAGTGGCCACTCCCGTCTCAACGGAAGCCACCGGATACTCCGGGTAATCTTGATGAGCCGTCTGTTGAACCGCCAGCTGAGCCGCCCACTTGTTCTCCTGACGTACCTGATCTTGCACCGGGTTATAACCACCGGGCTGGTTCTGTCGCTGAGCATTGCTTGACAAAGCCTCTGAATCCATGTGCCTACCATAACTCGGACTCCGGTTCTGACGAGGTGGTGCTAACCAAGGCGGAGGAGTTGAGTGAATCTTGTCCCGACTATAAGAATAAGTCTCTTGCTGAGCCAGGGCTATCTGGACAAGTTCCCTGATCCTCCGGGTTTCCACCGCTGTTGGATCATCACCGTCTACTGGTAGAGCCGCCAGACGTGCTGATGCTGTAATTGAGTTCTCCATGGGGTCCTAAAAGTGACCCGGTGATATCGGCACATAACGAGGTGGCACCATGTTTCCATGAGGAGTTACCATCTCCCGAGGCTGAGCCGGTCCTCCTGTTCTGGTTGTCATAAATTGATTTGCCTCTGGCGGGTTACTTGGGCCGGCTCCGGGTGTAGCAAACAAAACCCGAGGGTCGTAAGTCGGAGGCAAACGGGACTGAGTTTTCTGGTGCCTCCTTCTCATCACCTCATTAGATGCGTTCAGGCTCATCGTAAGCTGGAAAGCCTCTGACTGGAGCTGTTGCGGCCGTGCATCCAAAGCCGCCGGTTCCATGGATAACCTGGTATCCTCAGCCGCTAAGGTCTCCTTGGCCCGAGCTATTTCCTCACGCACCCGTGCCACCTCTGCATCTTTCTCATCTTTATTTGCAGGAATAACCGTGGCGGTTAACAAGGCCATAAGCTTATCCATGAGATCTATCAGCACTTGAGCCGGCGGGCGCACATGGCCTCCTGGCCCGGCTTCCCCTACCCCGGACGTAATTGCTGCAGCAGCTGTAGAATTTTGGCCGGGCTGAGTCCCAGCCATGAAGAATCCTGCCCAATTTAATGACTCACAGAGGTCCGGAATACTGAAGCCATCGGAACATCCCCCGAGCACGCCATCTTGCACCGGATAGAGTCAAACTGTTGAACCGGCAGACGAATCACCATCAGAAAGAACGGTCGTCTCACCACCACCTTCAGATCCTTCAGAAAGTTCTTCTGCATGGATGCAGCCCACCAAAACATGCTTCACGCCGGGTTGAACTCGGGCGGGTTTCGCATGCTGAGCCGTCTCGATGAGGTCGGTGCAGTTTTCCGGATCAGGGCCCGGCTTACTAATCCGGCCGATGAAGACGTGGATTCCGCCGAAGGGGACCCGGTATCCGTACTCAATTGAGCCGGCGTCGGGGTCCCAGCCTTCGTCCTCCATGTAGATCTTGCCGCGACGACTCTTGGTCATCGGGCCTACTGCGTATCCCTTGAGCCCTTTGAAGTTTCCCTTCAAGAACTCAAATCCAACGTGCGCTGGCCCCACGGTGGCCACCAACTGTCGTGGAATTGTCACGTCAGATGTCCTAGTGAAAGGACTTAATCGTGGAGCCATCGCAACTAGGAAGCTTGAATGGGTTAATCGGGACGAGAGACACGGGAGGTTTATACTAGTTCGTCCCCTTATGATGAAGGTACTTCCTACGTCTAGTTGGGTTGGTATTGCTTGATGTTTCGATGACCAGGGAGCGAAATACGCTATGGCCGGCTCTCGATGAGTTATTTCTTACCCTTAGCCACCAGCGGGTCGCCCCCTTATATACACGGGTTGGCACCCTGCGGCTTACAGAGTCCCGGCCGGCTTATAAATAGTGTCCGCCTCGGTGACTAATTAAATCTATCTTACAATACAAGTCATGCCATTGTGGCGGTTTACTACGACGGGCCTCCAGTCACCGGTGGGATTTAGGCCCTCCATTGAACCGCCATATTCATGCTTGGCCTTGGGCTTCTTTCTGATGAATCTTCCTTGTGTAACCCGGCCCCTCCTGGGCAGCTTACACAAATAGTTATATCCCCAACAATGTAATACAGCACAGCAGCTAAATTGATTTGCCTGAAACATGCATGCTAGTGGAAGCTTGCAAACTTAATGTTTTGCTTACCAAGCTGGTAACAGGTAGGTCTGTGACATCTGTCAGTTTAATTGCTTTCCGAATAAGTTAACGGTGTTGATTCTCGATGAAAACAGTAGCATATTGAAAGAACAGTTTTTGTTTTTTTATTTACTTCGAGAATGAAGCAGAACTGCTAGTGTACTGATAGCAGTACAAATGATTATACCTAGCAGTAAAAATGATGAAGCAGTATATACCTGACTAATGTGAAGCGTTGTCCTAGATGTATTCACAAGAGGCTAGAAGATGTGCTCAACCAACTGACACAAAAACAGATAAATTTTTATTTGCCTAAGTTGGTACAAGGAATGTACAGGTACCAAAATCTCATCACACTAGCTAAAAGATGAAATACATGGGTACAGTACCATCACATCACACTAGCTTCATTTTGAAGTAAGTTCCTTCTCAGAAAATTACTACTGCATTTTAGTTTCTGTTTTCATTGTTTGTGTGGATCACTAGGTTAATGTAGCTTAACTTCTTTAGAGTTAAAGACACACATCATTCAGGTATATATTGTAGTACGATCTAATTCAGACGAGTGTCTCAAATAAAATATCTAATTCATACAGAAAACATTGAACAATATTTGTTGTTGATAAGTAAAACATGATGGGGCCAAATATTGGTATGATACATAATCCATTTTGAGGTGAGCTATGTATAATAATTTTCTGAGTCCACATGCAAGCAACCTTTTGTTGGGGGTCATATTCAGTGCATTAAGGATCATGGGTACAGTACTCATTTAGTTCACATCAATACTCACGATTTTATTTTTGGTAGAAATCATACACATACTTCTAAACATACTATCCATATCAACTTCGAGTACGACATATGTTAGGATTAAGAGTAAAAAATTGAAAGTTCTAAAAAATTCCCATCATTTCCCCTTTTTTGCCTGTAAGCTTTTTGCTAATGTTATCCCTGGGATCCCTTTACTTTTGGAACCCTATTTAGTGTGCTTGCATCCATGGGAATAGCATATAATCATCAATGAGCAGTGGAATAGGGCTGGTGGTGGGGGGCGGGGTGGAAG